>NC_091483.1:26440179-26742484 GCF_947461875.1 Haliaeetus albicilla
TGGAAACAATGATTCGAAAATTTTGCCTGAAAAGATGAGCTGTAGGGTCAAAGTGTACTTAGTAGTGTTGTTAGCAATAAGTTCTCTTTCCAACCTGTTCTCACGTTTAGTGTATTTTTCAGTAATTACTGTTCGAAAACTTGGCATCTGAGCTAGGGTATATGGTTGTGTATTATAGATAAACCAAATTTTTTGCTTAAAAACCAAATAAATCGCTGAACAGGCAATCAGTGGAAATTTTGTTAAACAAAAGGAGAACTAGCAAAAATGTTCTACCCTTGGAAGTTATAGTATTCTTATATAAATTTGGAAGTTGAAAAGTCTTGGAGCCTTATTTGCTAGGAAAGGTGATGGAAAACTGCAAAAAAGTTTGTCTGTGAACAAATAACTCTTGATTTTTCTGAAGTGAAACTTTAAAAAAAGCCCAAACAAACCAAAACCAAAAAAGCCCCCATTTTCACAAGAAAGTTTTTCATTAAAAGTTTGATAAATGACTGAGCGAAACAGGAGATTGGCTATAGGCAAAAAAGCATCCCTCAGTGCTGTACAGCATTACTAGATGCTTGTGGTCTTACAGGGTATCAAGGGAGTGGAGGAATAGAATGCTCAGAGTTTTATTAGTGTTTTCTTCTAGCCTTTTTACAGAAGTCATCACCCATTTTATCCAAGTGTGTACCCTTAAGGTGAGAGGAAAAACAGCTCCTTGCAGCTAACCTTGTGAAATTTTATCTTATTATATGTTTTGGTTTAACCCAGCAGGCAGCTAAACACCACGCAGCCGTTCGCTCACTCCCCTGCAGTGGGATGGGATACAGAATTGGAAAAAAGGTAAAACTCGTGGGTTGAGATAAAGACAATTTAATAGGACAGACAAGGAAGGGAAAATAATAATGATAAAAGAATATACAAAACAAGTGATGCACAGTGCAATTGCTCACCACCTGCTGACTGATGCTCAGCCAGTCCCGGAGCAGCAGGCTGCCACCCCCCAGCCAACTTCCCCCAGTTTTATTGTTCAACATGACGTCACATGGTATGGAATACCCTGTTGGCCATTTTGCTGCCCCGGCTGTGTCCCCTCCCAGGTTCTTGTGCCCCTCCAGCCTTCTTGCTGGCTGGGCATGAGAGGCTGAAAAATCCTTGACTTAGTCTAAACATTACTTGGCAACAACAGAAAACATCAGCGTGTTAACAACATTATTCTCACACTAAATCCAAAACATAGCACTATACCAGCTACTAGGAAGAAATTAACTCTATCCCAGCCAAAACCAGGACAATATGGAATCAGAAATGATTTTTCTCTGGAGACTTGATCTCATATTGCTTGATTGGGTAGAAATATTTTCATTTGACTTGAATGAGAACTAGAGAAAGTTGCAGTATTCATATGATGAAGTACTTCACAGAATTGTTGAAATACACCACAGTTATTGAAAAATATTTGCCTTTATTCATTGGTGTCATTTGCTTTTTGTTGTTGGATGGATACAAACTAGATATCTAGGATGTATCTAGCTGGTAAATCCAGCATTAAGGTTTTTACATATTTAATGGTTGGTGATGGAGTTCTACTCATACTGAAATACTTTATTTTCAAGGGTTACGATCTGTTTTGCACAGTATACAAGATCTGGGTTGTTACTGGGCTGGATTTCCAGTCCATTGCACTTATTCTAACCCCCTTATACTACTACAACAAACAGCTTAAAATAGCTCAGTGTGTTTTTCCTGATGGATCTGTGGTACTCTACCATCACTACTACACTTATTAGACTGACCTTGATTTTGAATTAGAAACTCTATTTGTTTAAGCCAATTATAGTTAAGATACATGAAAAAAGGTTACTTTGAAAAAGTGACTTCTATGACTTTCATACATGTGTTTTGTTTTGTTTGCAGATGAGAGAGTTGGTTTTGTGGTTTTGTTTTTTTTTTTTTTTCTATTTGGCAGCATTGCAACTCATGCTAATAAGTAAAAAACAAAGCTGTATTCAGTGTAAAGTTCCCTTCTCCCTGCCTCCCATCAGGAATCACTGTCATTAATAAAGCTTTTGAGGTAGTGCTTCTGATGAATTAGGAGGCAGAACATGCCATTTGCACTTCTGTTGTTTATTTGGTTTCTAGGGAGATTCTTCTTTGCATGTAGAGATGGCTGTTGAGATGTAAGGACATATAGGCAGGAAAGAAAGTCTTGGTTAATAAGGTGAGACATTTCTAAGTTACTTTCTTCTTGCCCATTAAAATAACGACTGGACTGCATTTTCTAGAAAGAAGGTGCAAGTTCCCCAAACAGATGTATATTGCTGTTGGCTGGATGTGCTAATAGGGTAGGTATTACATATATATGAGGTGTTAGGTTCTTAGCTACTTATTTGCATGTGCAGCTATACAGATATATTGGTGCACTCCTGTCCATGCGTATATGCTTATAGCTCTTCTTTTTTTCCTGAATTTTTGGCTTTAAGAATTTAGATTAGCACTTGAATCTCCAGTTGTCACATTCAAATTTACAGATTTCCCCTGCCTTCCATTAGTCTTGAAGCATTAAAAAAAAAAAAAAAAAAGTAAGTCTTACTCATGTAACAAATGTAGCCTGGATCATATCTCATTTATTGCTGATGTCTATCAAAGTTGGCTTTTCCTTTTTGCACTTAAGTAAATAAAAATTTAGCAGGTTGGGTTTGCATGATCCTTTATTGTCCCACTGGATTTCTTAACATCTTTCAAATACCTAGCCTTGTAACTTTATATTGTATCAAAGTTTCTAATGCACTTTTCTGGAGGTCTGATGGGTTCTCGTAAGCAAATGATGACAAGTGAATAACTTTTTATTTTATGGTAATATTTTAGATATTCACAGTTATTAGAAGTTAATAAAAGAAGTTACTTTAGGATAAAATTTGTTCTTTTTAAGTCAGTAGTACTTTGAAAACTGCATTTTTCCTGCATGTTTCTTGTTTTAATGAATTGTTTGCCAATGGTATAGTACCAAAAATAAAAAAGCACACCCTGTTCTTATAGAAAACTTTTTTCCCCTCCCCTTTATCTACCATATTCTCACCAGAATAATTTATGCCATGATTTGCATATTTCAACTCATCTACATATTCTTTTTAGCTGTCTGGCACTGCTTTGATTCTTGGTTTAACAGGTGAGCTAGTGAGAAGTGTTTTAGTTACACTGAAATTGAAAGACATTTTTTCTTCCTTCCATGGTTGCTTTCTGTGTGTCTTAGTTTCTGGAACAACCTGGGAGGATCTGCAAATATACTTGAGGACAGAACTAGAATCCAGATGTCTCACAATTGAAAGGGTTACAAGAATCCTGAAGTGGAGAAATAATCTGAAAAAAGTAGGGTACAGTTGAGTAAGGCTGGGTACAAAATATTTTGGATGTAAATAAGCTTTCTGTACAGACACTGATAAAGTAGCTATTCCAAAGAAATTTCTGGGGTTTATAGTCAACCGCAAGCTAAGCATAAGTGAAGTGTTACACTCTTATGAGAAATGACGAACAGAATGCAGGTATATTGAAACAGACTGTCTGTATGAAATAGCTCTTCCACTCTGAATTGGTAAGGTACCACTCGCAGAATTTCATCCAGTTCTGGGAAGCATTTAAATACAAACATGCCTCAAATGAGGAGAGTCCAGAGCACAGCTACAACAGCCATCAGAAGAAAGTCTGTGGGTACAAGGGAGTTTCGGAACTGGAGTGGTTTGGATTAGAACAGATACAACTGTGGGGAGGAGTAAGTTTTCAAAGACCTAAAAGTCAACTGCAAAAGAAAGAAGGAAAAGTAAGCTGCGTGTTTATTTCTTGTTCTCTCTGCAGAAGACAATGTAAGCAGCAGAACCCATTCTATTTGGTTATAGCAAATCCGTCACAAGGTGTTTTTAAGAACAGACTTGTAAATATCTGTCAGGAGTGATATTGATAACTTTTGCTCTTACTTTATGGAAGTAGTTGAGATGATCTTTGGAAATTACTTCCAGTGTTGTTTGTCAGTTGCTCAAAAGTTAAACGGCTTGCAAGTTAAATATTGATTCATTGCTTGTGGCGGATATCATTGCTTCATTGATTCCTTTCATAGATACTACTTTTTAGAACCCCAGGATTTGTTCACTGTCATCTTACACTTGAATTCAATTTAAAAGATAGACTGTGTGTAGGTATAGGTGTAACATTAATATCAGAAATGTATAATTTTTTTGTCCCAACATCAGAAAGGAGAAACATAGCTCAAAAGCCGGGGCTAGGAAGTACTGCTTTTGTATGGGAAAAAGGTCCTGAGAAGGTAAGAGGTTGGCAGTACTCTTTTTTTCCAGTTTTCTGTTGTTGCATAGTATGGTCGTACTGAAATATTGCAGTCAGATGATTTTATTTCAAGAAACTCATAGCTTTTAAAGCTGATGGGTAATTCTCTAAATTGTCAAGATAAAACTTAAAAAACCCATTTCTGCTGCTAACGTGATCTGGGGGAGAGGGGCATGCTTTTTGGACATATATTTGTTTTAGTAGCATAGTGACCAAATTTTTGTAGACTTGCTTGCCAGTGTTTGGTTTCTTTCTATTTGGCATGTATGTGGGGTTTTTTTGGTAATAATTCTTAGTTTGATTTCAGTGAGTCTGTGTGTATCTTTGATATTTTTACACGGAAGTCAAGCAAGTACAGCTCTAGTAAATGCTTGGTTGGTAGACTGTGAAGTAAAAAAAGCAAACATGCCACAGGAGGTATGAGAGTGAGTTAAGTTTCATAGTGCTTTTTTTCTTGTGTGCTGTTGCTGACTCAATATGTTATGGTAGTGTTTGGAGAAACTGTGTGTAGTTTTTTTTTTTCTGTTGTGTTTTTTTTTTTTTCTTTTTTGACACAGTGTATTCTGAAATTATGATCACTGATACAGTAGATAATAAACAATAAAACATATTAATAAGAGGATAGAATATACCTCTCCAAATCCTCAATACTTCTGAAATTGTTAGGAAATATCTTAGAGGAACACTTGAAAAAGCTGTCTTTTTACGTATGTATGGAACCTGGAATGGGTCTGCTTGCTGTATTTCTTTATTCCTCTTTCCCCATAAACCTTCTTTACCTGTTTCGTTCTTCACAGATTAATTTAATGGGAAGCCTTTTGCAAGATTTAAAGAATTTAAGTCTGATGTGTTTTTCCTCATTTCTCCCTATGTCTTCCTTAAAACTTTAAGAAGTTGGCATGGCTAGCTAAATGCTGGAATGGTGGATGAATGCTCCTTAGGTTCAGAAAAACCAAGGGCCTCACAGTAAGGGGAGCTTCTATTTGGTTTGAGTCACAGTTTGAGCAAGCTTGGTGCTTTCTGTGCCTTTTATGAAAAAAGGTTGCAGTCAAAAGCATAGTACTGTTGGCATCATTTCTGTATATATGAGGTGGCAGCAGTGATTAAACAAACATGACTTTAAAGTGTGGCTGAATTCTAAAAACTGGCTTGTAAAATTAACACCTTCACTGACTGTCTGCTCCGTCTGTGTATGAAGACATGAAGTATAATTGACTTCAGTGACAAAAAATATGATTATTCCTAGTCCTGTCAACAGCAGGGTAAGCTGGCTACTATTTCTCCTTAGGCATCACCAGAATTGTTGCATGAGTTACAAAGCTAATCATTCTCATCCATGCTAACCCTCATAAGTTCATGTTACAGAGGTCTCTGCCAGTGAAATGACTGATATGTTTTGACTTACACAGGCTTTATGGCAGTAGTGTGCATGAAAATAAAAATTATCTTGTTTGGTGTT
This sequence comes from Haliaeetus albicilla, assembly GCF_947461875.1. Classification (NCBI taxonomy): domain Eukaryota; kingdom Metazoa; phylum Chordata; class Aves; order Accipitriformes; family Accipitridae; genus Haliaeetus; species Haliaeetus albicilla. The sequence continues at coordinate 26,445,959 of NC_091483.1, forward strand.
GTGGGTTTTCTTCTTAAATAGATTATAGATTGTTTTTTTTCTTTTTTTTTTAAGAACATCTCTACATTTACTGCTGTATCTATTGGACAGTAGCAGAGCTGCAGAAAAATATAGACCGGATACAGATATATCTATGTGTAAATCAAACATAAAAATGAAAATATAATTGTCAGCTGTGAACACAGTAATTTTTCACCAAAACACACTTGCAACCTGTAGTAATTTGTTTCTTGGAGTGGTGTTCAGGTAGAGATGATGTCTTTTGTGGTGGGCACTTACAGCTTACCATCTAAACTGGTATCCAAAATTATGCTTTAAAATTACTTTCACCTGAAATAAGCTGTTCAGAGGCAGTTGCTGACTGCTAAAACTTGCTATTTGTCAATCAGCCAGCACATGGGTTAATATTTTTGGAAATTGTACTTACATTGCTGCTGCAAACTCTAGGGATCAAGATATCCCTATAAACCAAATAAGCACCATTATGGGCACATATAAAATGAAGCACTAAGACCAGTGTCTTAACAACAGTCACGTTTCAGACCTGGGAAATATATTTAGGGATTTCATTGACAATCCGCAATTTGAAAGCTAGATGCCAATTTGTAGATAAGCCTTTCTATTTTGAGAGTTGTTATCAGAATGACAGCAAGTTCTTGATGAAGTTTGAGCTTTGTTGCTGCTAATGATTATGCCATTGTTATTTATGCCTGTAAATGAAGGTTTTAAACATGAAAAGAAATGAAACTTCAGAGGCAGCTTCTGGGACTCCATCCTCAGAGGAGTAAATCCAAGATGGTGGGCGGGTCCTTGCAGGACCCTGCTGTTACTCTCATGGGTTTAGTTTGCTTTTCAAAGGAGACAACTGTATATATTACGCTAATTAATATATTTTAATAAGAGGAACTGTATTCCCACTAGTCTCTCAGAATTAAAGCCCTTCATGATAACCTTGGTCAAAAGAAATGCTGTAAACGTTTTTATTACAAGTGATTTTGTACACTTACAGATTTTGTGGGGTTCTCTTTACCTTTCTGTTTCTCTTAAGAGTAAGATTAACATTTCTGCAAGAGAAGGCCTCCGTTTGGCCTCATTAAGTTTGCTTTTTGGCCTTTGCACCCCTGTGGTGATGGGAAACTTGTCTGTAGTCTTTGGGGGATTTGTTAGTGTGAAGGGGGAAAAAAGGAAATGTCTTTGTGATCTAGATTCATTCAAATGGAGGGGATGGCTATTTCTCTTTTATGAAAGTGCAAAGGTGCATAAAAATTGTGTGAATATGTCAGTTAGGGGGCTGTTTCTTGTAACCAGTGGATTATAGTCTATCCTTAAGATTTAAGCAATTTAACTTTTAAAATGAATGTTATATAGGTATATCTTAGAACAACACTTGTTATTTTATTACAGCTTAGAAATGTGAGTCTAAAATAACAAACATCTGAATTATGCTGTAACAGTATTGAAAAGCTAAGTAATGATTTTCATTAAATCAGTTTGAGAGGGTTTTGTAACTGTCAGCAGTTTTAGCGTATTTTTGGGACTGGTTTGTTTGTTTTCTTTTCTTTTCATACAGAGCAGAATGTTGATGACATTTAGTGAATTTTAAAGAATGCAGCAGCTACTTGATCACTGAAAAGTGAAGCAGTTTCCCACATTGTACCTGTGCACTGCCGAGGAAACTTTCACATGTCATCAGTAACTTTGAGTTAGGAAATCTTCGTTACTTTAAATAACATCTTTGCCATTTCCCAAGACCTGGACTATTCTACATTGTTAACCCTAAAAATGTTATAGTAATGTTGTGTAACAATTGGCAGCTGTTGACTGGAAAGTTTGCTCATTTCGGTGTATATTCTGTAAACCAACCCCCCCCCCCCCCCCCAACCAAAAAAGCCAAACAAAAAAACCCCACCAAAACCCCAAACAATGCCAAAACCAAAAAAACCCCTACCCCATGAAAAAGCACCATTACAAAACTTAAGACTTGCTTCATTTGTGAGTGTATCATTGTGACACCAAATAATATTCTAATCCTGGTAAGTATAATTGGCAATAAACTGCCAAGAGGACGAATTTTGAAAGAACAGCCCTAGCTTCGTGCAAAGGTAGGAATATGGTCTTGGTAGAGAGATGGTATATTTCCATATACAGTACTGAATTGTGTTACCATTCCAAATTCAGTTAACATTACTAGGAAGTTCTTAAGGTGGTATTTTCTATATAGAACAGATTACAATAGTGATCAACAAGTGATATATAGGGGTAGTCTTTTGTATAATGTGTTTATTCCTTTTAGTATTACCATAGTGCTTAGGAACTCTGCTGGGACCAAGATTTTGTTGCCCCAAGTATTGTATGAACAAAGTGGGGAGGTGGGGGAAGGGAGAGGCAGTCTCTACTCCTGACAGTTTACAATTTAAGTGTGAGGTAACAGGAAAAGGTAAATTCAGTACAGGCTCGTAGGGAGAATATGTAAACAGTGGGGCAATTTTAGTTAGTATATTAGGAAATCATTTGATCAAATTAGCACCATTAGTGCTGTCAAGTTTTGTTTGATTACCTTGTCTTGTAGCAGGAAAGTAGAGGGTTTGTCTTTTTAAGTGAGACTTTAAGAAAGATAATAAGGAAGCTTTGCAGATCTTTGAAAATGCCCTACAAAATGGGAAGGGCAGGTTGGGAAAGCTATTTTGAAAGGCACTGCTTTGAAAACTAGAAAAAACAAAAGTGGGCAGACACTGCTGTTTGCTGTTTAGGCATCGAAACTGATGTTTTGGAGATGAGATTACTGGGAATGTGGAAGAACTTGAAGTTAAGCGTTGATCCATTAGAGAAAGGAGTGCCAACAGAGAAATGGGAGAGAGAAGAGATTTAGGCATAGAATTCCATATAGGTCCTCACATCTGGCTTGAATCCAAGATGATGTACAAACTATGTTCCTGAGTGACCAGGAATTTATTCACTGCTCTTGAGTCGGGAGATGTGGAGAGAAGTCTTGTGATGGAAGGATCAGGATGTCTATTTTTATGTTGGACATAACACTGAGTTACTCTAGTAACTCAGTGTTGAGTTGAGAAAGAAGAGATAGCTAGGCAGATGCTAGATGTTATCACTGAACTCTGAAGTATGGACTTCTCCATCTTGGTCATACTATTGAACTGGAAAAGTTGGAGACTACCTAGAGAAAATGCATGGAGGTAGAAATAGCAAGGACTAAAGAAAGAAAACAGAGGCTCCTTCAGCCAGCCTTGCTTAAGGTGATAAAAATACTTCAACATCCTTTGAATTGAACCTTGTTCTTTAGCGTTGTCTGCCTGTAACAGATGGGTGCTTTACTTTATCCAATTTCACGGCTTTGGTTTGTACAAGTTTTATATTTTCATAATACTCATGTACTTACGTTTTCATACTACTTCATGAATTTTAACTGGATACGATAAAGTTACTATTTTCTGTATAGTTCTTGATTCTTCTGAAGTGCTATATGGCCAGTAATTTTAATGCAAGTGGGAGATCTGGAATTTTAAATAGTAAGAGACGGTTGGATTTTTGAAGCTGTTCTGGAACCTGCTTCTCACTGACTTAATTGAAAAGGGCACAAGGTGCTGAAATCAGTCTAAGTGTAAGTCCTTACTATGATGTGTGTCATACATCTTGCCTTACGAACACATACGCACACATTTAAATGCTTTGTTAAACTAGGGCCAAGACATCATACAGTAAGAGCCAAGTATCTTTTTTTTTTCATCAAATGTATGAAGAATACACTCACAGTTATCCTCAGCAGTCTCATGCACAACTGAAAATTGCTATTCTTTTGGGAATGTTACTGTGCCTGTAGTGCAGCCCAGTTGTACCAGACTTAATAAAAGAAGCATCAAACCAAGAGCATTTAGTCTAGACTCTGAGCACTTTGGACTCTTTCACTTCCAAAATATTAGAATGGGTCAATGATCTGTGAAGACAAACAAAAAATAGCTGCACAGACAGTGGTTAGGCTTTTAAAAATTCTGGTTATTTAAAGTAGGTACTGGCATGTAACAGGGCTCTGCTGAAATGAGTAGATCTCAGACCTCTCCATCTTAGTGACATTGCTCAAATTGAAAATGTCAGAAACGTCACCATCTGAGCATGATGCATGAATACAAAACTTTAATTATATTTCTTAAAAAATGATTTTACAAATGATCAGATTTGCTTGGGATTATGATTAAGTCCTATAGCTGTTCAAGGCCATAATGAATCATCAGTTTGTTTGCTGAATATTCACACATCCTTCATGCAACACAGACAACATGATTTGCCCTGAAACAATAAAGGACATTCATTATTTGAAGATAGAATGCACTTCAGAGGCTGAGACACAGTGATGCATAGGCACGTGACTTCAAACTAGTACTTCAAGGCCTGATTCTGTAGAGCAGTTGCAAAAGAAGAAGGATTTGGGTTTGGGTGTTTTGGGATTTTTTGGGGGTGGAAATATGGCTGAGCTTTGCAGTGGAATTGCAGTACACTTACTCATTAAACTTGGGCTGTAGAGTTCTCAGAGTGGGTGGAATAAGAGGATTTGAGAACACTACAAAGAGTTATCCACCCCCTGCAGACCTCAGATCCTCCATTTATTGCAAGCAGTATTAAAAGCCTCTGAAAAGCAATTTTTGTAGGAAGATGAAGTTGCTATAAGACCTTTTGTCAAGTTGCATGTCAGCATGTTGTTTTTTTCCTGGCTAGAAAATAGTCCGACAGTTTAAACTCCCCAATCTCAGTCTAAATCCGAGTTTAACAAACCTTCTCTGATGAAGAATATGATCTGATTTCTGAGGTGAGTTTTGTGAGAATCTGAACAAATGTATATTTTCAGCACAATGTGGTAGTTGCAGCTGAGATTTTTTTTGTTTCTTTGTTTAAGCTGAAATTTGAATAAAAAATCTGGGATTGGACCCTGAAAAATTAATTTACCCCCATCTGAAACAAACTGGCACAGTTTTAAGAAACTAACATGATTGCTAAAAAAACCCCCAAGCCCAACACAGAATTTCTAGGAAGGGCTACTAGCATTTCATTACACCTAAAGTGTGTGGTAGCTTCTGATATTATGTTGGGAGACTTTTTCTGAAGTTGCTTTACAAGAGTATTTCCATCTGCCTAAGCAAAATGTCTGTAAGAGTTATTTTCGTCTTATGAGATGAGAAGTTGGTGTTAGCAGTAGGGATAGTAGGAGACACAGTTGTAAAACAGTCTAACAAATGAAGAGAAGCTAAAGGAGGAACATTGGGACAAAGAGTTCTTGTCTTGTGATCTGTGAATGTTCAACTTCATTCTGCTTCTTAGTGAAAGGTGCTTAAAATCAATCGCAATAATAAGAAAGTTTAAAGTGGTGTTTGTTCTGAATTTTACTTTTTTTCCTAGGTGTAATGGCAATTGCAGTGCTAGGGTCATCCCAGATTTCTCATACCTCCCTCTTGAAATGTCTCAGCATAACCAGATATGTTTGAGTATGTTCCTCCACAACTTGTGGGTTTGCTTTAAAGCAACTAAATGTATTGCAGGAAAACTGCTTGCCTTTTTAATTCACTCTCCAGAAACTGATGAAAGGTACTGTAAAAGTATCCAACGGCAAACAAAACCTCCCTCAGCTAATACAGTTATCTTGGAACAGAAGGATGGGCTTGGAGTAGTGCTGCAATGAACCAGACATGTTCTGTCTTAGGACTATTTCATTGATCCCAGTTCTGGAACCATATAATCTTTTTCAAAAGTAGGATGTGTTAAAGATAAATTGCCGTATTTGTTTGTTTGTCCAATATGGTTGCTAAATTTGAGATTGCTTATAGATAAAAGTGCTATTTGTGAAGATAAAAAGGAAAACTTATGTGGCATTGCAGCCAGTAATACAAATCTCACAGGTTGTAAAACATATCAGCAAGCAGGTGTTCTGCGCACTTAATCTGGTGTCATCACTACCTGTTGCACTAGTTTGTACTTCTTAGAATATTAATTACAATAATTACTCGGGTGCATAGAGCTTACAGGCATCTATTGCTTTTTCAAGTCTCAGGGTTGTTTTTCTGAGAGATGATAAAAAGCAGGTAGGCATGCCTCTACGGCGAAATTTGTTTATAGTAGTTCTTTTGGCTGGAAAGGAAAAATTGTTAAAATTGAACCTTGTATATAACTGTGGGTATGAATGGGTGTAAAAGGGGACACTCAAGGTTAAGAGGAGGGGATACAATCACAGTACCTGCTCAGAAGTAAAAAGATGATAAAAAGCCAAACTAAATAAAACTTTTTTTCCTCTTCTGTGTAGCTGCTCCTGAGCATTGTCCATAGTACTGCTACTGACTGATGTGATTGCAGGTTACTGAGTGGTCTGATTTTGCAGAAATACCCAATAATCAAGAGGTGTTACACCTTTCTGTCTGTGTATGTATGTTTCTGCATTGCCTGTTAGTGAAGAATAGTTCTGTTGTTCCTCAGAAGTTATGTGAACTTTGGAGGGGAAAAAAAAAGTCCATTACTGGCAGTATTTTTTTGGAACAGCATGTCTATACTGTAAGTGGATTTGCTGTGATTCTTATTGCCCATACTAATACTATAGCTTTTCTACTGGTTCCAGATGTGTAAAATACAATATGCGGTGGGAGGAGGGAAAAGTATAATGAAAAACTTCTGGATTTCCATATCATAGACAATTGCTGTAATTTTGCAAAAAAAGTCTATGGAAGTGCATATGATATTTAATGGAAATGCAGTTTTTTAATTAGATCCCTTGAAGGAATATAGAGTAAAAAAAGCTAATTTTGGACCCTCCATATGAACCATATGAGTAGTACTAGACAGTGTGCCTATAAAAGCAACTTGCTTCATATATAAAAAGGAAGCGATTGTAGGTCAGAAATTGTTGTATTGTCACTGGAAATGCACCTGAAAGGATTCCTGAACTATGAAACCACAGAGAAAGCTGATGACAGTTATTTTCCTTCCCTCCACCCCCAGTTCTCTTTGTGACACTGAGCTCTCTGGATGTGTTATCTGCTTTGTATCCAAAAGCTTTGATCTTGCGTATTTGTTGGAAAAGCCTTTAAGTTCAATAGAGGTTGGTAAATTCAGCTGAATCTTTTGGCTGTCACCAATGAATTTAAACTTTGAAGCAATTTGAAAGTTGCCTTAATGTATCAGATGCTGAATGTACCCACCTAACCTGTTGAAATGTGTGTGTTCTTTTTTGAGGACATGATGTTTCAAGCTTATTACATTGTATTCAAATAACAGTGAAAGCTAGGCCCTCAAGCTAAAAACACCCCCCCCAAAAAAAATAAAAGCACCTTGCAACACCCAAAAATCTATCACCACCAAGAAAACCAAAGAGCCCTCATAAGTGAGCAGCCTCAAAATCAGAGGGGTCCTTACTCAATGGAGATGGTCTTCAGAGCAGCAGACTCAAAGCATAACAAGTTGGTCACACTGGCAGAGCAAACTGCTCAGGCTATTGTACTGAGGGCATGTTTGGTACACAGCACTCAGTTTATTTTCTTGCTTTTACACTTATTTTTGAAGGACAGGTATTGTTCCTTTATACTAAAGTAGATTGAGAATAACCCCCTGAAGTCAGAGTTCTGTCTGATCTAATACAGAGATGATTAGCTTAATTCTTACCTGATTGCAGGTAACTGCTAATTGTCCCTGATGCATAGAAAGGTGCAACCATTTCTGCTGTCATTTCTACATCTGTAATTCTGGAATATTGCCATATGTGTTGACAGCATTAGTCTGTTAATTTACCAGAGACTAGACTTGAGCCAAATATACACACTTCAGGAATGCTGCTGATCAGTAGTTTAAATATTTAGATTAACCTGGGCCTGCTTGTCAAACAAGACAAACCCATCAGTTTCCACACCAGTTAGGCTCAGCATTAAGCAAATTCAGATGTACATTGCAGTAAAGAAAAGCTAAACTGAATTGTACAGGCAGCTATAGCATCCCATCAAACCTGTGGAGAGCTGGGAAAAAATGGCTTTTTTAATCTTATCATCCCTGAGAACCACATGCTTTCTTCCATAGTCTTTGAAGATAGATCTACTTAGGTTTTGGGTTAAGGTTTAATAATAAATGTAGATACACGAAGTATCTTGTATGAACTCCTTAGCTTGTTTATTCATGTAAAACCATAATGGTATAACTGAGTTAGCCACCGCATGTGTGTTTGATATTGTGGATTAACATTTCATATTATTAATGGGGGGAGGGGGAGAAAGTGTCTTTTTGCTTTGTGTAACTGCAGTGCATGTTAATAGCTTTAAAATGCTAAAATAGAACTTGAAAGTGTTCTTAATGGTTAGCTGATTTACTTTTTAATTGCGTTTCAGACGGAGGGCAAAAGTTTGTCTTTGAATTCAACTGTGAGACAGCTTTCAAGTTAAGTTAAAAAAAAAAGGGGGGGGTCACTTTTGAAATGAAGACTACAGGACTATTTCTATCATTATTTAGGCAAATGAAGCTGGCTTAGGTTACACAACTCTTTATATTGGATTTAAAGGGGATAGTGCAAAAAAACGGTGATGCTATAAAAAAAAAATGATAGTAAAGGGTATAAAACTGCAAAAGTTGCTTGCTTAGAGAATTATTTGCCTGTAAATTGGATGCTTTTTTTTTTTGAAATATCTGTGTCCTGAGATGTTTCAATGATGAAACAGACTTTCAGAATACTTTATCCTAGCAAATGAAGAAGCTGGATATAGGGTGCCTTTCAGATCATTTTGGGTAAGATGTTTCCTACCTTTACTTTGACAAAAAGAGGGGCCTGTAGGAGGTAATGTTTTCATCACTTCAAGCACAGGTTATGATTATAAGCATCTCAGGTGGTTTGTACACTCTTAAAACTGAGTCTTTGGAAATAATAAGTAGTTTTAATACTTTTTTAATGATGTGGCTTACAGTAAAATAACCATAGCTTGTCTTCATTAGCATTCTGTGTGTTAAGCATGAATTTCACTGTATTGACTAACGTGTCTCCAGGGAATTTCCTTTATACTTGGTTTTACACTTCAAAAGTGATTGGAATCCCAAAACTATTTCAGAAAGCAAATTGATTGTCAGCATTCTCCCTGGAGAGGAGAAAAGGAGCTCCTTGTTTTAAGAGGTGGTGTGGGGGTGCAGAGGATAGGGGAGACAGAAGTGAAAAACATTAAAAATATCTCTTAATGTCATGGGTTGGATGTTCTGTTTGAATGCTTTGGGTAATGTCAAGCGGTCACTTCAATACATTCTTGATGATGAGATGCATTATAAGAGATTTTGAGATGTATGAATTGTCTCTCTGAAAGTATGTGCAAAAATATCTCCTGTCTGAGTAGAGGGCACATGAAATGTGGTGCTTGTGATTCAGGAGGCGGCTGTGGCTAACACTCAGGTTTGCAAAGGAGCCAGCGGAGTAGGTAGGACCTTCATTCTGCTGCTTCAGTACTGAATTGGCAGTGATAAATTATTGTTCTGGTGTTTGGTCCAAGTGGAAGGCAGAGTAACTGTTTATCAAACTGCAAGCAGTTTGTGACCTACCAAAGGCCAGTGAGAATGCTCTTAGGAAGCCACTAGAGTTCTGTCCTGTAAGGTTTTGTAGGAAATAGCTTTAGGGATGCAGTTAAAGGATATTGAGCTATGTTGGTATGGTCAGGTCCTTCACTGTGACTTTGTAAATGTAAAATGTCGCCCCTGATAATGAAAAGAATATCCATCTACAAAAAAGACACCTAATACAATAATTAACAAACATATGCTTAGTTTTTAATATTTTAAGTCCACTTTCTTAACTGTCTTGTTTTCTTTCTATATGCTTTGTGGGAGTTTGGGAAGAAGGGTTACTTCTGTAGCTTGTTGCATACCCTTTCCATGAAAAAGAATTTTCCCAGCAAGTTCTTTGCCCTTACAGAAAAATCTGCTAGAGAGGAAAACAGAGGCTTCAATTCTTAAAAGGAAATGAGCAGTCTGAACCATGAAGGAATGAAAGTGTTCCAGTCATCAAAGGGTACTTAAAGACAGTCTCTAAATCACCAGCAAAACAGTCATTCTTTGGATGTTGGGGGTTGTGGGAGTCTGAATTTCAGGTGCCACTGTTCAGGGTCTCAAGTGGAAAAGTCGTCTGCTTTTAAGAAACGAGAAAAAAAATACATCTATATTAAAGTTTATCCTGTAGTTAGGCATCAAGGATTGCACTGAATTCCTTTACTAAAATATCATGATGTCGTTTCCTTGGAAAATCAGTGGCTGATGTATGGGTTGTGTATATTTGGTGATTGCAGAAGTTCAAATATCTTTTATATTTTATTATGAATAAATTAATTTCATCAGTTAAAAGTGCAGTGATCAGAGAAATCTAGACACCACTTAATCATATTTATTTTGACATCGGTTAAGAGCACCGAACTGTAATTTTTTTCATGGGAAGGAGGATTGAGGAGAAAATAATTAAGCAGGACAATCATTCTCCAGGCGATCATCTGATAAATAATGCTGAATTATCAGGCACGTTAATATTTGAAGTCATGTTTCCACTTTCAATAAGTAAAAGCATCCAAAAACCCAGTAAGTTTTTGGTAGAGTAAATGAGGAGAAACTGTTCATCTTGGTTGCTACTTGGAAATTTTTAGTGGGGGTATTTGCTTACCAGCATATCAGAAAAAAACTTGAATACTGATTTAAGAAAAGATGGGCTGAAAACCAAGTAATGTTTTCCATGTAAATGCATGTGGGGAAGCAGTTTGTTGCTGAGCACTTCAAGAGTGTTGCTGGGATGAAGAGACTGAAGAATTCCCAGGGTATTAGGTCTGTTTGCAAGTTATATGTGTGCTTATTTCCATGCTCCAAAAGTGCCATAAATTTACTGTATGCTTAGTGTGGTTGTGTGTAGTCTTTTCCTGACTTCTGTAGCAGGAAGGAATTTGAGATTTTTCTTAACTGTACATGTGTGTGTTCTCATAGCAGTCTCTCACCTTGCTTTCCCTTCTCTTCAGCTTTTTCCCTTTCAGCTTTTGCTTCTGATCCTCTGCTTGCACAGCCATTTTTATGTAATGGAGTTGTAGCAACAATTGCTACAGAGGCATATTACTTCATGTACTTTTTTTTTAGTGATGCTAAAGTAAAATACTGATAAAGCAGAGTTCAGTTTCTGACTGGCTGATGGACCTTCCTTTTTTGGCTAAGGTAGAATTACACAGCAGGGAAACAAGTTAGGAGAAGAAAGTTTAAATGAGAGAGTGACAACACGCATATTTGTGTGTAAACATGGTATTTTCCATTCAAGTCCTTTTTGATGGAGGTTTTTTTCCTGTCCTTTCCAAGGATCCAAGCAAACCAGCTGTTTTATGGCTGGTATTTAGGATAGTTTATTAAACCAGTCAGGTTGTTTCCTTTTGGTACACATATCCAGACATCTGCCTTGTCTCCCTTGAGAGTGTATTAAGGAAAGCATTTTCAGAAGGGAGCTAGATCCTTGTGCCTCCTGAAGCCACTTAATAGTCTTCCTGGCAATGATGAGCAAACCTGTGGCCATCTTTGGCAAGTATGCAAGGACTTCCCTGGGGATGTATGCAAAGCTGCACTTCATGTTAGTATATGTCACCTTAATGTTAATTGGAGCAATCTGTGCGTACAGGCATTGGGGAAACCTCCATTGTTAGCTTCAGGATTTGTGATAATGCATTGCAAATCACTCAAAACCATCAGTCAGGGCCTGAATCATATTGTTTTAGATGTTGTGTAAACGCAAAAGAAGACATAGTCCTTTTTCTAAAGAACTATGTTCCAGGTAAAGGGTGTAAACAGAAAATGGGGTGGGAAACAGGATCACTGAAACATGTAAAAGGATGATGATCATTGGGGGGCATTATGTTGCCTTGTTCTCGTATAAAAATACCACAAATAAAAAGGTATGAAGGGAAAGTTGCTGGGGACAGAGCAAATGCAGTAAGAGGCACTGATAGGCACTTGTGAATGGGAAAATGGAGGAAGTCTGGAAGTAGAAATGTGGGAGGAGGAAGGTAGGATAGTTGCAAAGAGAGTGACAATTAGAAGAGACTGGCTGAGGAGGAGGAAGGATAATGAACAGCAGAGAAGGGGAAAAAAAGATTGATATACAAAAAAGCCATATACTAATTGTAGTTTTACACACAATTTTTGATATGTAGTCCTTAATTGTGGGAAGCCATTGAACAGCTTGTGGTCACTCATTTTGACAAATCAGGCACCTTACTGAGGTGCTGAAATGAGGATGTACACCATTGGTTAAACCATGTTGGTTTAAATTAACCCATGTTTACAGTTTTATCACTGAAACAGTGCACAGCTGAGAGAATTTACTCTTCTGAACATACTTTTCCTTGATGTGATTCTCTCAAAGAGTAATGCTGACCTGGATGTTGAGGTGTGGCTGAACTGTTAGAGCTAGTCAATTTAACTTGAAAACTAAAATTTTTATTTTGTGACATTTAAAAAGAGAGTAGGGGCAATATAAGTTCATTGCCAAGGATTTAGAATTAATTATGCGAGGAGGAAAAAAATAATTTACTGGAAAAAATTCTCCATTCAGGAAAATATATGGAATCGTAGAATAGTTTGGGTTGGAAGGGACCTTTAAAGGTCATCTAGTCCAACCCCCTGCAGTGAGCAGGGACATCTTCAACTAGATCAGGTTGCTCAGAGCCCCATCCAACCTGACCTTGAACGTTTCCAGGGATGGGGCACCCACCACCTCTCTGGGCAACCTGTTCCAGTGTTTCACCACCCTCATTGTAAAACATTTCTTCCTTACATCTAGTCTGAATCTGCCCTCTTTTAGTTCAAAACCATTACCCCTTGTCCTATCGCAACAGGCCCTACTAAAAAGTCTGTCCCCATCTTTCTTATAAGCCCTCTTTAAGTATTATAAGGCTGCAATAAGGTTTCCCCGGAGCCTTCTCTTCTCCAGGCTGAACAACCCCAACTCTCTCAGCCTGTCCTCATAGGAGAGGTGTTCCATCTCTCTGATCATTTCTGCGGCCCTCCTCTGGACCTGCTCTGACAGATCTATGTCTTTCTTATGTTGGGGGGCCCCAGACATGAACACAGTACTCCAGGTGAGGTCTCACCAGAGCAGAGTAGAGGGGCAGAATTGCCTATATTGAGCTCTTCCAAACTTTCTGGTGTGGTAAACAACCAATTTCTCCTTCTTGCTGTACAAAATACTTCGTGTATGTTTACATAGCATGTTAATAACGTTGTCGTTCTGGTGTCCTTCTAGGTGAGTATGTATATTTTGGTATAAGGGGGAAATATCACGCATGGAATAAATGGAACCCAGTGGGACTGGATGGTTTTCCGTTTCCAATTCATGCATAATCTTACAAAACATTTTCTGTTGTTTTTAGTTTTGGTCATAGACAATTAATGAATTTGTGCCTGTGTTTGTGCATAAGTAAAGCACGACCTGTTCTAAAAACCTAGCTAGAAATGAGACTGAAAATCTGCATTCAGTCCTTGAGGGGTTATTGGATGATTATGCTTTGAGTTACTGAGCTGTACACGTGGAACTCTGCTTTGGCTGTTTGTTTACAAGAAAAGCAGACTGATGGGATGCATAAGAAGTGTGTTGCAAAGATGTATGGTATCCCACTTATGTGCTTTGGACCAGTGACGTTGCTTTTACAACATGTGATGTGCTTGAGAGAAAAAGCAAGACTGCTAGTAATACTCCAGACAAAGTTTGTTGTCTGTATGTGTTAGTCTCTATTTGCAGAGCTGAAACAGCTCAAAGGAGGGGGATGCAAGAATGGAAAAGAATAAATGCTTCTTTATGTGCTGACACATATTTTATGTGAAACTTCTAATTTATTTTGGGGGGGTTAAGGTACTATGGAAGCACAGTACAAATGTTACAGTAAAGAAGACTTATGAGCACAACAGGAACTTAAGCAGATAAATTAAAGATATTGATGTACCTGTCTGGGGGTGAGATCTGGGTTATTGGGGTTTCACTAACACTACTTCAACAGCAGTTTCAAAATGTCTCCTGTGCTGTAAATTAGAAACTACTCGATGTTAATTAAGACCATCTGGGAGCTCAAAGGGGACTGAAGGTTGGGGAGAACACCAATGTGCAAGCAGTATTTGTAGCTGCTTGTTTTCAAGGAAAGAACCTTTCTCTACAAAGCAGCATGCTGAATAGAATTAAATCATTAAATGTTATTTTGCAGTCACTATTTTTTTATGTTGTATACTATTAGAAAAGATGAATAGGCAATTTGACTTGACTGTATTTGGGAATGTGCTGGTTTTGGCTGGGATACAGTTAATGCATATATGTGCATATTCCCTTTAGATGGTGAGTAATTGAAATTTAGATTTCATCCTAAGTGGTACTAAATAGAGTGTACAGGACAGTGCAAAAGGCTGTAGGTATTTTCAACGCTTGCACTTCAAAAAGCATAAAATTACAAAATGAAGTTGGTTCATTTTTGGGTGTTTCAAGATGGCAAGGTAAGTGATGCTTCACTGGACATGAAATGGTTTGTCTGACTAGATACAGAATACTTCATTTTTGGACACTGTGGCCAAGTGAATAAAACTGAAGATTTAAACTGCCAAGAACATATCTCCTTTCCTCCGATAGCTTGAGCTTTGTGTTAGCTGCCCTGAATATGCTAGGTGGAGCCCAGGTTTCCCATGCATCCACAGTGCTCTGACTGAGCTATTGGGTAAAGAGGGAACAATTCCAGCCTCTGAGGGAGGTTTTATGACACTAGCTCTTTGTTTGTTTTTCCCCAGATGAAATTAGTCAGTAAATTTGACCTGGATTCCTTAATCCTTTCAACTGGCTGAAAGCACAGGTTTACTGAAGAAAACCCTGCCTGCTTGAGCCAAATGCCCATGTCTTGGTTGCAAACAGAGGAAAAAGAGAGAATAGCTCTATGAAATTGTCACATCTTCATAAGATCACGTCCAACACTACTGCCATCGTGTTAGGAGGGGGAACTGAATTGAACAGCCTCTTATCTAAATTTCTCACACAAATTCTGTAGTGTAGCACATAGTGTATCTAATACTGAAAGCAGTGTACTGTTGAGAGCTAATTTTCTTTATTTAGGTTCAGTAGTTTGCTTATCCTGCTACAGCTGATAAGTTCACACAGGAACTTGAGCCTTGATAAATAGAACAGGAAGTATTTAAATCCTGTGGATATGGATAAGGATGATAGTGTTGCTCTGTTTCACGTTAGTTTACTAATGGAGAATTTATTTTGTTTTTAAAGTAAATACTAAAAACACACTGAGTTTGCAGTTGTATTCCATGGGGTTGTGTCTGTGTGTGCATGTGCATATATGTGTGACTTAAAGATTATTCCCCCTTTTTTACAGATTGTATGCTAGGATCAAATTCTCAGCTAAGAGGAATTGAGATACATCCAACTTTAATGGTGCTATACTGATTTAAATCAGCTGAACTTCTGCCTCTTAAATCACTGGCTATTTAGCTTGTGTTCCCCCAATAGGTAGTCTAAACTTATCCTTTGATTAATGCTGCCACAAAATTTGCAGGTGCACCTGGGTGTTTGCATGTGTCAGTTCAATGGGTATGTACAAGGTTAAAAGAACTGATGTGCAGATGTATGGGTTTTATGAATGCATGCAGCATGTATGCGCATGTCCCTGGAGCCGTATAGAAAATACAAGTCTTTCTGTGATAGGAAAAAAAAAAAAGAAAGGTAGAGGCTGACCTCCTCATTACATCACGTAACCAGACACATTCATGATGTAATGCCTTGTTCCTTCTAGCACTGTAAAGATCACACATATTTCTGTTCTTCTCCCTTCATCTGAAATTAATTTATGGAATTTCAAAGCCTTTTATATGTAGTCTAGTGCATATTTTCCTCTGTTAGATCAATAAGAATCCAAGCTAACTCCATGAAGTCTGTGGCACAACTAGGAGCAGAGGATGAATCTTAATGAACTGTTTTTCTTTGGAACTGCAGTATACCATCACCTTCCCTAAGAATGTACAGGTGTTGCAATTTTTGAGAGAATTCTAGAGGAAGAGAAAGGTGAAGCACCAGAAAAATCCCCAAACTGTCACTGGACAGAAGACGGAATTCCCACTGCCTTTCAGTAGGAGCAGAATAGCTTTGCTTTTGTGGCAGTGCCTGGCTGTATTTCTAGGTGGAAAATTCTGTACTGTTTATGCCTTGTCACAGAGCACTTCTGCCAGTAGTGGTGTGTGCAGGCTCCAGTGCAACAGTAAGGATGTAGATAAACTTTTCGCCTTAAGAACCTAACATGAGACACGCCACTCTGTATTCGGACACTTACGTAAGCAGTTGATTTCAAAGTGTTCCTATTGAGTTCAAAGGGAAAATGTATCTTTTGATGTATGCTTAGATGCCTAACATTTGGCATCCAAAGTTTTTAAAGAACTACATTGTCATTGACATCTATAGCATATATATATTTATACATATGTAGGAGCAAAGGTCCTACCTTCCAGAACCTGCCTAAACAGATGTAAGACAGAAGTCATGGTACTTGCGTGTGGAAACATAAAGCTCCAGATTCTTTTACCAGCAACGTAATCTTTTAGAGGGACGTAAGTTTTTCAGAAAGTTCTTCTTCAGGGAAGGAGTCAAAAGAGAAGGCATGCATTCTTGATGTTAAAAGCCTACTTGTGCTTTTTATGTTGACCTTTTTCAGGAGCAGTCTATCCATACATAAAGGAATGCAATGCTGACAAGTTTAATTAAGTTTGTCTGAAGGGCTCTAAAAGAGGTGATGGGGGGGGGGGGGGAATTAAGATGCAGAAACTACTTTTTCCTAACAAATAATTTAGAAAATCTTTCTCACATTTTGTTTTCTGTCTGCCACTGGATGTGACTCAAGGTGGTCTTGTTTTTCCCTTCCCTTTTATTTTATTTCATTTGACTGTATAACACTTGTGCAATAAATTCTGTTGCAGTGAATTCTGTTTGGCCCAGCCCTGCAGATGCTTGTATGATGCATGCTCCGGAAGGTAGCCTGATTAAACTTAATAAATCAGTTCCTCTGCTGTAGCTAAGGTATACAGAAACTGAGACATGTATGGAGAATGATGGCTGAAAGGTCCTTTTGTTTTGCATTTCTATTTGATATAGCAGTCCAATGTTACTGCAGCTTTTCTTGTCATTATACTGAATGTATTTTTATCTGATATCTCTTATGTGGTCAGGAAACTGAATTACCATTGAATGGAAAATGTAATTTTTTTAAGGAAAAAGTGCAGTGGTAGCATAGAAGTCTACCATAAAATGCATGTTCCATAAAACTTAGGTGTAATCACGTATTTCATGGAGATACAGTTGAATTCTTTTGGTTAAATCTTCTTGAACTGCTTTTAATGTTTAATTATGATGAAAGCATTCAGCACTACTAATAATTCAAGATTATTACTACACTTTGCAATTTGGAATGAACTGAAACTACTTTGGAAAAATATTCTGATACATTACATATGTATGTGCTTGTGCACTTGTCTTCATTCCTGATGTGAAATGGGAAAATAGACTTCAATTCACACATAATAAATAACAAGATTAGATATAGCAATGTGTCCATAAAATATTTTGATATTGACTGGAATAGTTCAGTTGGAAGGGACATACAACGATCATCTAGTCCAACTGCCCGACTACTTCAGGGCTGACCAAGTTAAAACATGTTGTTAAGGGCATTGTCCAAATGCCTCTTAGACACTGACAGGTTTGGGGCATCGACCACCTCTCGAGGAAGCCTGTTCCAGTGTTTGACCACCCTCTCAGTAAAGAAATGCTTCCTAATGTCCAGTCTAAACCTTCCCCAGTGCAGCTTTGAACCATTCCCACGTGCCCTGTCTCTAGATAACAGGGAGAAGAGATCAGCACCTCTCTCTCCCCTTCCCCTCCTCAGGAAGCTGTACAGAGCCATGAGGTCACCCCTCAGCCTTATTTTCTCCAGACGAGATGAACCCAAAGTCCTCAGCCGCTCCTCACAGGACATGCCTTCCAGCCCTTTCACCAGCTTTGTTGCCCTCCTCTGGACGAATGTGGGGCCCAGAACTGCACACAGTGCTCAAGGTGAGGCTGCACCAACGCTGAATACAGCGGGATGATCCCCGCTTTTGACCGGCTGGGTACGCTGCGTTTGACGCACCCCAGGGTGCGGTTTGTCCTCTTGGCTGCCAGGGCACGCTGCTGATTCACACTGAGCCTGCTGTCAACCAGCACCCCCAGATCCCTTTCTGCAGGGCTGATCTCCAGCCACTCCTCTCCCAATTTGTACTTGTGCCTGGTGTTACTCCGTCCTAGGTGCAGAATCCGGTGTTTGGTCTTGTTAAATTTCATGCTATTAATGAGTGTCCAATGCTCCAATTTATCTAGATCCCTCTGCAAGGCCTCTTATCCCTCAAGAGACTCAACAGCACCTCCCAGTTTGGTAGCATCAGCAAACTTGCTAATGGTGCATTCAACTCCTGTGTTCAGATCATTGATAAAAATATGGAACAGAACTGGCCCTAGAATTGAGCCCTGAGGAGCACTGCTGGTGACTGGTCGCCAGCCAGATGTAGCTCCAAATATCAGATATTGATATATCCACACGTTGAATGAGAAATTCTGTGTCAAAATATTTTTCATCCATGCAGCTAAATACTTATGCTCATCTGTCCAGTCAGATAAACTCTGTCTCGTTTGCTAGGAAAGCTTTATAATCTTTTTAGTGGACCTGTTCTGATTTGCACTAATTTACAAGGGCTAACATTAGCCAAAAGCACAACTAAAAAGCAGCACTGCACAAAGGTTGTCTGGCAAGTCCTCTTCCTGCTGCTCTTGCATTTTCTTTCCTATGCCAGAAACAGTTACGTCCTGATGGAGGCTAGCTGTTGCAATGAGGTGATCCTCCTGGGGTTGGTAGAAGGGGCATTTGCCTTATATCGCGGTTAATGGAGCATAGAAGAAAGGTCAGGAAAGATGAGGGGGAGCAGCTGGCTTGAGTCTGCTTTCAGAGAAGGGAGGGAAGTATTTTTTCTGATTTGTAACTAAAATTGTATTTATTCAGTATGTATAGCCATTGTGGCAGCAGTTATAGCAATGGTAATGATAGTAGTAAATATCTGAAGACTGAATCACAGTATGTTCCAGACTGCTTTATAAAATAGGTATGTATTTTTCCACTTAAATGAACAAGCCAACTTTTTTCTGTACTCTTGCAGATGTATGTAGATAGATAAGCTCACATGTACCAGAACTAATTCGAGGCTTCTCAGCAGTAACAGTGATGATGATCTCACGGCAGTGCAGACGGGGCTGTGGGTGAGGTGCAGTGGCTGGCTGGAGGAGCTGAGTGAGTCCCTGGCAGGTGAGGTGGCCCGGAAAGGGCAGAGGGATTTTTGAGTGGGAAAGAGTATGGGACCAGGCTTTCTGGAGTTATGGGCATGAGCGTGGGGTCCTTACATGGTGTATCCACCTCTCCTCTCGCATTCCCTGTCGTACGGACGTCCTTTGCACATTTCCAGCCACAGAACCAGAGGTTCCCCGCTCTGCTTGCAGGCACTGGCCTGCCTCCAGCCTGTCCGCCTCGCAGAAAGCACCACCTGCCTCTTGGGCTGCTGGGGAGGAAAAGAGGTGGGAGGAGAAGGGGCTGGAGCCATAGCTGAGGTCTTTTACAGGAACAGAACGGCATCGGGTAGAGAGGGAAGGCCTGAGGCAGGGACCCAGTAGTGCCGTGGCCAGAGATGGGGTTTTCTGTTGCTGGGAGGAGGGTAAAGGCGACAATTACTCCTGCGGCAGTTTTTACCCCCTTGCACTTTGCCTTCTTCCTAGTAGTCTGTCAGTAGGTAGGGTATGACAGCCAACCTTTGTCCCCTCCAGCACAGGCAGAGGAGGCAAAGCGCTGCCTCTTCAGGCTATTCCTACAGGTGGCTGTCTTGCCGTGCTCATGCCTTAAGTCAGCTCTGACTGAGCTGGGGAGGGTGGGGGGGGGGGGGTGGAGAAAGAAAGAAAATAACCTTGGAGCTTTAAAAAAAATGTTTTCAAATCTATAGCTGTGCAGAGTTCAAATTGCACCTAAATTCCTACCTGACAAATGGCAACCTTACCATCTGCACAGTTTGCCTGCAGGCCATGCTGCAGAATGGCTTTAGTATGAACTGTGACTCATCAGAGCTAGCACTTGTAGCTCTCTGGATACTCCGAAGAAGTAATAGCCCAGATGAACTGTTTGTGAGGTCTGAGGAAATGATAGTATCTTAATCTACAGCCTAGCTCTTTCATGTAAGGAAAGATTTTTTTTTTTTTTTCCCCCGCTGTTAAGAAGATGCATTTGCTTTTCTTAGATAATGGACTATAATAATCAAGGGATTACCTGAAACCTTGAAATAAAGAACCCAAGAAAAATTTTTCAACAGCTTGTTTTCATAATGTACTGTCAGAAGTGGTTTGATCATCCTTAATTCAGAAACAATTTATGACAATGTGTCCTTCCAGTTTTTGTGCTGTAGTGATGTTCATCTGAATAGTCACCTCCAGCAAACCAGAATTGTTATTCTAAGAAATATATTGCATTTAAAATATTTTTATGTGCAACTATCTGGTTACCAATTCAAGAAGCAGAGGCATTGTTATCTTACTCCCAGGACTGTGATAAGATTTGTAAGTAAAACAGAACACAATGTAAGTTGTTCTCTTTTCATGACTCGTTTGGATCATACTGATTCAAGTTTGTTAAGGCAGATGTATTTTCCAGAATGACAAGGGTAGGTCATATGGTAGCTCTTTACACAGTTTCATTTATCTGGACCTCAATTTACAAGGATCTGAAACACCATCAAGTTACTTTTCTGCCTAGTGAAAATGCTAACTACAATGGCATGCAATGGTCTTAACATTCATTCACTTCATTGCTGTCTGATAGTTGAATTGGAATGACAGAAACAAACTTAAGTGTTTTTAATTCTTTCCTGGGGCTGAGGATATTAAACAGGAAGGATATTAAATGTCGTGAGTCAGATTATCACTTAGCACAAATTGGAGTAATGTCACTGAAGTCAAAGTGCTGATTTACACCTGCTGAATGTGTTTCCATAGCCTCAGTACTGTGCATAAGGGCACCAATTTGTCCAATGCATTGCTTCTAGTTCTTACAATAAATTTTGATTTGCCGATACCAACAAGGGGAATTTCTACTTGACAATAAACTGATTCTCACAAGCAATAACTTATTTTGAGCAATCTTTCCAATTGTCAAGAAAATAGTTTAGGACTAACAACCTCTAGAGGCTTTCCGTATTCAAGTTTTGATGTCAACTGGTTCATTTGGTGAAGAGTTTCATAGGGAGTGTACGACATATTAGTATCCTCTAACTTTCTGAATTTATGAAATGTACAAGTCCAGTAGTCAGAAATGACTGTTGGCAGAGGCTTTGAAAAACATCTGGGAAGTTACCACTGTACTGGGAGTTTTAAATCTCAGTTGAAGGTGCCCTGCCAGCCTCAGTTTTTTGGCAGTCAGGGGACTACAGATCCCTTTCTGAAAGAAAATTGGGTTTAGATGTCTCTTATGCATTGCGCTAAACCGTTTTTTGTCAACAACAAAAAATGTAGCTGGTTATATATAGGCATCAAGTAGCACTCTGACAAGATGAAAAGCGGGTGCCATGCCAAAAGTTCAGATTCTTTGAAAAGACTAATCCCATTTTGAGTGCGCATTCAAAGCAGTTACACGCAATTTTTAACGTATTATTCTACAATGACACCTTTTCTTTTGAAATGTAAACTGTTCAAGAACTTAAATGGAATGTAGAGTAATAGTTTTTAGATGACTAAAAAATACCAGGTTGGTAGTTTTACTAACTTGTGTCAAATGGAATACCTTGACTTTTTACTTAGACTTTAAACTCTGGCTGCGGGCTAGAATGTGCTTTTTGCTGTGTGCCTGCGTTGAGGGGGCAGTGCACAGAGGAAGCTCCAGAGACACAATGATGTCCCAGAGGCAGAACCTGTCTGTGGTGCCACTACTGCTCTCAGTCACGTCTTAAAAAGGTGCAGAGTACTTATCTAAGTTCAGCTTGATGTGGGTGCCTGTGCTGCAGCTATGCAAAGTAGTACACTCTTTCTCCATGTACACACGCACACACACATCATTTTGCAGCAGCAAGATCTGGAGGGAGGCCCTGCTACGAAATCCTAGTGCTCAGGTAAGTTGAGAAGGCCGACAAGGCACAAAAAGAAGGGGTGAAGTAATATTCTGCTTTGACAGAATTGCCAGAAGACCGGATTGGTTTCATAGCAGGAGCATGCCATGCTTTCTAACAGCTTACTAAACCCAAGGCTAATTCAGGTTCTGGTAGATATTGTGTATGAGATGCTCTATCTCCTGAATAAGCCCAATGTTTTAGTTTGTGCGTATGTAGTACATAGGCTCAATCCCGCTCTCTCACACTGATGTAGTGAAGGATGCATCTACAATGTACTTTGAAATAGTGATTGCAGTTGTGTGAACTGCCCTGGCTATGCGGGAGATAATAGTAAAGTGAGGAGCAATGCTAGGTGATTTCTGTGTACCTTGGGAAGATTTTGCTACTGATGGCTGTGGTTTCTTTTATTATCAGTCTAGCCAGTTTCAAAATAGGTTATCTACATGTGCCATAGCTGTGTTGTGAGAGTGGAGTCACTCCTGAGTCATTAGTTGCCATCGAACTACTGCAGAGTTAAATGATTGTCCAGAGTTGTGAAGAATGTAAGATTCTACCTGAGAGGCATTTATAATCCAAGACGACAGATAAGGTGTACTGAAGGGTTTACGTTAGTAACTCCTCCTTTCCTGTTTTATGGAAAGTCATGAACTTCTCTGTATTTTCAATGAGCATAAAAAACCTCCCAAACTTGCTTTCTACATTGATGCTGAACAGTCTACCATACATACCTGATGTACTCCATGCAATTCTGGGTGTAGTGCATGTTAGATACCTTCCTGCTCTCCTGTGGGGTAAGCAGTGTGTCAAGCCCTGAGAAGCCAGTTCCCAAAGACTATTACAGGTTTGGAAAGGGCTGAAAAAAAGTAAGAGTGTGTTGAGAGAGGAAAAAGCTGTTATTTGGAGAGACTGAAACAACTGATCCCTGCTTCAGCGCATCATCTTAATTAGTTAACTGAAGCTAGAAGCCTAAACCCAAAGATTTGACTGTCTCCCTGTTGTGTATCCTATTTCCCTCCCCTCTTACCTTTGTGCTGAGCATTTAAATCCAAACCTGTTTTCTGGAGAACACCCAAGTGAGCTGAGGGTAGGGAATTGCTTGGTCTCAGGAGGCCAGAGGACTGAACACTAGCTCTGCCTCTGGAGGTTCTAGTAAAGCCTGTAAAGAGCTATGAGCCTTCAGGTTCATTCTCTCTCTCTGGACCTCTGTTAGCAAAGCGGTGACATTGGCGGTGTCTGGGAAGCAGAAGGCGCGTCTGTCTACGTTTGGATGGCCCCAGATCCTTTCTCATTCCAACAGTCTGTTACTTCCTCTTTCTCACTTAAGACTGCAATTAGCACTTTTTAATGACTTTGAAATACTAGAAGGGGGAACCATGATGGATAGTAATGTAGATGCTTGAACTTTTGGGGAACATTCTTTTCACATAGTGGTGGTGCCAGCTGCTTCTTTGGCTCTGTCTGGTTAATACTTTTTCTTTTGATGGTTTTTAAGAATGAACGCACGCTGAAACTGAGACATCAAGGTTATTTTAAGTCTAACCTGTAGTAGAATAAATGGCTGAATTAAAGAGCTTTGTTCTTCAGTAAGGAGCAGAGGTTTTAAGGCTTGCCTTTCAGTAGTCATTACCCAACAGGATAACTAAATACCCTATCAAATATAATATGTTACAATATTTCATATTTTGTGGCATTAACTCTTGCATCTAAACCCATTCTAAATGTGAGCAATTAAGAGGATCTCCTGTGTGGTGTTTTCACAAGGGATGTGATTCTCCCAGCTCTGACTTGGTTTTGCAACCTAGCATTTCTTGACAGTCTGTTTAATGGGATGCCTGCCACCTTGGTTCACAATACATAATATAACATTTATACATGTTTTAATACAAGCATCAGACTTACTAAAATTTTATTTTTCTCCCAGTTAAAATTGCCAATTTCATTCCAATATGTTAAATAAAGCTGACCTTTTTTTTTTTTAATTAAAGTTAATTTCTTTTTTTAATAACTTGGATTTTAAAATCAGGTTTGTGTGTACCAAAAACTAGCTCAAGATACTGGATATGTGATCAGCTGTAGACTTCTAACTTGAGGTGCTTAAACTGTGATTATGTAGTTTTTTTAGAGCTGAAAATTGTACTGTGGGCACTTGTACTGTAGAGGTGCTTTTGGTGCTTGAGGAACAAAACTTAGATAATGAGAAGCTGATACAGAAATAATACAAAGTGTAATTTTTCATGAGAAGCAGGGCAGAGACATTACAAGGGCCTAGGGTGAGGGCAGTGATGACAAAACTAGCTAGCAGCCTCTTTAGTGGGTTGTTCTGGATGCTAATAGTATTGAAAGACATCTGATTAATTTTATCATACGTTTAAAGTAACTGAATATTATACGATCATCTTCTGTTGATTTAATTTTGAATGTCATGTCTAATTTTTGTAGTATTACCTCAAACAAACCCTTTTAAAGTTAATTACAACGTGAGAATGTTGTTTTAACTTGGGAGGTGTGAAAATATGTTTTTGTGGTGAAACAACACTCCCTAATGTTAATGCCACATTGTGTCAAGTGCAAAGACATTGTACCATAATAATGTGCTGATGCCAGGTAAAGGCTGGATCAGGTTCATTCTACTGATCTGTGGAAAGAACAGCCATAGTTGCAGAAAAATGCAGTCCTTCAGTTCCCATTAACAATGTGGAAATATTCCTGTAGAGTAATAAAGCTTAGATTGACACTGGACTATATCATATGTAGAAAAAGGAGCTGCTATAAATTTTACTGGGCTTAGATATCAATGAGATCTGATTACTGTCCTTATAGCAGCGCATGCTACTCTAACGGCTGAAGAAAGAGGATACCAAGCTACCAGGATAGTAGGTCTTCATAGCTTAATATGGATGACATCAGTTAAGATCCAAGTTCAGGAAAAAAAACCCCTCCACAAACCCCATGGCCCAGCCTTCTTTGTGGAATTGAATAATTTTACTCTTTAAGTCATTGCTCTTGGCAGATCTAAATATCAGCTACATTATTTGAAAAGTGCCAGATGGGTAAACAGTAGTAGTAGTAATAATAATAAAATAAATGCATTGTTTGAAGGGGGTAAATATGCTTTTTCCTTTGGGTAAAGCTGTGTTGATAAGGAATTAGTCTAATTATTGGGTTTTTTTAAAGCTCAGTGAGAGGAGCTATTAGGCAAGGTAAATATTTTATTAATATAGCCTCTGCTATACTTGTTCTGTGAAGTACAGGGTGGCTTCTGTTACTAGCCCTTTGTAATTCTGGCTAATAACATGCAACACCTTTTTAAAAAAAAGAGGAAAATGTCCATACTATGTCTTGGGATGAAAAAAAAAAAAAGTGTGTGGTCACATTCCAGGATGCTTGAGAAAAGATAGCAAATTCTAATTCTTCGGGTCCAGTCTGTCTCTTCTTTTTTTCTCATATGGGGACACAGTGTTTTTCCCACTGGTTCTGTGTCCACAGAAGGTATAAATTAACCTTTCCTTAGTAGGCCATTACTTCCCATGCTGACAAAAATACCTGTATTTATCAACTTCCATGTTGATGTCATAACATTGAGGAATTGTGTTGAAAAGAAGAGAGAAAAGAACCTCATAGTATGGTATAATTCCTTGGTGCATACGTAGTGCTGGTCCCCTGTCTCAGAAAGAATGTGGTAGAACTAGAAAAGTCATAGAAAGGGGTGAAAGGCTGACTGAAGCTATGGAGCTTGTTCTGTGTAAGGAATGACTAAGACTCTTCATATTGAAAGAAGTGCATATATTGCTGCATGTAAAATCTCAGTTGGTCCAGAGAAGGTGGGTAGATAATGACAATTTGCTTGTCCCTTTAATGCAAGGTCAAGTGATCATCACACAAGACTGGCTTGCTCACAGCAAGCAAAGCTAAATGACTTGTGTAACGTACAGTTAGTCTGTGGAAGTCCTTGCCACAGAAGATGGATGCTGATGATGTACATGACTTCAGAAAGTATCTTTATGAATAATTTGTGAAAGAAATGTTTGTCTGTTAGGCATAAACCCTTGCTTCACAAAATGCCTGAGCTGCAGTGCCTCTGGGACAGTTTTCTGAGAAAATATCATTATGTGCTACTGCCCTGTAATGACTACCCCTAAACATCCACCTTTGGTCTTAGAAACAAATTCTCATAATGGCTTGAAACTAGTTAAGTAACTTCAGAATTGTGTGGCACACTTAAATTTGCTCCAAAATTTTAGAAAAGTCATCTATACCACTGAAAAAACTTCACAGTCAAATTTGAAAAGCTGCATTCTACAAATAAGTTGATTAACTTATACTTTATGTGGTGCTTTTTTACTTGGTTTTTAAAGAACATTACAGAAATGGGTAAGAAATGTTAACACAGTTTGCAGATGGAGTTCCTAAAGAGCAAAGGATCATACTTTCAGTTTCTGCCCTCCCATGTACTGACACAAATTACCTAAGGTTTACACTATAAATACAGAGGTTAATAATGATGCCTTAGTTTAGCTGTGTAGGTGTCTTTCTCTGCTAGGGGCTGGTTTGGTCGGAAACAAGTTCATTAGTGATATGAGCTGTTGAATAATAAAAAAAAATGCATCATTCCTATTTATGCCTCTAATTTTTTGTTTGTAAGAGTGGTTGTCATTGAAGAGTAGTACAGGAGTCCTATTTCTCTCCCATGCAGAGAAGCTATCTAGGTACCTTTAAATGTAGCCAATATTCTGCATGAGAGTTGCATATCTGAATAATTTTGTATATCTGGAGATAAGTGTCTCGACAGGAGTCACACCCATGAATCTATGGTGAATTAGACAAGTGTTGGATTTGCAAGCTTCACATTTGGACTCATCTTGGAAATTGTGTGAACCTGTGTTAAGCAGGAAGTTTGTCTAAACACTTACAATGGTTGCATCTCTGAGGATATGAATTGGTCTGCATAAACTAAATTCAGTGAGATGGCCTTCTGTTTTCTGAATATACATGTTTTTGGTAGTTAGTGAGCTGCAACAATTACAAAATTAAAACTTCAGTACTGGGCAATTCTGCTTCAACCACTACAAGGTGCTGGGTTAGCTCTCTAGACTAGAGGCTTAGAGCGCATGCTATAACATTCAGTGTTTGTTCTCCTTCTGTGAGTAAACTAAATATTTGAATTCTGCTTTCAGAAGCAATGTCTTACAGGGCTGTTCAAAAATAAAGTGGGGTTTTTTTGGTGGTTTTTTTTTTGTTTTTTTTTTTTTTTTAAATAATGCCATTTGCAACATACAGAACCACAGAACCAGAGAATAAAAATTAGGTGATCTTTTATGGTACTACTAAGTGCCCTAACACGCAAAGAAAGATTTTATCTAATATTTTTCTTCAGAGGTGTACTGCTTTTATACTGTAATAGTATTTCTTTTCCTATATTTGGGGGGTGGGTGGGTGGGAAACACAGCTAAACCTCCCCCCCCCCCCCCCCCAAACCTCTCCTGTACTTTTAGGCTTTTGCAAATGACACTACTAGCTAGTTACTCCCCAGTTAATTTAAACAAACATTAGTAGTATTTTTTACATAAATCAAAGGCAAGTCTGTCCTTAGGTATCCCCAAAATCTTTTGAATAATCTTGATCTTTGAGGTCTTAAAACACAATGGAAAGTGAGATAGGATTTTTTTATAATGAAATAGGAATTATTGATCATCAAAAGCAGTAAATCAACAAGTGTTTCTCTTATTCCTGTATGGCAATATGTACTGTTGAGGAGTTACATGACTCTCAAGTTTCTAATTTTTAATTAAATATCTGTTAGGTGTTAAATTTGAAAACTACATGGTGCATAAATGTTTCTGCTCATTACTACCATCAGAATGTCATTGAGCAAAATTATTTAGCTTTCTTCCCACCCTCTATCTAAAGCTGAATGGATTTTAAAATCTTCATTAGGTGTTTTTGTTTTAAGAAGGAAAACCTAATTTGAGCTGTTCTATCACTTTGATTCTCTTTTTCCTTAGAAATGACAGCATATGCTGAGAATTTTTGCTTGTCTTCATTTCTAAATGTTTCTAAACCACTGGGTTTTCTCCTGTTGAATGAAAGATTTAAAAGAAAATAATAGTAATTAAACACTGGAACTTATCTTTTGATTCAGTGGATTTTCCAGCACTTGAAGCACTTCAATCAAGATCAAATGACTTTCTAAAAGATACGCTCTATCTCCAGTAGAAATTATAGGGTTGTTGAAAGCATCAGTTAGTGAAATTCAACAGGTCCAATGAGATGGCTAATCATAATGCTTTCTTCCAGGTTTTGATATCTGAATTTATTGAAATTACTGGGTTGTTTGTCAGCCAGTTCAGTCAGATTTCTTGTGAAAGTTCATAGAATAGACAATAAGCCATCATAACAGCCATAGAAACATAGTCCTGGGACAGAACTCCCACTGACGCCCCAATTACAGCCTGAATAAGGATTTGCTTTCTGGAATAAGACCTAACAAAGTGTGAATTGTGCTGCATAAATGCATTTCCAATGTGGGGTTAGGCAGGAGGTCAAAGGATGAGTGCCATTCACATAAATACGAGTGTGAAGTAGAAGAATTAATTTCGGTTAACTGTGCACAAAGGAATCAATAGAATTATTAATCCCAGTAAGCCATTCGTTGCTGTTTGCTCTTGTAATAGTTATGAACTTTTTTTATTATTATTGAAAGGAGAAATAATTTCAACTAATGAAACCCTTGAAATGATCTGTATCTCTTGAATATTTTTTCCAGTACATTTTTTGATCATATTTTCAGAAGTGTTCAACTTCGGCTTGATAAGAAATGTCCCATGTTCAGAAAGTAAATGGGGGAGACCTTGAAAATAGAGTTTATTTACTTGAATAGGTGAACAGGTGCTGTTAGGCATAGGGGAGTTCTGGGAACCTTGTTCAGTCTCAACACCAGCTGCAAAGTTGATGTATGATTTGAACTTGTATTAGTGATTCTTTTCGTAACAGCCTAATGTAAACTGAATGAGTCTTGAAGGACAGCTATATGACATACCTCTACTTCTCTGTCACATTTTAGTCAATTGTCAGATCTTCTGTTACAGTTGACCTATGTGCACTTCTCTGAAGCACAGGTCTGCCCTTAAGTACGGTGAATTTAAAGTTTAGGTTTCTTGCCTTTGGAATGGTGCCTGGATGTAGGCACGGGTCACTTAAATTAACCCAAATATGCTAGGGCACGTGACTGAGAGAGCGTATTAACATTGTGTATTGATGGGTACGCGCGCATCTTGTCCAGCAGTAATAGACTGCACAAACAGTTTGGCATTTCAGCTGACCTACAGCTGAAAAAAATTATTTGGAAATGTGTAGCAGCTTGCTGTGTTAGCTGGGGAAGCTCAGTGCACAGGGAACTGAATTGTAGGAGCGTAATCTTACCTTGAAGGTACCATTATTTCATTACGTGTAGCTTGCTGGACTTTACTGTTTTGCAGATCATGATGATGCCTTGTTATAAGTGGACATACTGAAACCCGATGCAATCAAGCCAATAAAGTGTTGAAACAACTCAGGGTTAAAGAATGCTGTGTGCTTGCCCTACAAAAGGGAAAATTGGTTCCATCTGCTCAAATTAAATGTTGATTTAGACCTCATTTTCTGAAATGTAAACCATGCTTTTGAAAGAACTGCTTGGTAAATACTTTTGGTTTTATTATATGGATTTAGAAATAAATTGGAGAGAACTTCAGGCCTGTCTTGTCTTCCTTCCTCGGGAAAAGGTTTCATTCAACTGAGCAATGTATTTCAGTGTAAGTGTATACAATACAGCCCCTTTTGCCACGCTCAGCACTTTGTGTACCTGATTGAGGGCTATTAAACTCAAATTTGATGCACTGGCAGAGTTAGCTGAGTCTTGTTTAACATAATTAAAATTCTGTGGTCAACTTTTTTTCCCCCTGCATTCCGCAGCCAAAAAAGCCAATGCATGCTTTGTGAATGGCCTTTGTAGACAATCTGTTTGTCTCTACTGAACTGCTTTTGTTTTTAATAGATGTCTTCTGTATGGTCATTTCTGAATGTCTCTTCAGTGTGAGTTAAACTGCTAATACAAGTACCTAGAGTGATCTGGAGGTCTGTTCAATCTCAAGGAGCCTTAAGGTTCAAACAAGGGTCTACTGAAGAGAAAATCAGTTAATGGTTAAGACAAAATGTAATGAGCCAAATAAAGAAACCACAGTTCACATAGCTGACATCATCCTATAATATCTCCCAGACAACACTGTGCTTTATAATGTGTTTGATGCTTTTTTTTTTTTCATCTGTAGACACAAAGATCTCAATTGACTTGAGTGCTTCAGAGGCCAAATTCTCAAAGGTATTTGAGTACTTAAAGGTACGCATAGAAATTTCTTGGGATTAAACAGTAATGCCAAGGCACTTCATTCTCGTTTGTGATTTTAGGGACATCTATTTGTGTTCCTAGATACTGAAATACTTTAGAAGTCCAGTAGGTAAGAAGGTCTTTCATTTTCTTTGAGGACTCTCAGGCACCCTTTTGCCTGCTGCACAAGACATCAGTGTGGAAAGAGGTGAGAAAAGAGTGGAAGCTGAAGAGCTGATGTTACTGAGCTTGTTTACCACAGCGAGCAATGCATTTGACATGCTTGGTGCTTGTTTATGGTGATATGATGTACGGGATGAAAAACTGTGACTGTCTGATGTTTAAAACATGACCGAATGCTTGATCTCTGACATTCTTACTGTTTGTGTTGACAGCCAGTGTATAGTATAGAGAGAGGTCTCAGACGTTCCCTTCTAGCAAAGCCTCCTCTCAGATACCAGAATCACTTACAAGGCTTTTACCAACTCTTTTCTTGGAAGGCAAAGATGATAACTGGCTGCCATTTTTGCAGAAGTACCCTATTCCCTCAAATGGTGGTGAGGTAATTTTCTGTCAGCATGCTCCCTGCAATTTTTTTATAGGGTGGATTGCACCGTTTGAAGGGAAAATGTTCTGAAAAGGCTGTAGGAAGGAAAAAATGTGGGAGGGTTTCTTTCCCAGTAGCCTGAATATTTAAAACCAAACCAAAACAAAAACCCAACAACATAAAGGGAAAAAAAACCCCTAAAACCCAAAGCAGCAACATCTGTGTTAAGGTATAAAAACCCCATCTGTTTGTCTAGCTACTTCCTCTGTGTTTCCCAGGCTGGGTGTTAGTGTTTGCACTAGCAATGACTGGTTTTCAAGCAGCCACTGGAGAAGTTCTGCTGCATAGAACTGTCAGCCTGGGAGAAAACCAAGGTCTGAGAATGGTCCTGCCTGTGTGCCTGAAGAGTACTTGTGGCCACAGATCACCTTAATTTGTAGAAGACAAGAATCCTGTTAACTGTAGTGCTACAGGTAGTCAAAACTTTGATCAGCATTTACGTTAGCTTTGTTGTGATTTATAATGATGTAGCCTGTCATTTAACTTCCATCATCATTGTGAATGGAATGTAATTTTTATGCTTGTTACTTGAGCTAATACTGCATCATTGTGATGGTAATGATTAACTCCGTGACTAGGGGGTGCAAAATAAAGTCTTACAGCAGTGATGACTTATACTGCATAGAGCTATTTGGAAAACAGTTTAGCTATCTGCCCTACATGTTGTAATGGTATTAATATGTTTAGAACTGAATTGATATTGATAGCTATTGTTTAGCAATCCATTTTGTTACAATCTCTTTATGACATGGATCAGATTTTGTATCTTTAGTGCATTTTTAGAGCCCCATAAACTTTTTTTCCTCACTTAAGTAATTAATAACCATGATAGTAATTAACATGTAAAGTTTCTGGATATAATAGAACCCCTGCCAGAAAGTACAGAGTCTTAAGGAGATGGGAATAAACATTCAGTGGGAGCCTGTCTTCAGAATTGTCTTGCTCCTCTAGAAATGAGGCTTTTAATGCTGGTTTGAAATTGTGCTTGGTGTTGAAGAGAAAGTGCATTTAGGGAAATATGGCTTTTATTACAAAGGGCTTTGCATATGGGAAATTGGAAAATGTTGTTTTCAGTGATTTCTCACAGTAAATCTAAGTATTGTGGGGGGAAAAAAACCCCAGATGACCTATCAGTTTGGCATTCCTGTAGCAAATCTGAAGGGAAAGCTCAAGTCACCAACACAACTGTGGAGCTTACTAAAGCCCAAAGGGTGATTAAAGCATTTCAGCAGTATTTTGCTCTTAGTCCCATCATGCTTAGGTATGTCTTCCAGCTAGTTATACTGATCACACTCTGTGGGGGTGGGGGAAGAGAAACTAGGGAGAAGCAGAAGGATATATAAGGATATTTAATCAACTTAGGTGACTTCTTTAGGACTGCTTTAGTAATAATTAAAAAAATAAAGTTAATAAATTCAGTCTTTTTATCCTCCTAATTAGTAATATAATAATAAATTTCAAGGACCAGCTCCTGCTTTGGTCAGTTCAGAGAATTTATGGTTTTGCTTTTAAATGCATCAATCAGGATTGAGATTCTACAGTACCACTCAGTCCTGTCCAGCAAGAGAGAAGTTGCTCCTTCTTTAAAAATAGGACTCTCTTGCTGTGAATATATGTACTGTACATTGCTGCTTTTTGGTTGCCTTACTGGCTGTGCCCAAATTGCCACACTTGGTCTGTTTCTTACCTCATAATCCTAGTCAAGTCTCTCTTCATCTGTGGGTGAAGATAAACACTACAATGTATAGATGGATGTAGAAATTGTCTTCTCAAGATCAGCTCATGTCCATAGTCATTACTATCTCAGATAAAATACTGTTGTAGAAGCAGCATACCAACATTACTCAGAAAGGTATTATGGAGCTCAGTCATTGGGATGTGTATATCTCATTCTTAAAATGGAAATGCTGTCAAGTACGGCTTAGACTCACCAGTTGATGTGATGGTGTGTGGACATCAGCATATGTGTTCAGAGTTCCCCACCCAGTGAATGTGCTGATGTGTTGAAACTGTGGGAGGAAAATGCTCATGGATGTAGTTTTAAATCTTTATAAGTAGTATTCTTTTTACTTAAGCAGCACAGCATGGGCAATTCCAAATTTAGGATGGAGACAGCTAATGAGAATCCCAAGGTTCGTGAAGCCTAGCTTTTGCCTATTCCCTCTATGGCTGCAGAGTATTGCAGGTGAAGCTGTATGGAAATGTCTGCTCTTTCTTTCATTAACTATTTTCAAACCAGAGCAGCTGTGAAATGAGAAGGGTAGGCAGGGTTCTGGTTGGCTGAACGGCTTTTGATTACTTCCCTTAATAGTGCTGAAAGCTGTATGATTCCAGGTCCGGCTGTGAGATTAGGGAAATGTAAAGATAGCATTTGATGATCAGGTCCCTGTTTTTGGCATCAGCCTCCTATGGAAAATAGTAATGTCAAACCTGCCGGCCTCCTCCTGAGGAGAACATATTAAATACAGGAGCATATCCCATGATACAGTTTGTAAGGCCTTCATTAGCTAGAAAACCCCAGCGTGTCCTAAACATGACAAGCAGAAACATGACACTACTGTAGAGCCTGTGCATATAGAACTGAACTTAAGTGAATTCCTGAATAAATGGTTCTTCACCTAAGTTGTGCCAGCATGCTGCTTTTCCGATTTTCTTCCCATTTGGAACTTTTCCTGACGTTTTCCTAACTATTCCGCAGTCAGAAGCAATAATAATAATGTTTAATTGTGACTAAGCATGGAAAAGGACACAATAATGGTGCTACAACTCCAATTAGAATACCTCGAAGTTTAAAGTTTGGCTTGTAATTATAGTGATGCCCTCGTTGTAGGCTGAATTTTTTCTTATGGAATGACATAAATTTGAGCTCATTTCTCTTTCACATTTTCTTTCCCTGTGAAGGGATATGGAATCAGAATTGAGAAATGAATTTTTAAGATGTATTAATTGATAACATCTCAGTCTTTGAAAGGAGGCATATGGTAATTTTATGGTGAAATGGGAAGGAATGGAAGGATATATAGTCCAGCTGGAAAACTGCGAGGGAGTCGGTGTACTTTTGGTTGATAGAGCCTTAGAAGCTTTTTACAGGTGCTATAGTAGAGCCCAAACATAAGCATGTGTAAGAAAGGGAGTGGTGACTGTTTAGTAGTAAGACCTTGAATGTCCCTTTTGCTATTCATGCAGGCACTGATATTATTTACATCTCTATAACCATACTTTAGGGCTGTGCCAAGATTCTAAGTCTCCCCCCTCCAGCTAATTGATTATCTGATGTGGACTGCTTTGACTTGGCAGTATCATATATACACAGAATGAGGTACAGGGGCAGCTGGCATGCTCATTTCTAATTTCAATGTTTGGCAGCTTCCGAAATCAGCACGGGGCATACTGAAACACTTGGCACTTCACCCAAAAGTAATGAAGTCTTTCACTTAACCCAGTGTGAGGGTAAACAGGATGTTAGCCAGAGTTGCTTTGGTGTCAGGTATCAGATTAAGGATAAAATGTGCAATAATTTATGGACTGAACTAAAAGTTCCTCTTTTACCATTCCATTTTTTGTTTACAATATTAATAACCCATTTATCTATTTTCTTTGTAATTAAGTTGTGAAATAATATCTGTACAGGACTGTAAAACAATAACTGAAGTATTTCTTTAATATGAAGTTAATTTTTCCTTCCACTTGACAGATTGAGAAGATGATAAACAGTTTCCCTGGTAGTACACATGCTGTGGCTTCAGCATTCTTGCCTAACCTTGTGTTTCTCAACTTTTTCTTCTGTAGACCCTTGCCAAATTTATTTTACATGAAATGCCAATATGAGATTAAATTAGGAGAGAAAGAATTATGAAACGTATGGATGCACGTAATGGCACAGAACAGAATACGGATTTATCAACTAATGCAGTGTTTACCAGTACTGATAAAGTGACTAATAAAGTACTGGGAGAGATGATACTGAAAATTGCTCTGTAATGTAATGTTGAAGACAGAAGGTATAATTGGTCTAATGTGGACTTCTAAGCATTTGGTAAGGACCTGAGATGATGTTAATTTAGCTGTAGAAGACGGGGTTAGTTCTGGAAGTGTATGTAACTAAGTGCCCAGGGAGACAAAGATTTTACAAGGATGTGTAGTGAAAACAGGATTCTACAATTCAGTCTTCAACATGATTTTATTTGATATTTTCATGAATACACTTAGCACAGAAATGCAGAATTCTACCTATAAGGAGGAAAAAAAGAAGTGATCATCAATCCCAAGACAATCAGAAAAGCATGTATAGAAGAATTGAATGACCTTGAGGACTAGAATAACAATGTAGAGATAAAACAGTCTAGTTCAAAGTGAAAAGTAATGCATTTGGGGAGTAACAGTCACCGTAAATTCCACTGTAAGATGGGGGGTCAGCAGGTAGAATCCCTGGAAAAGGAGAAAGACTTGAGTTTTATCCAATCAGTGAAGGACTGAGCCTTCAATGTGGCATATCTACATTTAAAAAAACAGTCAAACAGCACTCCCCCTCTCCCAAAGAAATAATAACAAATATCAGGAGAGAGTACTAATGTCATTGTGCAGAGTATTGCTACAGCCTTATCTGGAGTGCTGCATCACCGAGTTCTAGAAGGTGAATTCATTCTGGAGTAGGGGTATACAAATCACTGTAGGGAAGAGAGCTTGTCTTAGGAGAGTCTAAAGAAGCTTCTGCCTTTGGCCTTGCAAAGTGAAAATGAAGAAAAATGCTTCCTGCCTATAAATGCATTGAACAAGGTTAATCATCAGGGAAGAAAAAGGTAGGGATAGAAGCTCAGGGATAATGTTGGCCCAGGAACAAAGAGGTGTAAAGTGTCTACATATGAAATGAAGCAGGAAACCAGGAATCTATCTCTTGAAAGTATGAGTTTCTGCATGTTCCTTCAGTAGGAATAGGAAAAATAGACTAGCTGGACTAGGTAGGTAGATCAGCTTATGACAAGGTTCCTTGCAGCCTTGGGAAATTGTATTTGTTTGTCAAAAAAGCATACTGAGCCAGAGGAGTTCTTCTGAGTCCCATGTTTTTACTGTGAAGATTCAAGTGTCTGATCGAGCACAGGTTGATTTCTATGATAAATCCAAACAGATAAATCCTAGTCCTTCTGTGTCTAGGATAATCTCTGATAAACAGAGCAAACAAACAAAGACCTCTTAGGTTTCCATCTGTTTCCAATGTCAAATACTTTTTTCGGCTCTGACCTTTGTACAGTGTCTACTTTTATGTGGCCTGCAGCCAGATCTCCTTGATTTGTGATTTCATGATCTTGCAAAGTTAGCTTGGTCATTATGCAGCTGGGAGGTTTCCAGGAAAAAACTAGTTATTGATAGGGTATATTGGCACTTCAGTAGGTGGCACTCTTCACTTTAGGTCTTGCCCTAAAACCTGTTTTTTCCCCAGGAATGAGGACTTTGCAATTTTGCCTGGGGCCTTAGCTAACTTCTGTTTTGGCAATGTTGTTTGATCTCCCTGAATTCCTCTCACTGTGTTGTTTCCATGCCGTGAATTTTACTTCACTGAAATATTTGGAGTAAAATCACCCTAACACTGGAGTTAGATTGGAAAAGTACCCAATAAGTGGGACATAATCTGCTTCCTCTTCCATAAATGTTCGTCTTGTAATAACTCAATGGTTTCCATTAAATTGTTCCAGATGGATTTGAGTAGAGCTGAACCGTAGTTGTTGTTAGCCCTTGATAATATTTTGTATGCTGTCCAGGCTACTGTGGTTGGTGCCACGGTACTCAACCCATCGTACACCTAAATCTTCATGTTGGTGGTCTGTAAAGGAGCCAGCCCTATTTATCTGGTATTCCCCTTAGGCACAGGGTCTTCGTCTAATGTAACTTCACAGGAAGGAAAGTTTGCAGTTAAGCTGCCTTTAGAGCTCCCTAAACACACTGGCTCAACTATACCACTTCCTAAAGCTCTGATGTTCTGGACCATGGTTTTTCAGTTCACCTTTTCAGGAAATGTAGTAGCTGAAAAATATGACTTTCAGAAAAACCCAGCGAAATCCAACAGACTTTTGCTTAAATCTATACAAATCTTGTCCTACCAAAAGAAAATTGACATGTACCTCAGTTTCCTCATTGTTTGTTTATTGGGGTTTGGTCTTAAATTAAGTTTCTAATCTCTTCTTTTGATTCTCACTTACCCAAATAATTATATTTATCTGTCTTAATCATTGGTGATTTCCCTCTGTAGTTGGTTCCCTATTAAAAGTGCTTTTCTCTAAAAAAGGAGAGAAAAAAATTAGAAAAAATGCTGCTTCTTTTGACTCTCTTGTTGCCTTTGACTTTAAAAAAATATTAATGTCCTAACTGTGTTACCTTCTCTTATGTTTTGATGATATTCTAAATCTCACTGCCTTCCAATATATATAACAAAGTAAGATTTTGGTTTGGGGGCACTTAGTCCCTTTTCTGCCTGTTTTCAGCACAGTACAGTCAATAACTAAACTGTTTCTTCTGTTTGTCTAATCTGTTTTTCTGGTTACAGTCAATGGTGTAGGATCTCCTCAAGCCTTGCATTGCATATTCAACCCTGAGGCATACAGTGACTAATGTAATAGTCACTATTATGACTATGGTGTTGATGAAATAGCCATGTTTTCCAAAATAGTCAATCTTTATTTTCTCTTCTATGCTGCTGTTTGGTGTTTTGTGTGTGTTGCCGAGCAGTTTTCATAAAGGCGGTATCATTGAAGGGAGCTCCGTTCTGTGAAAGAGAAGACTCTATACTGATGACAGCTGCTGTTAGAGTGATATTTTCATTACTCTGTAACCTCTCAAAAGCAGTGTTTAACTTGTTTAGAATTTCTTACTTCTGTCCCCTGTAAGAGGAGAGTAGAAAGAGAATATATGAGTTGAAATAGTTGTATGTGCTGACATGGTTCTAACTAAAGATTTTTGGAGGTCTGTGCCTTGAATAATGCCTGTCATTGTGTGAGACTTTGCAAAACCTTTGTGTTCTTTCTAATTGGCTTTGCTTGCATCTAACCAGTTACATTATAACTTTTTTCATCTCCATATCATTCATTGTATGATAGTGAGTATTAGTTTGATGACATGAGAGATCAAGATTCTCTAATCTTCCCCTCTCCCCTCAAGCTTTGACTTTATTTTTAGAAAAGTTTCTCTGATATCTCAGCACTCTCACTATTGATAAAAGCAACACAAAATGCGTTGCTTGGCTGGGCAATGTGGGTGCAAATTTTGCTGTGGCAATGGAAGTTTCTCCTTGGTGCGCCTTTTACTGTAACACAGTGACAGTGGAGTTTAGACTGTATCCTTGTAGCCATCAGCTTCTATACAGAGATTTTGTATTGCAGCTCTCTTGTGACTGATAGCTTTTGTAGTGTACACTGAAAACACGCTGACCTTTAGCAATTCCCCCCCTATCAGAACAAAGGAGTTGTCCATTAATTCCACACTGCATAAATTCTGCATTTGCTTTTAAACTGTTTCTGTACATAAGTGTAGATTTTAAACCTTTAGAACACATTTTTAAGAACTGACAAAAAAAGAGTTGAATTTCTAGGACAAGGATATCTGCAGAACAGAGAAAAATAACCAAGTCATCTTTCATCTGCATTTTTTTTAACCCTTCTGTGGTAGTGTTCATGTAATAATGTGGTTATGTGAGCAACTCCTTCTTTACTGCTGTCAAAACATTTTGACTCTAGTCACTCTGACTTGTGGATGGGAAAGATGTGCTTGCTGGAAAAGTGTACTTACTCAGTGCCGCTTGCAAATGTTTGGCCAGATCCTTCTGCTGTAAGCAGACAACTCCCCCAGAGTACAATGTCAGCTCTGTGGCCACCTTAATTTCATCTTTAGATGACAATTTTATAAATCTTGCATTTCAAAGTCCTTCATACCTTATGGAAGTTGCTTCTGTCTTTACTGGAAGTTTTGATCAAGCACATCTGGATGGGACACTAGTCTGGTTTGCTTTAAAATGACAGATAAGTGAAGACCGAACGAAGTAAATCCTTTTTGAAATGAGTGGTTTTGGATTTGCGTATTTCTTATGCTGATTAAAATGGTTAGGCCTGCTGGTGGGGCAGAAAAAGCCAGTGATCTTGTATCTTCTCTCTGGGGTGTACCCTTCTTGGAACACTGTATTTATAGCTTGTGTTTCCTTCAAACCCTGCAGACTCTCACAGGAATCTCTTTTGCTGGACTGTGCTTTTCAGTAGATTGACATGTAATCATGTAGGCTTAAGGTTTTTAAAAGCTATTGTCTTGCAGAACTAAAGGTCTCTTCATAATTGCAATTCACTTGGAAGAGAGGTTAAAATTAAGTCATGTTTTTTCTCACTTGTTTTCTAGATTGAAATTTATTTGGTTACAGTCTCAGTGTTCAGACTGAATTTTGCTTTCATTTAGGGTTATAGATATCTGAAGTAGCTTGAGTTGCTTCCAAATCAGCTTTAACTGGACATGTATAAGTTCTGGCTGCAAATTAGAAAAAAGCTCCCTCATCATTAAATCAAAGGTCTGGAACAGTCTTCTGATTAGAGAGTGCTTGGGTCAAAAATCCCAAAGTGTTTTGAAATGGAGTTTATTAGGTACTGTATGATAACAGTACAGCACTGAACTTGATGACCTGGGAGGACTCCCATGTTCTTGTGTTCCTAAATGTATCCTGTTGTAGCTGAAAGCACAACTTGACCTAGTTATTAAAGTAAACTGTTAACTGGAGTAATTCTATTTCCCAAGATCTAATTGTGTTTCTGAGGTGTGGGGAGCCATGCTGGCTTGTTTACTTAAGACCGCTGCTGGGTGGTTTGTAAGTGACAAGGAGATTGTGCATACCTTCACAGCTGGAATAAAATAACTGCAAGCAAACTTAGAAAGGAGGTAGAACTCAACATATGAAAATATGGAATATTCTTTTGAGAAGCCTGAATACTTCCAAGTAGCAGAATATGCTTGCATTAATCTCATGTAGAAACAAAATGTTACT
The DNA here is from genome assembly GCF_947461875.1 of Haliaeetus albicilla. Taxonomy (NCBI): domain Eukaryota; kingdom Metazoa; phylum Chordata; class Aves; order Accipitriformes; family Accipitridae; genus Haliaeetus; species Haliaeetus albicilla. The sequence continues at coordinate 26,486,156 of NC_091483.1, forward strand.
GGAGATAATAACTGAATACTACTGAATATAGCTACATGTATAGCAGTAATAAATACGCTGTTCCCTGGAGGATTTTAAACATTCAAAGAAGTCTGACCGTAGTGCTTTACAGTTTCCCAGATCCAGAGATGGGAAACAGTAGAAGTTTCCTTTGCCAAGGACTGTATGTCTGCATTGTAGCCATACAGACTTTTTAGTTGCCTGGAGGCAAAGTGGCTTTTTGGGCACCTTCTGTATCATGTGATTTGGGTAGAAATAGTGCTTTACCAAAAGTCGATTCCAAGAGTGGTTGGGTTGCCTTAGTCTTGAAATTATGACCTGGAATATTGGGCAGAAACATGTTTTCGGTAGGTATCAAGTTGCATGCATCGATTGCAGCTATCTATTTCTCAAACATGGATCTGTTCCTGCACAACTGAAGATTTTTTAGCTGCATTAGAAGTAGTTTCTGCAAGTAACTTGCACATGCATATGCATACAGAGTTGTGTTGACATACTTATTTAGTCTACCTTTAGACACATAAGAACTTCACAGTTAAAACACTTAATCTTTAAACTGTATGTAAATAATGAATGTAAATGTGCTGGGCAATAATTGCACATCAGTGATTGCCAGCTATTAGATTTGTAGCACAAAGCACAAATGTTTATTAAACAAGGGTGTGAATAATCAGGTGGTTTTTAATGAAGGAATTAGATGAATGATTTATCATGCTAACAACACAGAAATAGCCTGGCAATTGCAGTTTGCCAATAAAGCGTAGGCTTTGAAAGGTGATTTAAATTAATCATATTTGTGCCTAAACTGTCCTTGATTTAGTACTAACACTAAAAAACTCACAGTTTTATTAATCTCTAGTGTTTATACTATTATTTTGAGTATGCTTAGCTATATAGTTCAGTGGAAGGAATGTACTGTACAGAATGGATCATTTCATCTGTAGGTTCCCCTCTTTGTTCTTTAACCTGTTTCTGTGTTTTGTATGGGAGAGCTGTCTAATAGCTCTGTTTCATACAGATGCTTTACAAAACCAGGTATATGCAGCAACTTCCACTTTTGTGCAAGTGGGGTGCTCTGGGTAGTAAGAAACAACAGTAGTATAAAGGGATCCCCTGTAACTCACCGAAGGAAGCTTAACTTGCTGGAGTTAACCTGTTGCATTTTCCTAGATGGCACTTCAGTCAGTTGCATATAATATGTAAATGTGGGTGTGTATATATCCTTCCAGAAGATATGTACTTACTGTACATATGGTATCTATCCAGCACATAATTTTGGGTAAATCAAATTTCTTTCTTCAGAGTAAACTTTTGGGTGACAGCCAAGCTCTGCAGTCATCTTTATGTTGCCATTTTAACCTCATTAAGGGGAAAGGGAAAGCTGCCTGGCTCTACATGCTGTCAGTTTTCCTCTACTACCGTGTATGCATAAGTCCGGCTTCCTGTCTTGTTGATCCAGCTTAATATTTCTACAATATATGTACAACACGTGTTCTGTTTACAGTACGCATGAATGTATCGCCCTGTGCGTACATCACTGCCAGAGCAGTACCCTCATCTAGCTTTGAATAGGTGACTCTTGTGTGCCATCTGCTTTGAGTGGGAGTGAGTATATACCAAGAAGGAAGAGGAATCGGCTGCAAAGATGGGCACCAGCCTCCCTGCTCCCCAAGCTTAATAATAAAAAAGAATATGGACAGAAGCCAAGTATATTATGTACCAAATTCACTTCCTCTGCAGAATACAGTTAAATGAAAAACATATGGAGTAGCTCGTTGAGTTGATTTTGTTCTGTGCTCTGTCCTGGTAATGGATTTGTTTTCAGAATGGAGCGTTCTGCATGTTTCTTGGTGGATGCTAGTAGGCTTGGAAATATCACAGCATGTGGGACCCAGTAAAACATGAATTTCATTTGTTTTCCTTGGCTTCTGTGTGTCATGATGTGTTCAAGATGATAGGGTCTGGAAAACTGTAAATTTTAGTTAGGTCTCAAGTATGAATCCTTAGCCTTGTCTTCATGTTGCAGAGGAAGTCTGGTGGTAGGAGGAAGGCTGTTGTTCAGCTGTGTTCCTGAGGGTGTACTGTGCAGCCTATGTTTTGTTTACATTAAAGGTATGCTGACAAAGCTGCTGGCTCTAATATTGGACTTAATAGTTTTGTTTGCGTTCGCAGCTGTGTCTCGCTGTCCTTTCGCTCTGTCTGCCTGCAGTTCTTCACAGAATTATATACTGCACCAGCAGCAGCAAATCCTGCTCCAGTAACGCTGCTGAGGCCAGGGTTCTGGCATATTTCTGTATTGTCCTCAGAGTTTGCCAGGCAGGTTGAAAAGATGGAGGTAAGTGGATGGGCATCTGTGTGCTCTCATTGTTTTGTGACCATTTAAGGAACTGTGAGCTGAAATGAGCCACATGACTACTTGTTTTTCCTTCAGTCTTGCTCTTGAAAAAGTAGGGTTAGGGAGAGTGAAGATAGGGTTCCCCTACCTTATCTGGCTAAGATACATGGTTCAGAAAACAAAAAAACAACCCCAAAATTAATTTTAAGAGCTTGGAAGGTGAGCTTTTCATAAGGCATGTAAAAAACCCCAAACTTGAAATACTGTGACTTTACTTGTTGAAAGATACATTAAAAATGCAAACACTAGTTGCTTAATATGCATATTTTAAGAAGCATCTCATGTGACACATTTGATGCTAATTAAATGTGAGTATTTTGTGATCTAGTCAGCAAGTCAGATCAAAGCACAGAATTTCCCATCTGCCTATGTGGACCTCAGTGCAAAGCTGACTGAGGTCACAAGTGAAAGCCAGTTTGCAAGTCCGTGTCCTTAACTGATGGTTGCAAGTCACTACTTTTGTTGAAATACAGTTCCCTGTTCTGGAGTGTAAAGGATTTCCCAACATCTCGAATAAGTAGGAGTTTGATATTATAGGGAAAGGCAGTGGTGTTGCCAGAGAAGCTACACTATGAGTAGCTTTCACTTGATCAGCTCTTAGCTTCTGTCTATTGCTATAATTCCTGGAACTTTGAGTAAGGTATTTTGTCCAGCTCATCCTGATAGATTGGCTGTTTTGTGTCTGGGATAGTGTTTTTATGTTGGTTATAAAGGAAAAACAGATTTAGAGTTTGGGCACTGGAGGAACTTCAGAGTCTGCTTGCTAGGTTGTGAGTACTTGGCTTCTTCAAAACAGCTGCTTAAGTTCATTTCACTTCTCTCTGTTTCTTGTGGGTGATGAGTAAAAGCTCTCTGGGGGAGAGAGGCAGAGAGAGAATGAAGAAACATCGGGGTCCGTAGCCTCAGCTGTTGAAGTTCATCACCCAAATCAGATAACTAGGATTCTCTTCTGAGTTTCCCACAGTGTGTTCTTCCTGCCAGCCTACAAGGTCATATATATAATTGGGTATTGCAGTTGAACTTCAGTCTAAATCTGCTCTGGTCATGTGAATAGTAATCTGAAAAGTGACTTCTGTTCAGGCTGGTAAGTCTATCGACCTACAGTGAGACTGAGCTCTTCAACACTTCTCCAGTTTTCATTGCCAGGAGTTGTTACACCGCTACAAAATACAGGCAGGGCAGTTAACAATTGGGTTTCCTGTGTGATGGCTGCTGTCTCTGCAGATAGTTAAATAAGCCCAATACCACAGATTTGCAGCTGTATGTTGTAGACAGAACGGTTTGACTGGCTGATTATAACAGCAGATGGTAGGGCAGTGGCACAGGTCCTTCTTGTTCCTTGGTACAAGTGACAGTGGTTCTGGCCTTGTGTACCACGAGGAGTCTACCTGCCCTCAACATTGTCGCCTTCTCCTACACATCTGTATGGGCACAACCTGCATTCTTCCTTGCCTAGCTTCACAGGTTTTACTAAAGCATACTGAAGATAGGCTATACAAAACCAGGGCCTGCGGTCCTGCAATGCCTTCTAGATTTAATTTTCTATCCTGCATAATGGCTTATCTGCAGTTACCACATATAGATTACTGTGATGCAAAGATGACCCTATATTTTAATCGTTCATTAGCTGGCATTACTTGGAAAAACCCCAGTGGTGAAGTGGGATGACACCAATTTGTACCAAGTGTGGATTTGGCCACTATGCTCATTCTGGCTTTGAGCTGGAAGCTGTATGAAGTGTATTCTTTCCAGATTGCAAAGTGTGGCATTTCGCCATATCATTAAATCTAGTAGGTCTAGTGGGTAGAGCTCTGTTTACAATAGCTGGAAATTTATGTGGAGAGGATAGGTTCAAAAGGTCTGCAAACATGAGAGTAGAACTTGAGTAATGGCCCCTTGTGGTTTTCCTGTGTAATGGCACTGTGTTTTCCCATGCATTTAAACTATGGGGAAACAACAGAAGTCGGGCTAGTGTTTAGATAAGTTTTTAAAATTTCTTTCAAGAAATAAGCTTGAGTTTGTTCAGCAAAAATCAGGTATTTTTCAGAAGCTTAGGTTTTGGGGAAGACATGAATAAGATACACTGTAGAAATCTAGAAAAAGGTAATTTCAAAAATTAATAACAATAAAGTGTGCCTTATTTCTTAAACTTATGTAAGCATTTATCTAATTTTTCTTGAATTTGATACCAGCCCTTTGTTCTACAAGGAGCCTTTCTTAAAGTGACTGGGGGTTAATACAATACTGTGTTATCAAACTTCAGTAGTTACCTGCTTTGACACCTAATTCAGCAGCTTTCCCCAGTTTGGATGGGTGCTTAATCACACTTCTAACCATAAGTCCATAGTAAATCCCACTGCTATTACTGTGGGCTTTACCACTTGTGAGCATTACCTTGGATTATTTTGAGTTATGAAGTTCTCATACTTCTAGATATGTTTTTCGGAGGTCAGGTATTGCCTCTTCAGACTGCAGCATTACTGTTTTGGCATGGGGAATTTTGTAAAAGCACAAGATATCAAGGACTAGATGAATATTCTGAAGGAGGAGGAATTTTTTTTTTTTACTTATATACTGAAATGTTTCCTGTAATGAATCTGCTTACCTGGCTGCTAAACGAATGAAATGTACTATGACTTATTTTTGGCACTAGCCACACTCTGACACTTGAGTTGGCATTCTGGCACCTTTTGGCTGTTTTTGCAGCTGCAATGAACCCAAACTTTATCCTAGAAGGGGCAGTTATACCCACTGGATTTGCAAGGGAGCCCTGTTGTTGTTTGTTCACAAGTAGATTGTAGTTTCCCTCCTCCATGTAGCTTCAAAACAGGTCTAACAGACAGGAGGGCAAGCCATTAGAGCAGTAGCATGTGTTGTGCCTGTTTAAGTTTTGTAACAGTGTGCTGTCCTACCCTAACTCTGGCTTTAGTATCACGGGGGAGCTGACGGAACACAGCACTTCCAAAAGTTCAGAGCCCTAAATGGCTATTGCACTCACCCTATTGCTACCTAGAGAAGGTAGTCAACCTTAAGCTCTCAAAGTACTTGCTCCCAAGAGTATACAGATTTCCATATTATAGGAGGGCAGAAATTTGCCTTTTAGCTTGGGGCTAAGAGGTGACTAACATCTCATTCTGGTTTAAAAAAAAAAAAAGAAGAAAAAAACCCCATGTCCAGCACTGACTTTGTGCAGTTTGGCTACTCTTCATGTAGCTCAATGTCTTTAACAGATGCTTGCAAAAGGACCAGACAACGTAGAAATCTGTCTTTCATACTTGGAGATAACACTGTAAGCAAGTGCCTAGTTGGAGCCTGTGGCGAAAGAGGTCTCTTTACCCAGAAATCATACCCAGAAGTATCCCTGTTGTCTTTTCCCATTGCTTTGGGAAGTCATCTTTTACTGAATGTGGAATCTGCATTTGAGATGGTGAAGTATGGCCCTGAAGTTGCTGTATCCTGATCCTATTGAGCTTTCCAAGTAACTATATTTTTTTCCCAAAGCTATGACATTGAAGCCTGTTCAGTCTGTGCTTTAAGTAGTCATGACTGGTTCTAGTTATAAAAATACCAGTATTACGCTTGTATACTAGACACCCAGGGCCTGTGCAGGAGAATTATTTTCTGCTCAGCCCTGTAACACCTCATTAGAATGGGGATGTGGTCCTCAGACTACATGCCAGTACACCCATTTTATTCCATTGCCAAAAAAGAAGCGAAAAAAACTTGGCTGTCTTATTGAGAAACTTCTGCAAGCACCACCTGACTTGCACAGATGAAATATGTCAACAGGCATTATGGACCTGTTAGTGCAATTTCCAAATAAAACCAGACATTCCTAAACTAATAAAACGCATTATCTGCTTAATATTTGGTTCACTATGATCCTACAACCAATATTCCTTGAAGTCTTACATCTGGAACTGAGCTATTTGCTTGGTCACAGGAGCTCAAGAAAACCGCAGCCTGCCCTTTCTGGGGTGTGTTTGAAAAGGGTGGGACGGTGAAAACATCGTACCCTGGCTGCTGCAGAGATGACATGCTTAATCCTTCCAATTTTGCCATGGTGTGGTTATGGTCTGTCTGGAAGAGGTCATTGCAGGTCACCTTTAGAACAGTTTGATTCTTTTGCCACCTTTAGTGTTAGAAAGCTAATTTCCTGTACCATAAACACCTGAAGAACCAGTTTCAGCAGTGTCTTCACTTGGTGAAAAATCATGTGGAACAACTGTCTCATACGTAGTCTGTACCCTGCATCATTTTAAAGGAAGGTATCATCATTGCAGCAAAATCCAGACAGCAAACTCAGCATGGTACACTGATGTTGATGCAGAGTTTGGTTGGGTCAAACCCTTAATTTCTCCGTCTGCTTGTTCCTGTGATGACATAATAGTGAGGGCACAGCAAGGTTCGCAGCTGAGAAAATAGAGGTCTTCTATAGGGCCTCCCACATATCTGTTAGAGATCAGGTCGCTAGGCAGGTGAACTCTGAAGTGGGAATAGGGCTCAAGGAAGCAAATGGGGACATAGGAAAACCTGGCCTCACTGATAAGTTGGGAAATGAGAACTCAGACCTCGGGGGAAGGGCCCACAAATTCCTTGCCCAATGTTTTACAGGAATGTAGGAATACTGGTGTTGTTGGTCTTTCTTGGTATCTTGTTATCAACAGTCCTCTCTTCATCTGTTGTCCCTTAATACAACAAAAAACTGGCTCGGTATTTAGCCTAAAATGCTCTATTTATGAGCACTCACTAATTAGCCAGAAAGTCTGACAGCTTTTTTATTTGCTTTTAAATAGCTCATGCATTTCCTAATCTCGGCAATGGAACTGTCATGCTGAAATAGCCAGACACATAAACTGAGTCAGAAAATGAAGTGGAGCTTACTTTTGCCTTCCTGTCATAAAAAGGATGTGCTTTTAATATAGAACATGGCCAACTCCATGTAAGTACAGAAAGGGCAAGGAGGGGTACAGCCTTTGTAATTAGCTCAGAACTGGTGGTAGACTCCCCAAAGATGGTGGCTGGAGCAGAGACTAGCACCTAACATGCAAGATAAGATTCTGAATTCTTGAAGTACCAGTAACAGCAACAATCCAACATTTTGTCTAAACCGCGCCCACCCTCAGCTATATTTGCACCTTAGCTAAAGAGGTGCAAGAGATGGAAGAAGAGGAGGAGAAACATATCTGATCGTTAGGAATTATTTTTTAAGTAGTTTTCAGGTTTTCAGCAGATGTGACATCTAAGTATATTGCAGCTCAGGTCTTACATAATTGACTATCAGAGAGTGATATTAAAAGGGGAAAAAAGTTCTAGTATGAAGGTGTTATATGGAAGTTTGAATCTGGATTTAGTTTCTGAAGTCCAAAGGAGATGTAGCAAATGTTTGGGATCGTGACAACATATTAGTGGTCTCGGATGACCATGGTATAACCAGGATGAGACCAGCATGCATAGTTTAACCGTACAGGGCTTTGAAATCAGTAGCACTGGCTGGAGCTGTCCAAACAGTTGTTGTGTCAGGTGCAGCTGGGGCCAGTCACGGCAGGTTGCGTGGAAAGCAGTCTGTGACGTGGTGGAGGATGTGTTTTTGCCAGCTTGGAGGAATTCCAAATCAGCTGCCCAGCCCATGAAGCTGCTAGGGTACAGATGGTGACTGTCGCCTTTGGTGGTCATAGTGTAGCGAATGCTAACTTGCAATGAACGGAAAGCGCTAACAAGGTATGAGGAAATGACAAGAACATGCTTGTATGAGGGTGGCAGAATGTGTTCTTGGGTTGTCAAACACAAAATTTTCTCTTGTAAATGAAATAAATGGCTAAAGGAAGCAATAAGTTAATCATGCTGCAACATATTTAAAAAAAAAAAAAAAGTGTCCAAAGGCTTGTCAAAATTAAGACAGAAAGATTCCTGGAACAAAGGCCAGTTCATGATTTGTGGAGCTCTGAACACACAGCCAGCTGTCAAAGCATAACATATAGTGGAAGAAACAAAAAAACCCCAACAAACCAAACCCTTATGGGGGTGTGTGTTTGTGTGTTTTCTTCTTTTAATAGAATGTTAATTCAACGAGCATTCTTGCTACTCCAACTGGACTTTTATTACACTACCTATTCTAGCACTGTGTCAATCTTCTATGGCATGTGGAAAGATTGGAGTAGTTACAAAACTCCTAACAGTTGTCTGTCCATGTCTGTTAAAGTACCTAATAAAATTGCAAAGGTTGCTATGCCTGAGTTACGGTAATTCATGGAAATATGTCAGACTGATTGATTCTATTCCAACAAGTAGTATGTATTGAGATGCTCAGAGTGTGCCTACATCCCCAGCTTAATGTTGAACCAGGGATTTGCATCAACTCCAAAGCATCTAAATACAGTGGCCTGCTCTTCAGAGTTGCTATTTACACTGTTCTTGAATTTAGCAGTTCTTCTGTTGGTGCCAACTGTTCTGAAGAATCAGGCTGGTTTTATTCAAGTCTGGCAAGGTTTCTTTAATTAAAAATTGCTACAAGTTCAGTATATTAAACATTTAAAAACAAACACCCCCCCCCCACACACCCCCCAACTCACCTTTAGGTTAAAAACTCATTTTAAACTGAAACAAATGCAATTTCATGACTGGATTTTCAACAGTATTTGGGATCACCAGCCTTCAAGTCCTGCAATTAAGGATGGATTTGTCAAAAACATTCATGTGTAGGAAGGCAGTTAGTGGCGGGATTTTCCAAGTTAGAGAAGTCTAACTAGTTTGAAGGGCTTGCAGTAATGGCATAGTGTGGCATGGTGTGACCTATCACAAAAGCCGGTGTCCTAGATATTTTTTTCTTTGCTTGTTTTGAAGTACCTCTTTGATTCAGTTCTGCCTTCCTGGGTGGATGGTGTTGGTGATATGCTTCCACAAGCAAGCTAAGAGGAAAATAAGGATAAGTATTGTCTTTGACAAATTTCAGGACATAAAACTTTGTTTTCATCTACATCAGCAAGACTGATGACACTAGTTATAATGTTTTAAGTGCATTTCATATAATCTTGATTTTTGAGGCTTCATGTAATTCTGTGAATGCTTAGCCTTTTTTTCAAAGATAAAGGGCACCTTTAAGTTGACTTTGTGGTATCTTGCTTCTTTTTCCTTTTGCATTATTTATAAAGTTAGGGCTGCTGACGATTTTGCAGTCAACAGTGTTTGTAGTAGATGCATGTAGATACTGCTGGCACCATAATTAGACAATGAATTGTATTATCTGGCACACCAAGCTCTGAAGTTTTAAATTATTCAGAAATGTTTTTGTTGTGATCTGGCACATTCTCATTAGCATGGATCTGGTCAGCCAGGCTGAATCAGTCATGCAGGGAAATTTGTGAACTGCCAGGCTTGTCGCCTCCTGTTAACTCAGAAGAGAAACTTGGCCTGAAATAAGTCTCAACTGGGGAGTGTGTGGACGGTATTGATAGCAGATGGTACCCACTCCATTAGCCCTGAAGGAACTCGGCTACACATTGATGGGTTAGGCTGAAGAGCGAGGACATGGTTAGAAGAAGGTTTTGTTACTTGTTTGAATATGAAGAAATAAAAAGGAGAACTTGTTGCCTTGTATTGCTGAAGAATAACAGTCCAAACTTTAATGATGTAGGCACCTGTCCCTGATTGACTGAATACAGTGCTACAGTGGAGGAAAGTCATGAGCACAACTGTGCTCCATGTGCCTAATTGCTCCTTAAAATAATTTTGTGGAACTGAAGAGAATATTCAGCCTTTTTTAGGAGGAGATTGCTTAGTGGTTTTATTGCTTTAAGTTTGAAAGAAATCCCTTTTATTCTTGTAACCTCTATGTAAAGCAAGCATTTTCTTGTTTATTTTTGGCAAGGAAACAAGAGCTCAGTAGCCAAGTCTAACTTCCATTTGCATGAAAATTAGAGGCATCACAACTAGGAAACAAACATCAAGGCTCTTTTGCTTTGGTGCTGGCTTTCATGATGCATAGGGATATTGATACATTTGGTATATAGGGTGAACTTTTGGTCATCGTGAAGTCAAGAGGGTTTTGACAATGATTTAAGGGTAGGAGGAAAATCAGGATTTCATCCCAGAGATTACTGTCCCCAAGACCTCCAGGATTTTCGGCTAAAATGAGTCGTAAGGATGATGAGAGAATGGTGTACATGTAATACTATAGGATAGAATTATGCTTTTGCATGGTATTTTGGTCTGCTTTGAAGGAAACGGTAGAGAAGACCAGAATTTTTTTTATACCCCATCCTTTTTTTTTCTGCTACAGATTTAATTTGGTAAAGCTACACCTGCAAATAGCTCTGAGACTTAATGTAAGTTTGATGGCTGGCTCTGACAGAGCTTCATGTTTTATCAGCAAATTAAAGCATGAAATTTAATCTTTGTTTTCCTTCAGCAAATAATATTTCTGTGTTGCAGAGTTGTGGCAGCTGCCCACAAATGAATCTTTGGTCTATTGTCTAGACTTTGCTTAAGCTTTCTTTCAGGTTACATAGGGAGCAATTAAATGCTTTTTTCTACAGGAGTATCAGAGCCTATAGGAATATTTTTCAGGACCCTGATCAGGATCACAGGAGAGATTGGAAGCTATGTCAAATAAGCCAAGAAGTTTTTTAGGGGTGGTCTAAATAAGTAGGAGCCCAGTCACTGATTCAAAGGTGATAGAAAACTCACGGAAGGCAAAATGAAAGGACTAAAGTAAGGCAGTGGCTTGGCTGTGTACCTGTGGAAGGGGCTGGCTTTGCAATTTGCAAAGGATGGAAACTAGGCTTCCATTTCTCGCCTATGATACTTGCTTCTGTTGCTTACATTTCATTGGTTATAATACTGTAAATAAACAGAACGGTACCAAGGAACCAGCCAACTTAGTCACATACTTCTCTTTACATTTGGTATAGCCCAACAACATCCTTGGCTTTGACTAGTTTCTTGGGCCAATGAGCAACTGTATACATATTACTATTAAAAAAAAATGTTAGTATTATTTTGCTGATCAGTAGTACCTCAGATGCTTCTTTTGCTGTACCCAGTTTAGAGAATAGTCATCACTTCTCAGACACTGCAAGTAGTTGCTAGAGAGTATTTCAAATGGCAATCTTCCTAACTTGAAAAAAAGAGTAAAATTCCATAATGGTGATTTGGCAGTCTGAGGTAACCTCAAATCTGAGCTGCCAAACCAAAGCGGGTTTTTAATAGGAAGAGAAAAATTTAAAGCAAAAAATCAGCATAGAACTTGTATTAGGTGTCTACACCAGAAAATGTGGTGTTGCTGATCATAACTGGATTTGAAAACAGTAAACTATTGCTACCCTGAAAGATAATACTCATAAATAGGATAGCATCAATATTGGTTCAGTCAGTCCAGCTTAATATAGTGGTGCGTGTATTTAAAGCCATAATTTGTGTTACATGGCACTGTTAAATATCTGACTTATGTGGTCTGTCTGTCTCATAGTGATTTTCATACAGAACCCCTGAGCGACTGATCACCTATTACTGCTCCATTGCCATGAAATTAAATTAATGCTGCCAGATGAATAAGCAAACAACTTCAGAAAAAAAATCTCATATGGCCTTGGGTTGTTTTATCGTCCCACATTTTGTCCTACTTCTAAGGTCTAGGAGCAGAATCACTAGGTCAAGACAGCAAACAACTGTGGGTGGAGCGAGTAGTGCTCTTGATGTGTTTCAGGGGAGCATTTTTTAATGTTTTTCTAGAACACCTCAATAACTTCATGTGCAGTAAACACTGACAGCTGTTCTGCAACTCTGTAAAATGCTTCCGTAGCAGAAGAGCATAACTCTACTACATGAATTGTATGTTCTTTGGAAGACTGTTGTGTTGGTTTTTTTTTTTTTTTTTTTTACACATAGGGATATTGAAGACACCTGATAGCACGCACTTACCTATAATGATGTAATGATGAGTGACCAGTTCTTTGGTTTCCAAGGGCTAAAAAGCCATGTTCAGGATTGATTCCAAGGGGTTTTAAATCAGATTCTGTAAGATGTTATGAGTTCAACGGGTGCGTTTGTCTTGTTGTACATATGGTTACTGGTAATATCTAGTGCTGCTTCTTTCAGAGGATCATGAAATTTATAAAATAGGTGTGTGAGTACTCACACAGGATAAGGATTAGGCTAAAAATCAATATTGTGGTTGAACTAAGTATTTCAACTACTTAACAAAGGAGGTATATTACCATTATGAAAACGTCATGGATGGCTAATTCTTTATTGGATATGTGAGTACATAATTCAGAAGGCTCCTCTGACCTTTAGTTTGGTTGTAGACCCTTTTGTTATATTAAGCATAAATACATTAGAGATATGGAGAAAATAAAGAAGAGAGAACACTTTTTGCTACATAAAATAACATGAATTTTTCATTGAAGCATCAATCATTCTCAGTGCATTAACTACATTTTATCAGATTGTTTGACCTTTGCTGTCAAGGGAGTAAATGTAATTTTACTTCTCCATAATGAAAATAACATGAGGAAATATATGCAAGAATGCTTGTTTAATTTCCTCCTCCCTGCATTCTTTCTCTGTAAAATTATGAACTGTTGTCTCAGTCCTATGAAACGTATTTTGCTTGGTCTTGACTTTAAAATATGAACACGTTTGTGTTTACTTCAGGATAAAACAAATTACGCTTGTATTAAATGAGGTAATCAAATTTGTATCTTTCACTATTCAGTGAGTGGAGTTAAAACTACTGCTTAGTCTTACATGTTTACTATTTATAGATCTAGATTAATGTGTGTGTCTGTATATGCATTTTGTCTTTAACACATTAATATGAACAAGATAAACTAATAATAAGTAATGGTAAGTTAAATTAAGTGATGATTCTGTGTTCTAGCACAAAGTTTCTGTTCCTGCATAGGAATATATCTGAGAGAATGAGAGCGCAATGTGAGAGAATAAGAGCTCATCCATCTTGACTTGGGGCAATTGAGAGAATCCTAAAATAAAGGTATAATAAAAATGAAAGGGGAGAATCCTAAAACATTGGAGTTTCAGGTTGTTTGGAGAAGTGAGGTGGGAAATCTGGAAGAGGAGATACTTTTGGAAGAGACATGCAGAAAATACTAAAAATAGCTAGTGATAATGAGAAGCAAACATGCTATGAAGTCCTGATATTGTATGGTCCATCAAGAGTGGAAACAATTAAAATGACCCACCCCACCCTTGCTCCCAAAACACCCTCTTAGAGAGTGAGTGGCTCTTGGCGTACCAGGCAATTACCAGAGAAGGCAAAATGTCTGCTCACTAAATATGTTACAGAGGTATAGTGGGCAACTTCTGGTGCTAGCAGGTAAATGAGAAGAAGTGCAAGAAGAACAATTTAGGTGTTGAGAGAAATTTTTACTCTGAAGTAAAAAGAACATGTTGTAAATATGACATGTTCGACATGGTGATTTAGTAGTAGCTGGCAAATATGTGGTGCAGAGAAGACTAACAGCTGCTTAATGGACAAATGTAAGATAACCAACAGAGCATATGACTAAGAGCGACATAAGAAAATGGAAAATGTAGGATGAACAATTAATATTCTGTCAAATGTATTAAGTGATTGAATAATCTGAAGGAAAATCATAGAAGTTGTATTACTAATTATGCTGGGTTAGCTTTAGCTAGCAGTGAAATGCCCACCTAGCTTCTTTCTCCCTCACTCCTCAGTGGGATGGCAAAAATAGGAAAAAAACAGAAATGAGAAAACTAGTGGGTCAAGATAAAGGCAGGAAGATTACTTATAAATTACTGTTGTGGGCAAAACAGGATTTGATTTAGGGAAAATTAACTTGCTGCCAGTTAAAATTGATTTGGGTAGTAAGAAACAAATAAATATTAACCTTCCCTTCCTGCTCCCCCCGCCCCCACCGATTCAATTTCATTCCTTTACTCCACACTCCTCTACCTGCCCCAGGTAGCACAGGTGGAATTTGGGAGGGGGTACAGTCAGTACATAGCAGTTCCTTTTTCCTGCTCCGTCTCTCACACTTTTCTCCTGTTCCAGCGCGGGTCCTCTCCACAGGTCATGGTTACTTCAGGAAATACCCACCTGCTCTGGCATGGGGTCCTCCATGGGCCACAGTGTGGATATCTGCTCCGAAGCCTGGAGCACCCCCTCCTCCTTTTACTTGGGCCTTGGTGTTGCCCCTGCTGGTTTTCCCCCTTTTATCCTCCTCTGCCTGCGTGGTGTTTTCTGAGGCACCTTTTTCAGAGATGCCACCAGCTTGGCTGGGGGGCTCGGCTGTGCCCCGTTGTGGGTCTGCTGGTGGTCGCTCGACCCAGCTGTGTCAGGTGTGGGGCAGCCCCTGGCCTCTTCCCACAGAGGCCACCCCTGCAGCCCCCCACTGCCAACCCCCTGGGCACTTGCGCTTGATTCTATGCGATTCACTTAGAAATTACCTTCTGAAAAACTGGAAGGAAACACGCAGTAGGGAATAAAGTTGTCTTCCGTGCTTTTTTTTTGGTATTAGTGTGCGTGCACCCATTTTGTGGGTGAGTTGTAGAGGGGGAAGGAAGAGTGTTTTGTGTCAGAGTAGAGAGAGTTTTTATTATTGTAGATATATTATAAAGTAAATGGTTTTGGCATTGTATTACCCTTAGCTTTACTCTTTTACAAATGACAGAAAGACTCATAACTCAAGAGAAGTGTTTCACCTTAAGCAAGTTATGTGATCTTATAGTCCCTCATGCATGAACTGACAAGAGTGAAAACATCAACTTGCAGGCACTCACCATTTTATTTTTCTTGTTTATTTTGTGGTATTTCATCAAGACTGTTTCTAACATTCCAAATGCTCTGCACAAAACTTTAAGAAATATTAATGTCATTTTGAGGATCACTCAGCTTCTGTTTAAGCTGCACCTTGTAGACAAGTCTTCAGTGCAAAATGTGCTCAGGTGGCAGCATGTTTCTGAAAAAGCTCTGTTTTATGGACTTCATTTTTGCTTTTCTGTAGATACCAAGCAGGAGGCAATGTGTAGCTGGTTGGGTTTTGGAAGATACAAGTGTTTATTTTTGTCCTGAGCTCTTCTTAACTCCAGTAGGGTAAAAAACTTTTATAGACCAGGAACCTGTCAGGTAGGAACATCCTCAGGCAGGGTGGTGAACTTTCCACTGCTCATTCTTGCTGCTTCATGTCAATAAACTAAAATATTACAACATAGTATGATCTTGGCTAGCTTTCCTGAGCCACATCACACTGTAGCCCTGCATGTCCTCTGTCTACATCTGTCCAGTTGTATGTCTCCATGGAAAAAGAGAACGAGAAGAATTACATGGTGGTGGTAGATTAAAAAGCTTTATTAACAAGAGCTTCAGAGGTTATTTAATTGTATATAATTTGTTGTGGTTTAAATCACAGTGGGTGAATCATGTTTGTAGTTCTAGACGAGTGCCCGTTAGGCCTTTATATGATTCCATGGCATTATATGTATGTCACAGATGTTCCAAAAGCTCCCAGCGTTTTGTGGATGTTTTGTGGAGACTGTAAACATTGTAATGGGACGATTTCTTGTGTCTGGCTATAATTTCTAAATGAATTCAAGAAGAGGGCAAAGAAGTCTATGCTTACTTCTCTGGACTAAAGATTCCTCAGGTCTCAAGAGTCTTCGTCTTTCTACCCAGATTCAAATTCTGAACATTTTATGGTCTGTGAGCACTGGTCTATATCTCAAGAAGCCACAGTTTGTAACCATCCCCCTCTTCTGCTGTGGTGGCAGATATGTCAGGCAGAGAAAACATTGCTTTTTTTGTAATCCTGCAGAAGCAGTTACTGTGGTCTCTATCTGTGAAATGTGGATGTAGCCGAGGGCAGTGCTCTACCAGGGGAGTCTGTGTGCAGCTGGGGCTTTATGCTCCCTGTTTTCAGGGTTCATTTAAACCTAACGGTTTTTCCCGCAGAGGTAGAACAGGCTCAGTAAACTGAATTTTTGATGTTTGTCTCTGCCTAGATGGGCTTCCTAGTAGATGGTACACAGTACATACTCCTTAGTCAACAAAAGGTTGGTAACCCCAAGGGCCAAGTGGTGAGCTAATAATAAATCCGTGCAGTCTGTTGTCAGTTGTACGTTGAGAAGGGATTACTGGATGGGGAAGATGACTGTACCAGTTTCCCCTCCCCTGTCCCCTACAGTTTCTGCTCTGATTAGATAGCCACTTCTGTTCCTGCTGTGATACACACAACCCAAATAAATTAATGAGGACAAACATATTGGTAAAATAGAGCTTAATTTAATTGAGAGCCAGAAACAGAAAGGGTAACAGAGTTACATTGACCATTCTTGTGATACTCTAATTTTACTGATTTTGAAGTCAAAACCAAGGCATGAAAATGGTGCTATCATTCAGTGAGTAAGGGGGGACGATGACACTGAAGAAATGCATTGCAACTAGATTGGCAAAAAGAAGCTAATGAGTTACAGCTGTATTTAAAAGAAAATCTTTCAGGTTTTGAAAATTAGCTAGTGATGGATGGATGGAGGCTGTGGCAATTGATATAGCAGTGGTGCCAAGTGAAACACATTTGTTACCAACAGGGAATAAAATATATGCTACTGAAACCCTTTAGCACAGCTTGGAACTTAATATAAATAAAGTATATTTTAAAATTATGCCAACAGTCATTCCCAAGAAACAATTTCACTCTCTTTGATTCTGTTTTTTCCCTCCCTTCTGCATCAATTTGTGCATACATACATGTTTCTGTATTATGTTTTAATTAAGAATTATGGTCAAATTTAATAACTCTTACATCCAAGCTGAGGAGGCACTGCATTCAGGGGTATGCATTAGATATTCATTGAACATTCAGGCACACGAGCTCTCTTGAAGTGTTAAACAGTCACCATCCAGTTGGTTGTGGATTATCAGTAATAGTTGTAATAATTTTTTCTGTACTGTAGAAGTGCCTAGAAACTCTAGTTGTAGGCCAGCAGCACTCTGACAGGCATGGTGTGAACATGGCACAAGAAGATGGTAGTTGTCCTAGGGAGCTCAAAATACAAGCTTCAACCCTGTTGTGTTCTTTTTGTTAGACTTTGCTTTTTTAACAAAGGGACATCTTTTGTTGTATTTTGCAGAATTCTTCTCCCCCCCCTCCACCTCCCCTAGTCAGAACACGATTAAAAGAGAGTAAATAATCTAGTGCTGTCAGATCTTGTATTTCATCACTGTTGCACCTAAATTTGAATTTAACTCCTGGTTGGTGCACTGTGATTTGAAAAGATGGATATAGCAGGCTGAAACCAATTAAGGAACATGCTCAATCTCCAGGGCTTTGGAGAGGGAGGAATAGGAGACAGGAAGGAAGAGAAAGTATTTTTTTTCTTCTATACTACTTGCTTGTTCTTTTCATAGACAAAATATATACCTAATGGAAGTAGTAAAATAAGTTAAATCAGACTTCAGCTCTTTAATAATAGATTGAATTTTTAAAGTTCTACGAGACAAGCAGTTTATGTCCAGTATTTCTAGTGAAAAAGTAAAAATCAGGACCAAACCCATAGCAATGATTATGGCAGTTTCAGAAGCTTTTAAAATCTTATTCCATGGTTGGGTTCTGTGTGCCCAGCAGCTGTGACTTCTGTCTGTTGGTAAACATATGCTGAATTTGAATGGATTGATAAAGCTCATGATTAAGTGCTGCACATCTCTCTCATCCAGCAAGTAAAGTTTCATGTGGAATACTGTCAACAATAGCTGTCTACTGAAGGCTATTAAAATGGTACCAATGTATTTTCTCAAACAAATCCCTTACCAATATGAATGGGTCTCATGCCCAGCAGACATTTAAAACAAATCACTAATAGATAGATTAAAACCTTTCAAGAGGTATGTCTGAGCCTAGTCTGCAATAAAGCTTTATGTTACTTAGGCTTTATTTTTACTTTGAAGAGGCTTATTTTCTGGTTAGGGCTTTGGATTACTCATTTATGTCTGTGGAAGGAGTACATAGGGTATGGATTGCTATAATACTAAAAATGATCTCATTTTTTTCTGGAATTTACTTAGCAAGAAAAAAAATAAGGTAATACCTTTTTTTAAACAAAAGGAACATGTCAAATGACTGTATGAACATAGAACTGGATATTGTGTTGGCTCCAGATCATGGGAACCCTGCAGGCCTAACACATTCAGCATTATTCGAGCTGTCTAATGGAAGTGAGTTTGAAACAATTACATACTAAATTAAAACTGAGATCTCAGTTATTGGAGGGGATACAGAGAACAATGGTGAGTGCCACTTGTGTGATTAAACAAATACCTCTTTCTTAAGGTTTATATAAACTTACAGAGCTTTAAGAATTTGGATGAACATGACTGACAACACTCTTGGGAGGACAGAAGTATCTAAGAACTTGGAGAAGTTCCATTTGAGATGTTATTTCTATTACTCTAAAAGTAAAAACGTAAAGGGTGGGAGGGTGCTTTCAGCCAGATGCCAGCTTAGGTGGTTGCAAGCTCTTAATAGTGTCTGCATGTCAGTAGTTCTTTGAAGGCTTTATACCTAAAACGTGGTGGGGGATGGGACGGAAGGATGTGATACAGAGAAGTACAGATTTATAGCCATATTCTGCTAGCGTTCATCCTTTGTGTTAATAGTTCAATGTATCTGCTGCCATACTGATATAACTGAGCCGATTCACAAAATGAACAATAGATGCTTCACATGGAAAAGTTAGAAGGGAAAGAGGAATAAAACATCATATAATTCAATGTTTTAAGAAGAATGAAGACTAGTTTATGGTGCTAGGGAAAGCAGAGTAAGATGTGTTTTCTACTACCTTTTAGTCCTGGTGTGACCTTTTTGTGCAGGAGAGAATTTTAGAAGCTTTCAGCACTTTGGAACAGGGAGTAGGAA
The DNA here is from genome assembly GCF_947461875.1 of Haliaeetus albicilla. Classification (NCBI taxonomy): domain Eukaryota; kingdom Metazoa; phylum Chordata; class Aves; order Accipitriformes; family Accipitridae; genus Haliaeetus; species Haliaeetus albicilla. The sequence goes on from NC_091483.1 coordinate 26,505,443, forward strand.
CTCCACGAAAAATAAGGAACCAGGTGATTGAAAGAATAGTACTGAGTAATGACTCATAGCAGTTGAACCCAATTCTGACATTCTTTTTCACTCTGAAGCCAGTTTTTATAGAACAGTGTTAATCCAGTATATAAGCCAATTCATATAGACAGGTTTGGAACTACAGATGCAGAAAATGTCAGGAGTTTAAACTTTTATAAAGGTTGACAAGATAGAGAAGAGAGAGCAGTTGATAAGGGCAGCAATCTTGAAAGGGAACCTTTTAAGCAAAGATTTCCTGAAGATAGTCCAGAGATAAAAAGCTGATTTTTAGGAAAAAAATCATATAATGAGTAAATCTTTCTAAAAAGAAAGAAATGGCTATTTTTACCTGCATGTAAAAGCAAGTAAACATTTGCACTTTAATATTTTCATGTTCAGTTTGAGTGATTATGCATAAAGACACTACAATTGCATTAGCATTTCAAGGGTTCAGATCTCTAAATGTCATTTTCCTTTCCAAAACAAGGAAATACATACAAGGACTTCTTTTGTTATTTAATGCTTTTAGTTAGAAGACTGTAAGATATATCTCCTTACATTACCTGTAGGTACCATTCAAGATTAAATAAAACTAAAAAAGAAAATGGATAAACTACTTTATATAGTATATATCATTCATTGTAAACCTTTGTCCCAACCAGGTCTGAGTGGTCAGTTAACCTTTACTTTTGTAGACTGCTTAGCATTTTTCTGCAAGAACTTAATCACTGGCCTCATAGGAAATGAAATACTGAACTCTTGGGCTGAATGCAGTATTTCATGATTCCGTGTTCTCACTTTCGCAGTGTATGGATTCTCCATTAAACTCTCCAGGTAACCTTTTTTAAATTAATCGTAAGTTGTGGAATTGCAAACTCAGAACTGTTATCTCCATGGATATAGGCAGAAGGGCATTACTGGTGCCCTCTCTGACTTTAAAAAAATAAAGTAGAATAAAATAAAAATATTTGTGAGTGTTAGGTAAATGAATAGCAGGTGCCCAATCATAGTAATTTCTCCAGCAGTTCCAGAGATTTTCTGCCCAGTACTTCTGGAATTCTAACAGATTTTGACTTTTTTTTTTGGTGCTCCAGAGATATATTCCTTCTGATGACCTGCTAACAATGAAAAGGTATTTTGGAGACATTTACATACGGTCATTAGGTAGGCTTTGGGACTCTTGTTACAGGATATGCTTTCTGACAACAGTTACAGTGTTCTATAAATGGCAGAGACCCTGACCTTGTCCTAGGCCATGCAACCTTTTAGTGTGCAATCGTACTGTAACCTAGAGCTCCCTTAAGGCTAACAGGTGCTCTGCTCACCCTCTATACAGAAAAAGACATATAAGAAGTAATTGTGAACAAAAATTTATCAGGCCTGATTCTGAGATCAGTTGCACTGAAATACAGCAGATGTGAAGTACAGCCCCCCATGCAAATTTAGTGCCTAGTGATTTCAGATCTCAAAACTGACTGTCCACCAACAAAATATATGTTCACCAACACACATGACATGAATTCTACAGTTAATTGCAGAGTTATCTGTTGATTTTATGTTAACTTTTGGTGGCTAGGAAGAGTCACTGTGTTACTAGGATATTCAGGGCTTTATCTCTTAAGTTTGCCATCCCTTTGCAGATTAGAGAGGTTACAAAAGTAAATAGGGTGGTCGTGCCAGCAACATTTCACTTAATAGTAAATGTTAGCAATGCCCTGTCAAGAAGTTACTGACAGCTCTCGTGTTGTGAACTTGTGAGCAACAAATACATATAAACTTTGCCTGTGTCGTGTTAGAATAGAGGTTGGTAATTCATAATGCTGAATTGTTCAGTTTTTGGCATGGCAAATGTTTGGAGGCTGACAGAGCAGATTGCTAATGCGCTCAAAACAATAAGAGACAATTGTCTCACTCCAGAAGAACTTGTAAAAGCATGCTTAATTTTCTAACAATTTCATCTTGTTAATTATCTCTTCTTCTGAAACATCTTCCTTGGAAATCAAGTTCTTGCAAGTGATATTGGGATGCTACAAGCAAAGCTCACTAGCTGGGACCCAAATTTCAGTGTAACAGGGAGATACAAAAGAAATCTTTGCTTTGCAGGTGGAATGTGTTTTAATTATGTACACTTTTATTCTGAGACACTTAATTTGAATTCCTACAGTACAAATCAAAAAAGGTTCCGTGTAATTCCCAGTTACAGTGAAGAGGATTGGAAGTTGAAAAGATATCTGATATCTGCAGGTAATAAAGCTAACTATTTGGGGCCTGAGGGTTTTTTGTTTGAGCAATTACTCATTTGGCCTAGCCTGGGAAAACCATTAATCATAATGACCATTTTAAAGTACTCCCTTTCCTTTACAGGCTGGACCACAGAGGTCATCACCTAGTCATTCAGGTCAATGGAAAGGTCACATGTCTCCTCTTGCTTGACTACTGGCCCAGTGTGTAAGTTGACATTGGGTTAACAAACTGCCACTCTTCTCCTAATTATAGGAAATGTGGCAGGCTTGCACCGATAGACAAGGTTCAGACTTAAAGGAACATACAGGTGGTGGCTGGGCTTGCGGTTAAAAGCTGAAGCAACAGCGTAAGCCAAATGAGTTTCACTCTCACCTGAATGAACCTGGAGTTTTCTAAATGGTGTATTGTTTGGCAGTTGCTTCGTGTTCGGTATAAATATGGTACAGAAAGAAAGTTCCTGTAACAGTTCAGATTGCATGTAGTTTTGGTTTTTAGTTTGTTTTGAGAGCCTGACACCTCGCAGATTTAAGTATAATCATTTAAAAACTTTGCTGAATCGTGCCATTAACAATACTTTGTTTTACACATGCATGCATACTATCTATATAATCAAATGTGGTGTATTCATCTTAATATCTTTATAGCAAAGTTTGATTTCAGCAATAGACCTTAAAAGAGGATATTAGTCTATTAGTCATACAGTACTGATGAATATGCAAAGAGATAATACATTATAAGCACAATTTTAAAGAAAAAATCTAAATACTGTTTGTTTATGAACTTGTATTTGAGGTGCGTGACTTCACGTTGGTTTTGTTTAAGCTCCTGACTGATAGAAACACATGGTGGGAGGAAAAAGAAGCTCAAGATTTTGAGTCATCTTCCCAAGGTTGATTAGATCATCTCTAATTCCCTGTATCATATGTGTGCCTATCATCATGTTCTAGAAATGTAGCTTTCCAACAAATATTCATAGTTTGTAGGGTCAACCCCTGAGCAAAGTGGTATGGGAGCTTGCAACAGCAGTGTTTGAAATGTGTTGTAAAACTGTATCTTACTGCCTTGTGTAAATGTGCTTTGGTGGCTGTGTAGAGGAAAAGGGAATTGTTTAGCATGTAAGTAGAAGCACTGTCAATGTGTAGGTGACAGCACAAATTCTGCCACCGATTGCCAGTTTCCCAGTCACACGGTCAGTCCCCACCACAACTCGCTTAGGACCTGGAGTGAGAGCTGGCTGCACACTCTCAGTGCTAGTGCACCGTACACTGCTGATTCTGATCCTTCAACTCCACTGTTGCGTGCAGTTTCATTTTTACTTGGTTTGTCCCTTTATTCCCTTTACAGCAGTTGGCTGATAGTTAAGCCTGAATTGCAGTTTAACTTATTATACTCATTGGGGAGCTAATACAGTATCTTGACACCTGTAAATTGCCTCAGCATGATGCAAGTTGTCATTTCAAGTGTGAATTTTCCTATCGGAAAGGAGCTGCATGGATTAAGCTTTCTTTCATTACCTTGAGAAACTTACAAAGCCCTTTTTTCTGTAGTCTACTTGCCAGCCTCTGCAAGGTGGAAATACATTTTGCAGGAAAATAGGCTGCAGACAATGTGTGATATTGGGTGCTTTGAAGCATAAAAATAGATTTGCCAAGATGTATGTACGCATATGTATATTTGCATGTCTATACGTGTTTATGTTCTTTTGAATCAGTCAGCATATTTTCATCTTTTAATAACCTTGCAAGCTTGCTTTTGAATTATAATCTACCTCTTCTTTCTGATATAACCATTTAAAGATACTCATATAATTCAGTGAGTTTACTAGCTGGCCTGGCTGGCTTTCACTTCACATCTGTTTGTGGCTCTGACAAGAACAAATTAGTACTATTTTTACTCCAGTGAAGCCAGCACAAATCAGAAGGACAGTGCAATGAGTGTGTGAAAGTGATTTGTACGTAGTCTTGTGATGCAAGTTTTATGCAGATAGGTTAGACCCAGTCCACTATCCATTATCTAGCAAATTTTAATCTGTGCTTTACAGAAGAGCTAGTGATTTTGCACAATGAATATACAAGTTTCTCCCACTATATCTGACTCAAAGTATAGAGTGAGCCTTGGAGTTATGTTCAAATGGGGCAGAATACACATCAATACTGGGATTTTTTTAGATCCAAGTATAAACCTTGTGATTTAGGGTAGTCATTAGCATTCATGGGATGCTGTAAATGTAAAGGATGTGGAAAGAATCAAAGGGGGGGAGTGACCCTTCAGGTTTTTTCACAGACTAATTCGTTGCTTTGTGGTTTATGGCTAACTGAAAACTTTCCCTCTAAGCAATCCCATAACTTCCTTTTCCAGGTGTGCATCTCAGTCAAAATTCCAAATCTACTTAGATCCGAGTTGCTGCTATTTTGGTGTTTTCCATAAGAAGTTATGAAGTAGTCCTGGTAGTACTTTTTGATCCCCCAAATGTGCAAATTCAATACTGCTACTTTTTTCTGTACATAATATATTGTGCATTATGTAGCATATAAAAGAAATTTTTATAACAAGTGAATTTGGCTTATTCCTCAAACACTGGGGTGCATGAGTTGCTCTCTGCATGCGGAAGGTCTGTGGTTTTTTTATTTTATTTGGGCTTTATTTTGTGATCTTTAGTTTTATAGCTTTCCCTCATAACATTCTGCTGCTTATAGCTTCTCTTCTGCTGCTGTTTTTCTTGTAGATTGTTCTCAGGCCTACCTGGCCACATGCATTGTCAGTCAGCTTCTGTAGTACTTTAATGCCCTGTCTGTTCAGAAGTTTCCCACTTTTAACACTTGCACCTATTCAGAAACATTTTACTTGCAGAGACGCTAAGTTCAGTAAACCGGTAATTCTACAGTCTAAGATTCTGTCTGTAGTTTTCTTACTCCTGAATAGGTTCTGTGTTTACAAAAGTGTTTTCACTTCTCCATTCTTATGGACTCAAAATCAGACTTGAAGTCTCCTGTCTTTACCTTTGTTCTGTTCTGGCAGTGGAACTCCCTAAGTTAGGGTGCAACCAGAACATTTTGGATAAGGCTTAGGTTATATCTAGCCTGCACAAAAGATGGCCAAGCTAGCTTAAAATCTAGCAAGCTGAGTACAGTGATCAGTGCTGTGCCTCTATGCAATTTCAGTCATAAATAAATAAAGATACCCTCAATATCTAGTTCTTGACCACTAGTGCAAAGCTGATTGTATTTCCCTCTATCCTTTTCTGGTTTTCGTCTTCTCCCTCCCTCTCCAGTAAACAGAGGCATCCTACACGGTGCAGCTGCTGTGTTTCTTCTACTGCAGAGACAGTGAGAATAGTACCGCAACTCCAGGACTTGTTAAATGTTACCATCTCTTCCAGTCTCTGTTATGTCCCTCAAGCTGTTTCTCTGCTCTCCAGGTCAACTTGTTCCTAGCTCTTAAGTGTAATAATCTTTTTTGGTTCTGCATATTTAATGGTAACTAATACTTATTATCAGACCCCATGTCCTCCAACTGCTTGGAAATGCTGAACGTACCTCAGTTGTGCTTAGATACCTCCTTCTGTAGTGTAGCTCACATGCTGCAAAGAAATTGTAAACCTCATTCTGTTCTAGGCACAGACTTTTTAAGACTTGTACATTCTTATTATATGTACAGTGAGAGACAGCTAGGAAGTCAAGATAATAGCTACTTGCCAATACCCTCTTACAGTATAATGCAATCAAGTGTGTGTGCAATTAAATCCACAATTTAAAAAGAAAAAAATTCCTAGATATGTCTCCATTTCATCGAAATGAGGGCCATTTGTTAAAACAGAGATCTTTGAGATTAGAATGCAATTAAAAAGTGCAAGTTAAGTTTTTTAAATATGGATTCGTAATTGGATATACAGTCTTCCACTCCTGGGTCACCAGTTCAAATCTATCCCAGGTCAGTAGTCACTGAATCCTGGTACTATCTAACAGCTGGTGGTTTATGTGAAATGAGTAGCCTGTCTTCAGTTTGTAGTGAACAGGTGTCGACGCTGCAAAAAAGCTACTACTACAATTGTTAGCTTAGCTGTCAGTCTTTGTATGGAAGCAAAAATCTGGGTTGCTGTAGAATTAAACTGCCCTGCAGCACTTAAAAAGGATTTCTCCAAACTGGCACTGAAGTTTATTTGTGGGCAAAATGATAAGGTTTGTAATTCTTACATTCTCTTCTTAAACTGCAAATAAGGGGAGCTAGAACGCTTAATATGGTGGCCAAGATGGCTGTGTCAGAAACTCTAAATTACCTTTGTAAAAAGGAAACAGTAAGATGACAGCCTAATCTAAGTATCTAAAGATTAGAAAGCACCCATTATCAACGTATGGATTTTTGTGTGCTCTACAACATTGCTACTGAAACTTTAAAAAGCCAATGAGTTAAAAAATATCAAGGAATTTCCTTGACATCATCTCCTGTTCTGCATTGTAGTTCTCATCTCATATTGTGTCCCAGATCACTTTTCACAATCCCAGTCTTCCATGAGAGCAAAGCCACAGTGGTATTTTAGCATACTGAAGAGCAAGTACAGAACATTAAAACCCACTATTTTCAACAGATACGCACCCTGCCTATAGGTGAGAGAGTCTTTGACAGATGAGAATCTGAAAAATTAAAAATGAAAATCCTTAGTCATAGAGATGGATCGTTAAATAGTTTTGTCTTAGCAACTCAGTAATGTGATATATGGCCTGTGAATTTTTTGAGAAGCTCCTTTTCCCATAGAGCTCCCGTTACAGTAAGGAGCCTCTTCTCTTTCCGCCCCCATCGTTTTGGCCCATCGCAACAAACGTGAGATTCGGCGCTTGTGGGAGAGCACGCGGCGCTGCTCGAAGGGTTGACGGGACCTGTGCGTTCCCAGGGAGCGTGCCCCGGCCGAGCGAGGCAGCGTGCCTCTCGAGCCAGGGCCGTCGCAGGGCTCCAGCAGGCATCGCCTGACCCTGCCCTGCCCCAAACACACAGCCATGGCGCTTCGCACACCAGGGCTGGTGTGCTGGGGAAAAGGAAAAATGTCATGAGGACATGCAGTAAAAGGTGGCCTCACAAGGGCACAATGTTACACAGTTTTTCTTCAGCCTAACAGGTGGCTTGTCAACATAACTGTAATTTTATATAGAGGTATTCAGAAGCTTTAGAGACATAGACTATGGCATTTCAATTATGTCCATGTCTTTGATACTGGTGCTACAGTGTTGGGAATGGTATGGCACTATTTAAACTCGGTGTATGTCAGCGTTGGCTACGTGGTTGTGTGCCTGGTGCCAGCTCAATACTTGCTTGTGTCAATGACTGCTCATGCTGTGCATGTAAAAGGCAGCTGGAGTAGTAAAGCTTGGGTTTCGCAGATTTGTTGATAATATGGGTGAGCACCGTGTTACAAACATCACAGTAAAAAAGCCTCTTGCTAATGCATGATGTTCCGTCAGCTGAACATAGGAGTTTAATAAGTAAAGAGATAACCGCACATGCTTTAAAGTGTCACCTTTGTTAACGGTTCTGGTCCATGCAGACTATATGAGTGTGTGTTCTATTTTTGTTGTCTCTCAAGAAGAGCTATATTACATTCTTTGCAACCTTTAGGAAGAAACAAGGACACTTTTTCTGATTTGAGAGTGGCTTAAGGAGTATTTTAAGCCCCTGGATTAAAACAAAACGACTGACTTGAAATCTTTAAGATTTCTTCAAATTAGTAAAGGATAGTATCTTTTTTTGGTTTTGTATTCTGACAGATGGTTTCTTTGTCATCCCATTTAGACTGAGTAGCTCTACTGACTTTCTTGATTTGCATCGGTATATGTGAAGGAAGAGCATGATCGCAGATACGTACTCTTACTTCTGCCACATTTTCATTCCTACAATAACAACAAGGGTCCTTGATGTGTTTAAAGTCTGCTTACATCTCTGTAAAAGGAATTGATTAGTAATGAGCCTGATGTTGCTTCCTTTAAGCTGAATAGAGTATTTTTGCTGGTGACGTCAGGGGCACTTGATACAGGCTACGCTGCTGTGCCTTTTTTAAGAGGAAGAAACTATGAGGTTTACATTCATTACACTCTCTACCCATCAGCCTGAAATAAAATCATGTTCATTTATGATTTCCACCAGTAGGTTAAAATGGAAGAGAAACAAGCTCTGACAACTACTCATCAAGATTTCTATGGTAAAAAATAGTTACTTGTCTGTTTTAGCCTGATAATTTTTCATTTAAATCTGAACTGTGAATTGCCTTGTTTGGGTGAAGGTCCCCCAATGACATTAATTTCACTTACCTTTTTGTCCGTTCTCTAAAAGAGCTTGTATGGCTCTTGTACCCTTAAAATCACATTGCAGAGGAGACAACCTTCTATACTGTAATAGCATTAGATTGTTAATTTACAGTCACTGAAATAATAAGTAATCAATTCTAATGTTTAGTCTTCATTTGCTCTCGGGTTTTGCTTAGCGGGTTGCTCATGGTCTACTGTGTATGCTGTAGCTCCTTCTCCCCTTTTCACTTGCAGCTGCTTCTTTTCATGCCTTGGCAGCTGTAAGAAAAAAGAGGAGTGATTCCTTAGATCTTCCCTAGTGTTGCTTGCAACCCTAAGAGCAGGGAAGTGGCATGAGAAACACTGCCGCTTTGAAATGGAATAAAACCCAAACACCTACTTGTTATCAAGTCTGGAGTTTCAGAGAGGAGGAAAAGACTGGGCTTTCTTTGGATATACTAAAAGCAGAACAGATGCAGGAAAAAGAGCAGTGGAGCAGTGCTCAGGGCTGTCATCTTCCCCTCTTTGTTACGCAGCTGCTCAGCAGGGCAAAGAGGAGGAGGCTGAAGTTGCGCCCCTGACAGTGGATATTCTCTTCCCGCTGTGTGGAGTGGCCCGAGTGCCCAAAGACAAGAACCAGAAGTTCTGAGCAGGAGAACTGACACACAGGCTGAAAGACAGATACTTGGGTTGACCCTTATGATATATGGCAGGGTGGTGATAATTTCTAGGTAACCCATTTCCTTTCACATGGGGGTGTTGGAGACCTTGTCTAGCGTTTGCAGTACAATGAGTAGGGTTGCTCATTGCTATGCCAGCTGGACTTTTTTTCGTCAGCAGTCTAGGGCTACCCATTCCCACCATAGCCACTAGATTCTGTACCTTTAAGTCAGCAGAAATCAATGTTAATAGAAGAGGTTAAACAATGTCAGCTGACTAATTTGAGTGTCACAGGAGCAGAATCATAATTTTGTAATTTGGTGCATGTAATAGTAGCCTTTTAAGTGGAGTAGATACAGTTGTCATAGATGGTCACATCTGCAATTACTGATGGTGTTCAAGAATAAAAAGCTAGAGAAATACCAGTGTTTCAGGTAAGAGTATGGAATGTATTATCTATTGTAGCTTATGTTTGCTGACTGATCAAACTGATACTTTCCTCCATAAAAGAGAAAATTGTGTCCTGATGTTCATCTTGTGCTAGCCAGAGGTATAATATTTGAAGGCTGCTTCAGCTTTAGTGAAAGGAAAAATCTGCCATAGTGAAGAGCTGTGAACTTTGGAATAAAAAACCCTGAACTGTTGACATTCTGGTACAGCAGCTTCTGGAGAAAAAGGTGCTAGTCAACATGTAAGAACAGACTGAGGATTACAGATTCACGATTTATCTGGGAATTGACAGAAGGTTTATGCCTCTGAATACTACTGCAGTGTATGCCACTCCTGCAGGAAATTATTTACTACTATTAGAGCAATCAGGAAAGGTTGAAAAAGGAAACAATGCAATCTGTAAGATTCATTAGAGTTCATCAGAATTTCAATAGTTGCCTGAGATTGTGATACATAATAGGTTTGTTTTCAGACCTAGCCTTTTCACTGCACTGTTTGAGAACATTAAATAATTTGTTCACCTAACAAGGCAAACATGCCTCAAAGGAGGCATTTTATATATTTTATTGACAGTTTATATGTTTTTGTTGTAAAGACAAGAGAAGACGTGGGCAGGGCTTTATTGTTTGCTTAAAGTGTTCCTAAATAATGGCTAATTATGCAGAGTTACCTACCTAATCTCAGACCCTCTAGAAAAACCTGTAGGGGCTGTTTGTCTCTTAAGATAGATTTCTGAAGATGCCTTCTGAAAGAATGGCTCAGTGTGCTTACAGTAGTTAGAAATGCCTTTTATTCGACCAAAAGTGGCTCCCTTTATGCATCAAATCTAAGGTACAAAGGATTACGACAAAAGAGCTTGATTCCTATGTTACAATAGTAGGATAATAAACAGCAGGTTAAGAAGTAACTCTGTATTGCCACTGGTTGTCTGCTCAACAGATATTGAGAAGGGCCTGTGTAACACTTCCACAATGGTTAAAAAGATAGTAACACTGAATATGTATGTGTGCCATTCAACTCCCCCCACCTCCAAGAGTCCTTTAATCTTACGCACCTTCTTGATGAAGGTAGGAAAGGGAGTTTACTCTTATTTATCTATTTTATGTGTTATGTATGAAAAATTAAAACAGGGGAAAAAAAACCAACTAGGATTGGGCACATCCTCACCTTTTCTGTGAAAATTATGTATTCAACATTTCATATAGACTGTCTTACTTAGTACCATATCCAAACTATATTAATCACATAGACTGTTCTCAGTTGGGATCATTAGCGGATTACACTGCCATAAATCTACTGTAGAAAGTGTTTAATGTATAATCACTGGAAGCAAGTACATCCTATACAACTGTTGAAGAAAAAAAAAAGTGTCTCATTGCTGTAATCCATTCAGCAGAAAAGGATACTAGTAAATTTTTTTAATTTTAGTATTTTTAAATTAGTCTTTAAAATGTGGATTTTGTAATTTTTTTAATGTAAACTTTTGACTTCTTTAAAGACCATTGTGTTAATTGGGTAGAAGCTAGTTAATATTCTTAGAAGATTCCTTGTTGAACTGTGTCATTTCATGTTATTTTAAAGGTAAAGAAAATACTAGGGAAATGACAGCTTTTTTTCTTTACCTGAGTGAAAACAATGACTTGCAATTTCTTGTCCAATTGGTTAATACACACTACCATATATTGAATATTAAATGGGTGAAAAATTATAGTGTGGAGGGACATTACAGAGGATGGTTGTCATCACAACTCTTAGCATCTGATGGATTTGGCTTTTAATGCATTGTCCACAGATCCGTGTGTTTAAGGATTCATTGAAAACGGGGAGAGCCTGAGTGGGTCACTAACTCCCGCTCCACCCCAGGAGGTGATTGAAATTTAATTTATTTTGTGATATTGGTGGCTTAGCTACTAACATTTTCAGGCTGTGTGACTATGTAATTTTCACAGAATTCTTGATCTTGTTCATATCTGAAAAGCTAGGAAGTTTTTATGTTAGATTTATCAGTGTTAGCCTTTAACAAAGAGGATTTTGTAAACAAAGCTGTGCTTAAATCCCTGTGGCAAGCATGCATGAATGCTTGAAGTGGGGATTTGGCTGGAAGGTCATGAAGATGTTTTTTGACTGCTGAACTGCATCAAGTAATCTGTGTAGGGTTTTGAAAGATGTCATCTGTGCAGTGCTTTCATCTGGTAGTCATGTTAATAGTAGTAAGAATATTATTGGAAATAATTCAAAAAGGTGAACTGAAAATATTTTGGAAAAAGAAAATGGGCTAGGAATGACTATAGTAACTTCTTAAACATGCTTCTCACTGTGTGTCTGCAGTGTAATGTGTATTAGCTCTTGCTTCAAGAGCTGTGCCCATATGATATTCTAGTAATGTCATATCAAACTTGTTTCATTGCAACAGTTTTTCTGTGTCTGTCAGGACTCAGAAAAAAGGATGTATAACTGAAATTTTATACACTTTTTTGTCTTTTACTTGTTTACAGTATGGAGTGTACAGTTTTATTGATACTGTGCAAAATGCTGTCTTATCTTTTGTAGGCCAACTTCATGCATCTGCATGATTTGGTTATTGGTGTGGCATTGCTGGCAAAGATGCTGTTTCAGAAAATTGAGTTGAACCAATGCATTTGTCTAAAGCTGACTGCAAAGCTGTGATACTTCACAATAGAATATGAATGGGATAAAGCACAACTTCAAGGTGCTTGGAGATGGATCACAGATGCATGAAGATGCCTTATGGCGTTGTTCCTCAGTTGGCTGCTCTTTAAACACTTATAGGTCATGTTTCTATTTCCTAGAGTTTTTCGTGTTCCCTTGGAGGAAAGGGGGCGGAAGGAGTGGGGTGGGAGGTGGAGTCAGTGGAAATGAAGATATGTTTTACTCTTGTCCATATTTTAGTCCTGGGAAGCCCACTTCAAACGCTGGGTCTTTAAAGGTCTTTGCTTTTATCTGGAACACACAAATCCCTTTAGAAAGTTTCTTTATCTTTTTGTTTCACTTGACACCTACACATTAGGTTAGCCAGTGTGCTAAATGCTTCCATTTATGCGTTTCTAATTGCGGGTTTTTTTTTTTTTTCAGAAGGGTCAAATTAGAGCTTGCACGCTCTGAGCTGTGGCAGTGGCAACTGACAGAACCAGCTCAGTTCTGCCTCTTCAGGCAGACGGTTGGAAAAGCATCTTTTTAAATGTAACCCCTGTAAAATTTCTTACTCTGAAAGTGCACCTGCTAGACATGTTTGTGTTTACTTTCCCATGGGCTGTTTTCTTACCTTAAATATAAGGGGGGTTTTGTCCATTTGGTGAGACCATATGAAATAGGTTTGGTTTTTTAATAAAATTTGGGGAGGTGAGCGTGGGTGGGTGTGTGTGAGAGAGAAGGCAACGGAAAATGGAAGGGGTGGCAAGTGGATAGTTCCCTGAAATTTGTAAATGCTTTCATTTGGTCTCATATTGAAGAATAATGCTTGCACTTTTTTCCTATTTTACCTATATACTACCATTCTCAGCAGAATTGCTTCAGGATATTATGAATGTATTTTGTGAACAAAACTAATAGTATGCTGTAAAACATTAGACTAATGTATGTTAGTTGAACGGATCTAGAATTAGCACTCTAGTTATTATGCAGTTCCAGGATCACTTAATGGAAAACCAGTGGAGTTACTCTGGGTATGGAAAGGAAGAGCTAAAAGTAGAATTTAAATCTGGAATTTGTATATACAGTCTTTTTGTACTTCAGCATATGTTTGAAAATATGTTAATAAAACTAGAATAACAGCATGGAATAGCTGGGTCCAGAAGAGCAGGCAGGGTCAATGGAATGCTTTGTTTAGATATATTCTGTTAGTCCTTTCGATATTGTTCATGTAGGATCAAACTTTGCTACCAAATGCTGCTTTGCTTTTCTCCGCAGCAAGGGCACCTCACTTATGAGTTACAGCTGTTGAAACTAGCTCTTATAATAAGCAAATTTGGTGGGGTGGTAGGTGTTTAAAATTGATACCTAAGCCTGAATAAACTTTCTGGAGTTCTAATATTTTACTGGATTATAACCTGTTGTTTTATAGCACTGAAAGTAATTTATGACAGTTAAAATAAGTGATAAATGGGGGTTTGGAATGCGCTGCTTTTTCCCGGTAGGCTAAGGGTTAGATGTGGAGGTCAGACATGCTGAACAGCCAGCCTTACCTTTTATTTAGAATGCCTCCGTGCTTCTAGTTTGAAACAAAACAAAAACCAAAACAGGCCAGTTGTCTCAGAACAGCTGAAGAAATTGCTTCAAGGGTCTTTTATTTTTTCCTATTGTAAATTTTGATTAGTTTTTGGTGCCACTCCCCCCCCCCTTTTACTCAAAGTAAAAAATAAAAAAATAAATTTCCCACTGAACTTTTCAGGAAAAGTTTTGACTTTACAGTTGTTACTGCCTTTTATTGTGACTTGCCCAGCCTGTTGCCTCTGATACCATCATCAAAACTGCAAACTGTGGTCTTAGGTTTTTATTAAATGTCATTATAGTATATTACTTTCTGTTTGGGGATTGTAGGAATGAAAGACCAGAAAAGCCTCAGAAGTTTATCCTGTGTGCTGTCTTTCTCAGGCAGGATGGTTCTCTAAGTACATGTTGTCCAATCCTGTTTAAATTGTTCTAGTGCTATATTTTTTTCCATTTTCATTGGTAATGAAAATCCATTCTGTGGCTTTTTCTTGTTTAGCTGTATCCAGTAGTCTTTGTGGATTCAGTCCTTAATGTTAGGTGTTAGATAAGAGTCACAGACGACAGGAGCGACAACAGGAGCAGTTCCTCATATTGATGGAGAATAACTGCGTTAGCCTTGCAGCAGAGGATCAGTAGCCAGCCTTGCACCCTGCCCTTCAATGACGGAACCAGTTATCAGGTAGCTGGGGAAGGCTACGTGCTCTTGGAAGTGAAGGTCTGTATGTTGCAGAGTATCACGTCCAGTGGTACCGTCACCAAACTGCTGAAGGATTATTGCAAGCCTATTCTCAGCTTGCTCTAGCAGTAGTGGTAGAGTCAATTTTCAGACCGTAATGAGGCATGTTGAATGTTCCTTCAAATGCAAACATTTCTGCTTCAAAAAAATTCTTGATGGATGCTGCATTTTTCTGGGTGACCTTTCATTTTTTTGTAGGCCAAATGGGCATAAGTGCTGAGGCACCACCATTCTCAGTGCATAGATTCTGCAGAGAGAAGCCATTGATAAATACCGAGATAAATACATTTGCACATGTTAGGGCATTAAAGATAATATTTCAGGGGAAGTAACAGTTGCAAGTGACTCCATTTTATTTGTGTTAAGTTTTGAAGCAGCCATGTAATTTAGTTTCTTTATTGTAATTAAATGCTTCCAATTCCAACAACTGTGTTACTTAAAATACTGATACTGGGGAGTACAGCAGAAGATGGAAATACTTCATTTGAGAATTAAATGATTTACTAAATTACAGAGTTTAAAACTAGTTGCTTCAATATTTTAATAGTAACATTGATGGGATATAATGATTTCAAAATGGTATTTGATCTTCTCTCCTATGTATTTGCTACAGTTATTAATTCCTGTATTACTGAAGCTAGTTGGATTCTTTGTTCTGCTCTTAAGTGCTTAATGTGAAGTCTGTGAAGTTCAAGGAGTCCCAACTAATTTAACTTTTATCCCGGTGGAACATCATCTCTAGGATACTACCAAAATAAACAGTGAGGCTAATGAATTTTCCCCTAAGTTGGTTATTAGAATTATTTCTTAATTATAAGTCATTATTATTCGGCCAGTTTTACATATATGGTAATTATGCTTTATAGTGAACATTTTGTATGTTATAAAACAAACATGCTTCAAAGCATGGACCATTATCTGTAAATGCTAAATGGAGAGAAGCATCATATGTGGAAGAAAATAGCTTACCTTATAAAATATTTCCTAATTAAATGCTGACTAACCTAATTGCTTTAAAAATGTGGGCTGAATATGACTTAGTACTAAGTTAAGACTATTCTCCAAGTACAGTATTAACCACCAGCAGAATCTGGTCTTGAGTCATAGATGCTCCAATATTGTACCTGGCAATATTTATATTAGAATGCCTGCGTTAACAGCAATATCTGCTTTCCACGGCTCCTAAAATAAATATCCTGAAGATCCTGTCTCATCAGCTTGTCACCATCTTTGTATTAATCAAAGTGAATTGATGAAGCTGTGGGAACTGCATGCACCATCATGAGCCAGTGACAGTTCTAGTTTTGCTGTGCAAAATGGCACAGACAGTGGGAGCTAACAGGCTGTGGTTTTTCTGAACAGGTGTGAATATAACTAAGGTGAGTGCGCCCTGAGAACATCTCCCACTATCTCTTCATATAATATGTCTTTGGCTTTACTGAAATTGAAGAAAAAAGAGGTGTGATAGGACCTGGACACATGTGCTGCAGTTTACTGAAGTCAACAGCTGTTTACCTTGTGCTTGTGTGATTCCAGGAGCAGAGCTGTATTTATGTATTTGCTTAATCGGTTTTACTGAATAGGAATGTTCATTGGCAGAGCAGCCTTAATGCAGGCAGCTCCTGCCAGTGTGCCTCAGCCACGTTGCAGAAGGACGCTTTCCAGGACTCTGAGGGCAATTCATTCCTCATGCCAGTCATTGGCCTCCCTGCTCAGGCTGCCAATAAACTGCCAATTATGATGGTGGTTTTTTGTGAGGCTAACAGGTGTTCCTGAGGAATTGGACCACCAAATCGTTTGACACAGTAAGGGACAGCAAAGAGCGAATAGTACTGTATATGTAAATGTATTGCTATGTATTTTTAGTGTTTATACACCATATTATGAGTTTTCCAGAGAATGTTTTTAATTGATACAATAAAATGTTACAGTTGGCTATATATTCTGTGTAAAAACTAAAAGGCTGAACTAGCAGGACAGAGAGTTCCTCTTTGTGAGCAATTTTCCCCATGCAACACACTGCAGAAATAGCTCTGATACCAGGAACGCACAATAGTCGTGAAAGGCCGTTTTGTAGCAACCTGCTTCCTCCTGTTTCCTCTCATGAGCTTTCCTGGTGTGTACCGTCCAGAAGAAACGTCCCCAGAAATGAAGTCCAGCGTACACAGGCCACCCAAAGAGATGTTTCTGTGAAGTTTCAGCAAAGGGAGGCAGTGCGGTGGCCACGTTCTTCCTCAGGATGTTCCGTTTTTCCCAAGCATGGGGTGAGGGACAGACTGGCTTATGGTTTAGGACAGACTTTGAGAATACATGGCCTTGCCTCTTGGCGGTGTAAACGTGTTCACATCTGATAGCACTGTGCTCTAACATTTGTGTTGAAGTCATGGTTGACCATATGAAGTATGTTGTAGGAGTGGAGAATTAAAATGTTTGCTGTTTTAAAAACTTCCCTGTGTTTCTTGTAGGTAAGAAAGAAGTTATTTCTTTTTTTACCATTTATTTCCATTTCCCCTGCTCTTTCTCTTTTTGAACTAAATTATTTCTGATGCATGCTGTTAAAATAAATTAGAAAGCTGCAAAGATGTTTCTTCAAGTACATATATTTATCTTTTTGCCAAACAAAGTACTGTTTCATAGATTCACTCCTGGGTCTTACCCTACATATAAAGACTGGGTCATAATTCCTTGAGTACTATGAAAACGGGATTTTTAGTCGCCTCAGAAGAACCCTTAGGAGGTATTAGTTGATTAACTGAGTTGAGGAGAACTGCCAAAGAGTTTCA
This sequence comes from Haliaeetus albicilla, assembly GCF_947461875.1. Taxonomy (NCBI): domain Eukaryota; kingdom Metazoa; phylum Chordata; class Aves; order Accipitriformes; family Accipitridae; genus Haliaeetus; species Haliaeetus albicilla. The sequence continues at coordinate 26,522,839 of NC_091483.1, forward strand.
AAATTCAAGAAGCCTAACAATTTTTTATTTTTATTTTTAGAACCATACTGTTGTAAGCCAATTTTTAACATATCCACAGCATGATTGATCTTGAAGTATATAGTTATATTATCTCGATGGTCTATGAATGAATCTTTGTTCTTCACCATTTTTTGTATTAGACTCTAGTTTGAGATGACCAGAGGCTGTATTTCATCTCCCACCAGAATTCATATATAAATGAGATTGCAATTTATATTCTGATATATAGAGAATATCATTAAATGAATGTGATTTAATGATATTTTATCATCTTGTAGACCAGTTAAATGCTCTTGTTTGTGCTTAGGTTTTTTTTTTTCTTTTCTTCCTTTTCTGATTTTGCCTCTTGCCAGCAGACTGAATGTAGAATTTGACTGACAGAGATGCAATTTTTTGAAGTGTTGTAGTGCTTTAATACAAACCTTTTATCTAGTGGCTCGCAGGATCTCTATTTCAGATTTCGTTATGTATAGCAAAGGCTTACATGTTAGGTATGATTGCTAGGCAGTAGTTTGTTATCCACATGCCTGGTGTACTCTGTCAGGATTAATGAGGGAAGGAGTGTTTTGACTGGACTATGCAGCAAAAGTGCTGAACTTCATGCTCAGTGTTAAAAACCAGAAAATCTGTTCAGTCAGACAAGCTGCATGTACCTAGAAAACAGCAGGTTCCCATGCTGGAGAAGATTTCAGTGGTGAAATGATCAAGGACTGGGTCTGTTAAGGCATCTTCTTTGACTTTAAGTCTGCCCTAGCTTAGTGATGTTAAGTTTAACAGTATATGGAGCTGTTTATTGTCTCACTTCTTCCCTTTGTCCTTTGCAATTTGCGTGGACTAGGTAAGCTTCTGGGATAGCAGTCTGCTGGTAATTCAGCATAAGAAGGATGTATTTTGGTCAGGTGCATACCTGAGTTAAATTTAAAGTCTTTGACTCAAAGACAGTCAGGCATAAACTTCCCATGGAGATTTTTTTGCCCCGGCTGAGCAATCAGTTCATCTGTGCTGATTTAAACCTGCCTTAGATCTATCAATGTAAGTCACAATCACTGCTGTGTACTCAGAGTTGTATGGGTCCCTTAGGTTTGCATTTTTGTTATTCCTCGTAGACCTTTTTAACCAGGAAACATACTACCTACGTGTGTGTCCTGCTGTATTTTTTCTGCATAATTTATAACAAGAAATACTATCTCTTACTATCTCTTTCAAACCCAATTCAGCTACTCAAGCTGTATGGTATAAGTTAGATTAGATTTGATTGATTTCTCTTCATTGCAGCCTTTCTCAAATCTTGCCTTCCACCTATGTCACAAAATAGCTGCACAGACAGCACCACAAAGGCCAAACCCAGACTTGTTCTGAACAATCCATCCTATGTTATTCACACGTTATGTGAAGTAAGCATATCCTTGTGTTTTTAGCTTTTGAATATTTTCCACTTAAAAAGGGAGAGTTTAGCCAGAAACAGTTGAGCAAGAAAAAATTTAAATAGTCAATGTAATGGACATGGCAAATGCAGAAAAGCATTAAGGACTTACAGTTATGTTAAAAATCACAAATTTACAAAGTTCTAAATTTTCCAAATAACACACTTTTTTTTGCCCTGGGATCTGTTGCAGTAATGTGGTGTTCTGACCTCAGAGCCCTGACTCCTCGAAAGACAGTTTAATCTGAATGCTATTAGATCCTTCTTTTCATTTTTCTCATATAGACGTCTGTTGCAGGAAATACCAGACTTTAGATCAACCCGCTGATCTGAAAGGTGAACGGAAAACCTTCTGTAAATAAATAAAAGGAAAAGGCTAAATACATTCCTTTAAGTGAATAGTCACACTGATTTTTATTAAGAGGGCATATGTAGAGAGACAAAAGTACTGCAAAAATAATTTTTTTTAGTATCTAGCATTTATTTTACCATAAGCATACAAAAACCACAGAGACATCTCTGCTCTATATTGACTGTTCTTTTTTAATACTTCTATATCTTCTTAAAAAGTATATTTGCAAATACATGGCAGACTTTCATAGCAATACGATATATTCCGTTACCTAAGAAAATGCATTTTTTTGATTGTCTCAAATTGCTTTACAAACAACCCATGAATTTATGCTCACTTTAATTTGAATGCAGTTTCAGTACATTGAAAAGCAGAGGTTTAATTTACAGTGGTTCATTATGATCTGCTAGTATGAACTGCTGTATAAACAGGTCTGTGGAATTCCCCAAACTAGTTCTTCCTTTAGGAAAATACTGAGCTGGATTTTACATGTCATCAGTGATACACTGTCTATCATGACCCTGGGTAAATTGAGTGGTCAATGTCATGTTACGTATGTTTTCTTTATCATACCTCTGAATTTTGCCCAGGTTTTGATTTCCTGACAGTGACTGGAAGTTGAAAGATTGATAGACATGGATTAAAATGGAACTTCCCTAATTTCTCAGTTGTGAAGAATCTCTAGCCTAATATACTTACTGACCTCAAAAGTAATTGTGGCTGTCAAATGTTTCCCAAGGTTTAGAGGTTTTTCTTCATGGCACAATGCAGTATAATACAAAGGTGTGGCAGTGTACTATCAGAAGGCTTGCTTACCTACTGAAAGGACTGTAGTTATGTTAGCATGGTGCTTAACTAATTAGGTCCTCCCCCTCACCCCCCTGCCATCATGACAAGATTGCTGTGGTAGTTCAGCTAGCACTATGTGTGATAGAGCTTCTAGCTTAAGTTTGTCAAATTATTTTCCATTTCTATCCATCTCCTTCTGCCTCCTTCGAAATTCAGGCATATGAGCTCACTGACCACTTTGGTCAGGAGAAAAAACCAAACCAAAACCCAAACAAAAAAATCCCAATTTGAAAGGCTTGAAGGAATGCTGAAACCTTATGTGACAGGACACTATTGTACTCTAAGTGCTAGTCTTAGATCTGAGCATCACTGTTACACTGTGCCATTCATCTGTACACCTGTACTTGGCCTTGCATGTATGCATTTCAAATGAGCTTCTGAAAAGTAAACCAATTTCATTATTTTTGGTCAGGATTTGAATTCTCAGGATGGCATATAGCAGAATTTATACATGGTCTTGTTTTTGAAGCTGTAAATCTCTCTGGAGTGATCTGGGCTCTGTGGCTTTCACTGGCTGAATGGAACCTTGTTTCTTCTGAGCACTCTTTTGTGTTGGTTTTATCATTATGCGCCTCTTACTTTCTAAAAGCTTCTCAAACACAAAAGACAAATTTTGTCCGTGGGACATTTCCATATGTCAGAAATAATTGATGAGAAGTTTTAAAGTTTGGAAAAGTGTGTGTGTGTGTATATTTTAAGGGAAGCAAAATGAAGGAAATGAGAAAAAGAAACCCTAGGCAGAGCAAGTACATGGAGAACGCTCTGTGTATTTAAGGGCAACTGTTGTGTCGGGACATGGTATGCATCACTGCTGCCTCTTGACAGGTTCACCGTGGAGAGACACAAATTAAATTCTTTCAGTTGCAGTTTTGAAGCTAAAAGTGTTTGACTGGTTCAGCCCCTGAATGGTGTTTAAGGAATAAAGGGAAAAAGAGCAGGAAGTTCTAATTGGCAAATTACTTCTTGTTATTTAGTTTGGCTTCCAAATTGGAAATTACGATAATGAGGAGCTTTGTGGGACTTGCCCTTGAAGAGGGCCAGGCAGCTTTTTGTTCAATTACCGTTTAATGTGAAGATATTCAGGGAACATATTGTAGCATTTAAGCCATCACTTTCTATTAAACAAGTATTCTAAAGTAATGATTTTTAAATCCCTCTCTGTGGATGGCTTTTGTGATTTTATGATGTCTAAGTGAAGTGTAGATCGCAAACAAGGGCTAAAAGGATTTTCTTGTTATGTAATATTTAGCAAAGTGACTTTAAATATATTTCTCAAGATGTAATAAAGAATACAGTGTTGTATGCAATGATATGAGGACTTCACATTAACATTAATCTCAGTAACTGTCAAGGTGAATATATACATTTTATATGTAACTTTCATTAATTCTATTGTGTATTGCTTTTACAATTTCTTAACAACATGTGTTATTTTTGACTGACAGCAAGATCATTGAGAAGGATCTGATCCTGGAAATACATATGTAAAAAGTTCTGGTAACTTGTGAATTTTATCTTGCAGATCAAGGCCTGAAACTGGAACTGTTTGGTGTTACATGTATTCATAACTACAAGGAGAAAAAAGTCTGAAAGTAACAAAGAGGAGATGTAAAAACTTAGTCCTCTGAAAGGAATACAGTGTGAATTCTTAATTTTTGCAACATGCTACTAGTAATAGGTTTGTGGGTATTTAGAGTGCAAACAGAGAAAATCAGTTTATAGTTCCACAGACAATGGACTGGGATTGTATTCTGTGACCTGTTTTCATTCTCCCTCTTTTGTGTTTTCTTAGTGCAAATGACTCATTCCTTTTCTTTGTCTTTGAAAGCTCTGTTTTAGCAATCTTGTCTCCTTTTTATTCTGTAGAGCAGGCTGCACACAAGCTTGGTAAAAATCTAGAGGTTTTTACCTCCTGAGCAAGGAAATGGTGCAGACAAATCAGTTACCAAGTTTCATTCAAAATCTAAAAGCAAAAAGTATTCAGTGATGATGCTTTGAATGGACCACTTAAAAATAGTAGTTTTATGCTATTAAGAACCATTTCACACATGCACATATTTTCTTGCTTATGGTTCCGTAATCGACCCTTTCTGTTAAGTTGCAAACTCAGAATAAACAATCCTAACTAGCTGACTTCTCACTTATCAATGTTCACATTAATTAAAATGGTTAAGTAGAATACTGGAAGAGAGTTAATTTGTTCAGCATGTTTCCTTCTGAATTGGTTCCTTTCAACCCCAAATTTGGCCTAAAGCAAGTGCACTTAATGTCATTTTTTTAAACCTCTTAAAACAGAGGCATGTAATAGGAACACAGTTCCTGAACTCTAGCAATGATGCTGGATGCTGTTCTCAGACTGGCTATTATTGTTTTGGTATGGGTAGATGACCAGTGGATGATTCATAGTCTCACCCTCCTGTCCAGTACAGAGAGCTGTTTGAGAGCAAACCCACAGGCAATTTACTTCATGTTTTTCCTTTGGGTTAAGCTGGTCCAGGAACAAGAAAACCAATTCATTTAAAAAAAAAAAAAAGTTTGTTGTGTGTGGTGTTTAGTTACATTTATTTGTTAATGCGTGTGAGCATACAACTGTATAACAATGTATATACAAATCCATATGTACATACATGTATGTGTACACCTACTTGGTACTAATAAAAGAAACATCAGCAGATTGTAGTAGTAAAGTACTTCATTTTCTGCAGTGGTAGCCAAAAATACTCTTTGGAATTAGCCCCTTAAAAGATGTGATAGTTCATTATCGAAGCGTCACAGTAAGGCCAGGAAGCGACCTTTAAATAACCTATGCTGACCTCCTCCTGTATATCACTGGCAATATATTTTACCCAGAGACCATAAGGAAAATATTTTATTCCTTGGGATTCTGCATGCCATAAGCAGTAAGCAAGAGAGACACATGTATTGGTAAATACCTGAGCCTTCTGTCCTGTCCAGGTTGTATAAAATATATCCCAGTGGCCCCAGGGAAAGCCTGTGTTCTGTACTGGCGGAGGGAATAAGGGAACAAACCAAAGGTCCTTGCTCATCTAACACACGGGAAGTCTTTTCATATTTGAATGGTCTGGTGATCGGTAATGCCTTGAGCGTGTGAACTGGTCACATACCAGTCAGGTATCTCAAAGGCGGATTGCTGTTGTGATTTTTGAACAGTGGGTCACTTCATCTCATATCTGCTTTGAACCTGTGGCTGGTCTCTGATGGTCCATGGGAAGGCCTGCCTGAAAACAGCGAACCCCAGAACAGCATTTGTTCCTGACCTCTCCAACATCTGGCTGAAGCCCTGAAGCATGAGATTCAGTCATGCTGAAGTGTTGCAAAGTGTTATGAGCATTTGGAGGTCAATACAGGCAATCTTGTTCTCCCCTTTTGGCCCTTGCTGGTCGGAGATAAGCAGGGGGTGTCATAGATCATCCAGTATCAAAGCTAAAAAGGGTAGCAGCATCCCTGCAGTAGGGCCCTTCACAAATAGGCCATTGTTTGTATATTATTTTTTTTTTCTTCCAGGAAGTAGGGGATAAAAATGTCTTAGATATTGTAACTTTCTTAGAAGATTCCTGGTAAGATCTTATGAAGTTTGAGATGTATGCAGATAAAAGTAAAGATGAGTTTAAGTAGAACTTGCTTTAACATTCATAAGAGACCTAGATAGACAGTGTGTGGGTAGCTGACAATTCAATTTATCTTGGCAGTTCTCTCTACCAAATCTTAGTGCAGTTTGAGTATTAATATGTTTTGTTAGTGGAGCACAGTCATGATTAACCTGAATGACACTGTTTAAGGACAGCATGAAAGTACTACTCAATTCTTCCATCGAAGATGTTACTGGATCAAATTCCTGCTGATGTGGCATTTCTAAATTTTTTTTTTAACTGGTATATTAGTTTCTGACTCAATGGAAAGCAGCCTACATAACAGCGGTATGCATGTGTATTTTTGAGTGATGCTTTACCATGCTTTCTAAGCATAACTGTTTCAGGCATCTTAGTTGCATGGTGTATGGAACACCATACAATCAATAAATGCATTGAAACACCTTTCCTTTGTTCTCAGATATCCTTGTGACTTCTGCTAAAGGAAAAAGAATTAGCTTATAAAAAAAGATAAGTTTATAACTTAATAATTCTAAGTATCTTTTTTGAAGAAAATGTGTTGTGTACTGGGTGCTTTTTTGGTAGACATGAAAGGGAGAACAAGGGCCAATGACATTTAAAATCACAGAAAAATAGAATAAAAGCATAAAAAAGATGATTAAACTTTGGAGCTTAACTCTTTTAAGAGAAATGGTACATCTCCATTTCAAGTGTCATCTTTTTATGACTGGATGCCTGTCAGGAAAATGTGTTATAGTGGAACATGGTGCCCAGTGCAGAGGGTAGATCATGCAAAGGGAGTTATCCAAAGATGAGTAATATGAAATAACTCTTTGGCTTTAGCACTCTAGCAACACAGTATGCGTAATTATTTTTATTATTAATTGTGCTGTTTGTTTTTCCTTGTAACTTCCTTTTAACCCAAGACACAATTGTAATATGTCTTCACAGTGAAATAGAAAGTAAGAAAGGATAGAAAATTGAGATTTTTAATCCTCTATTTAATAGTCATTTATATCACATGTAACTTTGATTCTCAGTTTCTGTTTAGAACTAATGCATGAGGAAGGTGGAATATTTCATGTCTCTGCTGCAACAAAGGTTAAGCAGTTAGATCATTGTCATCCTGAGATTTCATGTCTTTTTTGCATAAATCTGAGATCCGAATGCGAAATGCAGTAAGCAAATCTTCACCTGTCATCGTGATGCTATCTTTGAGAGGTTCATAAAAAAGTTAGTACACTTCATTCATTTATATACCTTTCTCCTGTGACTGCTATAAATGAAGATGGTTAATCATACTAATAATAATCCTACTGCAACTCCAAAAGCGGCAATGACACAAACATTATAAAGTTAAACTGAATTTCACAGGGGTAGGTAGTGAAGCAACAGCACACTGTCTCACACAGCAAGCCTGTTAGTAAAGTGAAAGACCTGTCACTTGTAATTTATTGAGCAAGGCACACCACAGTTTTGGACCCAAAAGGATTTTTTTTAATACACCTTTCATGGTGCTCTGTTATCCTCCATAAAATCCTACCGTCTGAACTTCAGTTTGCTACATCACCTTCTGGCAGGCAGAGAAGGTGCAAAGGTGTAACAGAGCCATGCGCATTTTGAGGCTCCTGTTCTGAGTAGTGCACATGTAGTCACAAGCTGGTAAACAGCTAGATGAGAACAGCAGGGGAACTGAAATCATATAATAAAGGGAATGCAGGGAAACAATTCCTTCTTTAGGGTGAATGAGGTCAGAAGGGCAAACATATGCTGTGAACTTTTTTTGCTGTAGCAAGAATTGAGCTTCAGACAGCTTCAGAAGTGCTTACTGTCCACTCAAATCTCGGTTCTTTTTTTTTTTTTTTAATCTTGCACAGCTGAAAGTAAAATAACAGATATTTAAGGGATTTTAGATCCACTTTTAATTATTGTTGTGAAGTTAATGCTAAATCTTACTGAAAATCATGATGAAACTTGTGTCTCATAGGTATGATGCTCCCATGGATGATAACAAGGGATGTCTCGGGCATATATTGAGACATTAATTAAAACCACTTTTTTGAGCTGCCTAATTTCTCCCTTCTCTGGAGGTTACTGTTCCCACCATAGGGTCAGCAGGAGGGGAGTGTACAAGTATACATCTGCTACTCAGTTGTCTGCCTGAAACTGCTGATGGAGTTGTGTTTGTGCAAAGATTGTGTCCACATCAATACTTCATGTTGAGTTGTTTTTTTGTTTTTACTTTTTGTATTTATTATTTTTAATTTGTTATGCGTATTATATTATTATATAATTATATTCTATTGATACTTCTTGTTATTAATTTTGTTTTATTTATTTTATTATTATATTTTACTGTTTGTCTTTTTTTTTATTTGCTGTGTCACTGAGAGTAAATTCCCCTTTCTTTTTGTCATACTTCTTCATTGAGTTTATATGCCTAGTAATAACACCTGAATACAGCCATACATTATGGAAACATCAGTTTTCTTGGTAATGAAGTGGCTAAAGTTTAGTCTGTCTCTCTATCTATGGTTATTACGCTCTGAGTATATATATTATATGGAAAGATATACTAACCACATTCCAACAAATCAATATCAGGAATAAAGTTTAAAAAATACCCAAGTTTTCTATCATAAGTCCTAAAGAGGTTTTATGGCTTGGTCAGATAGCTTGGTAGATGGAAGGAGGGAAAAAAGAGTATTTTCATTTTGTAAAACAGGAACATCCCATTGAACCACCTCCTTTATACCTTTTTGGGAGATTATTATATGTCTATGGAAAAGAGGAGGAGAACAGCAGAGAGAACTTCTGCAAGAACCATAAATCATACTGGCAACATACTGTCACTGGCTTATCCTTATTTCCCAGAGGCATTTGACAACCAAGACAGTCATGAAGCTGAAGCAGAGCTGTACTTTCAGGAGATGCAGGAGACAAGAACAAACCAAAACCCAAAACCAACATGGTATAGACTGTGGAAGGGTTTAATTACAGGCGTGTTTCACCTCTGTAGACAAAAAGTTGTCATAGATGTAGAATGCCTCCCTGTGCTTTCACCATGTAAGTTCTTATGAGCTTCTGCTGACCTCTGTCACTGATATTGCCTTGTGCTTCATGGACACCAAATTCCTCCTGCTCATTGTATTTTTCTCATGAACTGTAATTAGCTAAGGAGTAAATACCATACAATATGATAGTCCTTTGATTGTTCTCAGTCCTGAAGGTCCAAACTCCATTCTGTATTGTATGTATATATAGATATACATATACTATAGATATAAGCATAAAGACACAATAAAATGTTTGTTCTCTTATGCTTTCCTACAATCTTTTAAAATGTCTTACTCTTGAAGACATGTACATTGTGTCATAGTTATTCCCTGGATACAATTAGTGTATTCTTGAAGAATGCTGCATTTTTATTCCATCATTTTGTTGCCTCTTAAGACTGCCAGCTACTTCTCTTCCTCACTTTCAGGTTTTACACTGACTTCTCAGACAACTCAATTTTAACTTCTCAGTCACGATCTAATGCTTTCTTGAATTTTCACTGTTTTGCAATTGAAAGAAAAGTAAAGGAAATACTGAGTGCCATACAGAGATATAAAAATGATATTTTACCAAGCATGGTTAAGAATATTAGTTCTATGCACTAAAATCTCAGCATCATAGTGTACTGCATAAATAATAAAACCCCACCTATTCTAAGCAGCCAAACAGGGCCAAGCAGAATCTTACATTTCAGAATGTTTACAGCATTTCTTCAGACTCCTCAGTGTATTTTTAGCATAAGGATCAGATCAAAAGCAATTACATTGGCTTTATTTTTTTAATGCATTATGCTATTTATTGCCTTCTGATATCCTCTTTGGCAGTTGTTTGGAGTAGGGAATGGGAATTCAATGGAAGATAGAGCTGTTTTGTCAAAGCAGATCTTAGTGATGCAGAAGAGTTTAAGAGTGAAATAGTTGTTCTTGCTGCAGCTCTAATGAAGGCATGCAGAGAAACTGTAATGTGCAGCATCCTGAGATGTCACACTGCTTTGTGTTACCTGGTGATCATTGTGTAAAATTGATATTGCCGAGAGAAAGGAAAGAAAAGGTGCCAGGGCCTTGAAATGTTAGGGATCTCTCTATTACATTGTTCTTTAGGCCAGGGAGTTTCATAGTGAGTGAAGTTTATTGTAAAAATATTTCAAGACTGGAAATAAAAATCTTCATTTTGTTGAGGGTTTTTTTGTGTGTGTGCATGCACAGGCAGGTTTGCATATCCACATCTTTGTGTTAGTGCTTCAAAGTGGAATTGATTTTAGACAGAATACAGAAGAGAGAATGTAGTTGCTTGCTTTCTTTGACAGCTTCTTACTGGCACGTAATTGCCCAGTAGCTTGTGTTGATTGATTTGCAGCCTGAAGTGAAAATGCCACCATAATGCGAAAGGCTGTGTATGTCCTTAGGTGGTAAGGACAGTTCTTTTCTTCTGATAACAGGCCATATAATTTCATCTGGTAAATACCTGTTGAGACAATGCTTTATGACTGAATGTACCACAAAAAAAAAAATCTGTCTTACCCTTTCATTAGGTCATTGTAATAGTTAATTCATCTCACTGAAAAATTTATACCTTCACTTTGTTCCCAGCTCTTGGATCTAGCCATGCATTTCTCTGCTAGAGTAAATGGCTGTCTAATCTGAGGAGTCTGTTCATGTGTAGCTACTTATAAACCATAATCAGGTCACATCTTAACCTTCTCTTTGATAAAATAAATAGATTAAGTGCTTAAGCTTTTCACTCTAAGGCAGATTTCCAAGACCTGAGTAATACTATTTAGCTGTTCTCTGAACCGTTTCCAAATTGTCAGATTCACATTTTAAAGTTGATACTACTACTGACCACTTAATTTCAGTAATGGTCTAACTAATGTTATACGAAGTACAAGCATTACCTCACTATATATATAAACTAGAGTTGCTTCAACTGCAGCATCTGCTTGGTTAGTAACCACAACCATGGAGGCCTCTTTGAACTCATTGCTGTCTATGATAAGGTTCCTCTGTCATAACACTGGCCCTCGTGGTTTGTTCTTGAAGACATGACTCCACATTTGGCAGTGGTCCAGGTTTTTCTCAGGAAAAATTTGTCTGTATGCAGTTGTTGATTCAATCCATTTTTACTCAGTAACTGAAAGCTAAACCCATGTTATAACAGTTGAGGTACTTTCCCTGCTGAGTAATACTAACAAAATGATTCAGTTAACTCCGGAGTGCTGGAAAGAAGGTGAGTTCTGTACATGATCTAAGCAAGCAGGGTCCAAGAGGAACCCTGCTAATGATCGGGCTTGGGAGATAGTTGAAGCCTTTGTTATATTTAAAGCAAACTGAAATATAAGGCTAATCGCCATAATGGTAAGTTCTCGTTCCTAATTGAAAGGGCTTTGTAGTTGCTAAGTAGCAATTCTGTGTGAAGTTCAGCAACAGCGAAAGAGGTTTCCAGGTACCTGATACTAGATATTCAGCTTTAGCATTGATCTGATTCTGTTCACGCTGAGTTTGTGCTGAGCTTTAGAGAAGCTTGTAGTCAATGGCAAAGTCAGTTCAGTAGCTTCAATATGGAGCTCCATGCATGATAATTTACTCTGCTGAGAAGTGCAGAGCTCTGTGCCAACAGGGCTATAATGAGTCTTACACCTGCTATGGGTTCACTTAGAGCTAGCTCCTCTATCTCTACCATGTACATTAGACCCTTAGGCTGTTTTAAAGATCCAACTTGTGCTGTAATTTGAGAATAAGAAGTTTCTCCTGGCATTTATGTGATGTTAAGTCCTTTAAAATATATTTTTAAATGTTCAATGGTTATTAAAATTAATCTCTTTGAAGACTTAATATTGATGCAGGGTAAGCAAGTACACATCTATACACATGTACACATGCAAACATTCACATGTGCAAATACACACATGCACACAGAGCATACTTCTGCAAACCCCACTACTTTTTATAGCCAGTAGCATACTAGGTTTCACGGAGCCATTATAATACTAGTAGGTCCCACAGGCAGCCTTCTGTAGAACTGTTATTGTCATAGCACTGTGATTATACAGTATTTGATATTCTCAGTGTGGGCAGAGGTGGTAATGACATTGAAGCAAACACACACGGTGTTGAGTCAGCTGTGTATGTATCAGCATACCTTATTGTTTGAAGATTTACATTCATTCTGGTGCTAACATGCAGTGACCTGGCTTTAAAAGGAGATACATGTAAGCAAAGCATAGACATAGACCAAAAGTAGAATATGTATGTGAAATATTTGTGTGCTTTTAATTTGTTGGAGGAGGAGAAAGTTTAACAATTATGGTAGATTCACATTATTAAGTCACAACAGTGTCCAACGTGAAGCTGTTGGAATGTGAAACTGAAAAAGATAAAGCTAAATTTACTGATTTGTTCAAATTTGATCATTATGCAGGACTGAGATAAGGGACTGTCTCCCTGTTTATAGGGCCAAAACCAGAGCCAGCAGAGTTTGTCTCATCATTTTTATTGAAGAATTTGTGTTGTAATGGAATTTTCCCATTTTTCCCTGAACAACTGGAGCGAAAGATATATTTTTGGTTATGTAGCTAGTGGCAGGGAAATACCAGCATCAAGAATATTGACAAACTTTGGATATAGATGCAGTGATCTATGCATCATTTAATTTGGATGGAAGCCATGATTCTTTTATTTTTTTTTATTATTATTATTTGTGAGTGCACTAAATCTCTTGTGTGTAAAACTGAGCCTCTGAACTGTAAGATGACTGCCTTTTCCGGTGTCTTTACTGAAAACTTTAATCCTCTCTCAGGGAATCAAGTGAGATACGGCTGTGTGAAACATTGACATTTTGATGAAGCAGAACTGTTTTCTGCATTGATTAGCTGAAAGCATAAAATTTTACTAATTTACACCACTTAATGCTAAAAAGAGTTGAAGCGATTGTGCGTTAGATTCTTGTGCTTTACTTCCCTGGGAGTGAGCTGGGGCAACGGGGGTGCCACGGGTGCTGTGAATGGCCTGTTATGAAGAGGTTGAGGTGCCCAGGTGGGGCTAGGGGTGTGAGGGGACCACCTGTAAGCAGCACGGTGAGGAGCTGGGGGTGCATCCCTGCACCTGGGGCCAGGCCGTGACTTTCCTCCTGGCTTTAGAAAGTGGGGGATGGCTGCTTTTAGAAGCATGTTTTGGACCAGACCAAACTGCATGTGGATAGAGAAGGGCTAGATGAATCTGAAAGTAGCATTTCCTACAGTCTTTTGAAAGAGCATGTGTATGTGTTTTGTATGCATTTTTGGAGCTATAGGAACTTTGGGCTTAATTTTGTTAGACCAGGAAGGATTTGGATTTAAAAATACGTGTCTCGCATCTGGAGGAGTTGATCTGTCTCAGCAGAAGAGCATGACTGTTCCCCTTTATTACAATGCTAGCCTCTATCATTTGAGGCTTGTTCCCTTGAAGTGTTACTAGTGAGGGGAGAACTGCTGGGGAGTTCTGAGATGTTAAGTAGTGGCTGAAGCTGTTGGCTTGGCTTTATTTGCACTTTAATTTGAGTTTTGGCTGACGAACTCAGCCTTTCCTCATGAGGATTTGGCATCTTGCACTTCTGAGGTGTTCTGGCTTAGTCTTTTTGGAGTAAAAGAGTAAGATGGCCAAAGACTGTCTGTCCCCACCTCCCGCCCCCCCAAATTAGGTTGTATGGGAGTGAGGCAGGCAATACTATCTTTCAAACACAGCTAAGTTTGCAGAAACAGGAAAATAAAAAAATAAAATGCTTCTACTTGGCAAACTAAGCTAATCGTTGTAATGAAACTGCATGTAGCCAGCGAACAGTTTCTGAATAATATGTCTGATTAAAACATGCTTTCAAAATAATTTTTAAAAGACCTGCAAACCACCTTTTCCCTAAAAATACCGAATTTTATGTGGCAGCATAGGTATGTGTTCAGTAAAACACGTGCTGGGTATGAACACTTTTTTCTGATCCTCAGCTATGTACCTCGTCTCTTCTGACAGAGATTTCCATTATAGTGTTACATCCTGAAGGACTGTGCTCCCTTTCACTGAGGATGAGGTACATGTTAAATAGATTATAAAGTTTACAGGAATAGATTTTTATCAGTGTGTTCATTAGTCATGCAGTCACATCAAAGTCTTTCCCCTAATGGATAGCTGTCTGGTTTCTCTTCCTTCTCACCACCTAGGAGTAAGCAAGGAAAACTTAATTTACAAACCCTTTGGATATACCTTGTGGAAAAGAAAAACTATTTCCATCAGCAACTGTACTTAAGCTCTTCTCAGAAAGTATGGTCATCTTTTTTTTCCATTCTTTCTTGTTCTCAACAGGATACATTTAGCTTACTTTATCCTAAATATAGTCTGAACTGTAATCATTGAACTATTTGTTCTGAGCAGTAGTAGTGCAGAGAATAATACGGCTGATTTGCACAAGGATTTCTTACTCTTTTTCTATAGTTCTGATGATTTGCTACATGAACTGCATTTGAAATAATGCTTTTATAGGGGTCCTTTATGAACCACCTGAACCTCTGGGTTTGCACTAAATCTTGAAAACTACTGCTCTTCCACGGAAACTTATTTTCTTCCTCTGCTCAATGGTAAAAATGTATATGTGAAACACTTGAAAAATGCCCTATTGTGCAAATGCAAATGGTAAACAATAATCCCTTACATAAATATCTTTTCTAGAAGAAAAGGGGCATTTTTAAATGGAAAATGAGGGAAGTATAAGAATAATTCACTAACTCTGCTAGCTTTTGGTAAGGGTGGCTTGGTTGATGACAGTTTTTCTGCTAAGAACCTTTCCCTTTTGGCAGTCATGCCCATCATATTGAGAGCTTTTTACTCTATGGGTAAAAGGGATGGGACTATTCTTTTTTTTAATGTGGAACCTAAGGTTGTCCTTGGACTACTACATGCCAAAATAGTAGTAGTAGTACTTTAAGTGATAATGCTTACTCTAAAAGTTTGGTACTTCAGCAATATGGAGAAGAAGTAGTGAACCATCTCTTTTCCTTTGTGCTCTGATATGTTACTGCCAATTTTTAACGTACTGTTCCTGAATGTTGTTTTCATTGTTATTTTTAAACAGTAAGATTTGTAGAGCCAAATAAGTGTGGTAATATTGAGTAAGAACATTTGGAAAATTTTATTCAGATTTTAATTGTCAATTGGCACAAGGCAACCTGCATGCTTCAGTATGAAAGTTGTTCTTAATGAACATAAAATACTTTACATCCCTCAAGGGACATCAGAGCACATAGTGTATGATCGTATAGGTCTTACTCCAGAACTTTATTCTCTGTAGAATTACTTAGGGCTCTTTCACATGTCCTCTCCATGAAATCAGGGAGTGAGTTACTGTACTGCCATGGGATTAATCCCTTATCCAAACCACAAAAGCTGTTCCCCTCCTATCATTAAAGGGAGACAAGGCACTGGACCTGTTGTAGAGACCTGCAGTTGAGGCTTCCTGTCATGTCTACTTAAAGGTGTTGGATGTTCATGTAGAGAAATGGAGCCACAGTGCTACCATGGTCTGACTGGCTGTACCTACTGGCGTGCAGGGCAGGTAGGACCACATCATGCTCACCTATTTGCTTCTCATGCCACAAATAGCCAAGTCAGAACCATTATGTGGTGCCTTAAATTACAACTGTGGTCTTGCCTCATCCCTTTCCCCTTCTCTTCTCCCCTGTCTTTTCTTTTGAGGTAATTTGTGTTATTCTTAGGTAAGTCTAACACTGAGGCCGAAGGGTGAAATACCACTAATTTTATTTGGTGTTATGCCAGTACACCTTCATTAGAATTGAGAGTTAGGTTTTCATACTCTCTGCTGTCTGTAGGCATATGGTGGGAAGGATGACGAACCACATCTTCCCAGGTACACAGTAGTATTTGTGAGAGAAAGGTGCTTTTATCATGTAGTGAAAGTTGAGAAATGCTGAGAAATCATTGCATCCTGAAAGATAGATAAAGTATCACTTCATAAATTGACAGAAATGGGTTGATAGTCATCCATTTCTTTATTAATGAGATCAGCAGTTAGATGAACCCTCTAAGAGCAGGCATAGAAGAGGGTAGGTTTGAATTTGAATTTGTCAATGTACGGGACTCCACAGTGAGGCTTAATATAAATTCTATTTTCATTACAATGTGCTATAGGCAAATGCTACTGAGGTATGAAACCCACTATCAATATCTGTTTTGCTGCAGTGCTTCAATGAAAGGTGGAAATCCATGCAACCTGTGAGTATCCTTCCAAGGATAGCATATGGTCCTAAGACTATGCATGCATCTTGGGTTTAGATATCACAAACTATTCAAGTTTCTAATTACACTGGGTGTAATCAGACCCTCTTGATGTATGTGCATGTGGACATATAGTTTACATTTACTGGTGAAGGGGTTATGCTCTCCTTGCTGCAGGCATTTCATTGTTGGTATGTTAATGGAAGCCTTTGTATAAATTGAGTGGAAAATGTGAGTCATAGTTTCCTTTCTTTCTGTCTACATACCCTGTACAATACCAAGGAAGGCATATTAATATTTAATATAGAGTGCTTTTCAGAATGGAGATCCTTTAGCATGTAGCTTCTTCCTGTCCTTGTTGTGGTGTAAATTATCTTATCAGATTATCAGAGGGGAGGATTGGAGGAAGTAAATTAGTAATGAAACAGTTAAGTGATGATTTCTGAAGTATGTTATTCTTTTACCGTGTTTGTAAAATGAGGAAGTTATATTCCCCATTCCCTAACACCATATCCAATGACAAGTGTTGGAGCTCTGATTTTGTCTATGAAAGGGTGAAGAAAAACTCTCTGCCCTTTAGGCTTGTAAATTGCTTTATTATTTAGTCTCAGCTGACTTTTATTCTGGTGGTGATCTTGTAGGTGTCAAGGTAGGTTTCAGGCACATATAGATATTAGCACTGGTACTGGTGACCTAGAGACTCTTCATCAGTGATGACCATTTTCTACCCCACTGCTCCCTGTGTCATGTGGATTCTTATCCTACTTGACCACCTCCTCAAAAATCATCTCAGTTAGTCTGATGCTCTGCCAGGGGAAAGACAAGATTCATACGCTGTATTTTTCTTATGCTCTCTTGTCTGTCATAATTTTGTCCCAAATTTCTTCATTTTTGGACTTGTAAGAAGAGGCAATTTCATTCACGTTTCTGAATCAACTGAGAGGTGTTACTACATCACATACAAATCACTATAATTAAAATACCATGGTGCCCAATGAATATATGCAAGAGCAAAGAACAAAAAGTATCCTTGTAAAAAAAATCTATTCAAATTACTCCTGTTCGGACTAAAGTAGGTTCTTCTCCCAGCTCTGTGCATCAGGATGAATTGCAGTCTGTGTGGAAAACCATATGCAGGAGTCGAGAAGAGCCTGGAGACAACTGTGGCTTAGACTCATTGTCTTTGATGCACGACTTCTGGCAAAACAAATCAGTCAAAAATATTGCTGTGTATGCTAATGAAAAATATTTTACAATGCATCTGAAGACAGATCCATTAGAGCTTTTTAAGATATCCTCAGCTTGTTACTTAAAGATGAAACCATCATTAACATTGTAAGAAGCATATTTTATTTTTCCTGAGGAAAGTGTAACCTTAGGTTACCACAAATATGGATACTTAGACAGTCTCATCTATCCAGGTGGGTTTTCACATGGAAGAAAGTTAAGGATAGGGCCAAAGCCAAAGTAATAATTTCCACTACAAACTTTCCATGAAGGAAGAGGTTTCCTGTGTTTCTATGTTTTCATTCCATATTTTCATTTAGGAAACTAACATGTATCAAATCACAAAAGAATGTGACTGATACATTGATACTTTCATATTTCTGTGTGAATCAATCAGCTGGTTTAAGGCCAGTAGCTACTGGACAAAGGTCTCTGTGATGGAGTTTGCTGTCATAAACAGAATCATTTTTTGGTTATGTCAAGAGAAAGGCCATAGCCAGAGCAAAAAACCATGAGAGGCATGTTTTCTTTCCACTTTTTGTGCTTTGCTGGTCATTCGGATAAGGGCAGCTTTCAGGGCTTTCAGCTGTAAGTGGCATTCTTATGAACACTAAAGTTGTTCTAATTCCCCCTCTTCCATCTTGAAACAAGCTTACTGAAGAGGAAATAAGAACCCAAACCAAAAAAGCCTATATGGACGCAGACAGAACACAGACATAATACATACATAATGTAAGTAAGTGTAAGATGTGATTTGGAGGGGGAT
This sequence comes from Haliaeetus albicilla, assembly GCF_947461875.1. Classification (NCBI taxonomy): domain Eukaryota; kingdom Metazoa; phylum Chordata; class Aves; order Accipitriformes; family Accipitridae; genus Haliaeetus; species Haliaeetus albicilla. The sequence goes on from NC_091483.1 coordinate 26,541,398, forward strand.
TGATGATAAAGCTTATGTATGTATAATAGTAAAAACCTGATTGTAGCTGTAATTGCTACAACTGGAAGTGCTTTTTAGACTTCAGTAATTTAAAAACCACATTATAGGCTCTTTATTCCTAGCATTGAGTAGGAAATCACGCAGTTGAGTGATTTCACTGAATGTGCTTTTCAGAAATAGAGATTTGGAAACAGACTTGAGAAAATAGCAACAGAGATAAAATAAATAATCATCTTCATTGTGTAATATTGATGGTTTCCAAAGGGGTTTGTTTAACATCAGAACACATTTTTTTAAAAAGTGGGGTTTGTTTGTTTGGGGTTTGTTTTGGTTTTTTTTTGGTGTGTGGGATTTTGTTGTTTTTTTTTTTTTTTTTGTATGGCTAAAGAATTAAACTGAAAAACAGGTAGATGATGTTTAGAGGTTGGGTGGGTTTTTTTTCCAACAGAAAAGGATAGTTCAATACTTAGATACTTTTTATAAAGTAAAACCCCTTCATGTCAACAAGGAGCGTGCAAAAGAGAATAAAAATTGTGATCACTGAAACTGCAGTGCTGTAGCTCTGTATAATATCAAGGGGGAGAGATCTGTTTTGCACATTCATGGCAAATCTCTCCCCATAGCTACAAAACAACTTGCTTCTGTCATCGGGGGTTAAAGAAGCAGTTGTCCTCCTGTTCTTTTAAGAGAGCTTTTATCCATCCTTAGTTGTTCAGGGAAATACATCATAGGAAAGAGATTATTCACGGTTGTCCAATACTGCTATTACATTTCTTTTTAAAAATTTGTCTTCTTCCTTACTCTGTTCATCCAGTGTTAAGAAAATATGGAGCTTCAGATGTCATCTTGTCAACTCATTTATTTCTTCTGTCTTGCTGAGCAGTTTTTTATTCATAGGTAAACTTGTGAAATCATTTGACTGAAAGAAGTGGGGCATTTTGTAGATTAATGTAATCATCAGCCTAGAGACAAAGTTCTTGTCATGTGTGTCTTGACTAAATGCTGTAGCCTCCAGAGTTTTGACTCATTTTAGATGTGTGGTTATCTTAACACAGAGCCTGACTAAAGGATATTTGTGGAGAGTGCTTTCTGGCATTTTGGATATGCCTTCAGTCCCAGTAATTGAGATATGATTCACCATAGAGAAGACTATTCTCCACAACAGTGTTTGACAGTTGATATCATTGCAGAACTTTAGGAGAAGAAATTTTTAGTGATTTACAGATGTGTTGTACTACATTGGTTGCCATTCCATTAAAAAAAAAAATGTGAAAAAGATTAGTTTTTTTCGGTTATAGGGCTCCAGACTCTCAGGAGTAATTTCTTACAGGAAGGAAGAGTAATTTCTTACAGGAAGATAAGATTCAAGGTCAATTACACTTACCTAATAAGTTAGAGAATCTGATTACAATGCTGTAATTAGCTGATAAATGAGCTAGTTTCAAGTATTTTTTTTTTTTTAATGCTGTTATTAGTTTGATACTAGAACCAACTGAGGCAAGGGATGTGGGAAAGGTGAGAGAGTGGATACTGATAGCTGAATGGGGCCATCAGCTATTGGACTTGCTCATACAGAGCTATGAAAGAATATTAGGGAGATTTTGTAATCATCATGAATAACTCTTATTTAAAAGATTCTCTATTATAAGAATTTTTATTGCTGTCTGTTTCTTCTCATAAGACCTGAAGTAAACTTAAGTATATTTTATTCTAATATACTTACTTTGTGAATTTTAATAGGTAAGAGTGGATTTCACCACCCTTTTTTTTAGTTAGAAATATTAAACATGCAACTATATAGCAACCAGAAAAATAACTGATTTAAAAGCTTGAAGTGAAGGCCAATTTGAGAGCATACATAATTCTTCATTCTTGTTTTGTTTCTTACACTGACTGAACTGGCCTGATATGTGGATTCAAGTTAACTTCTCTTGTTTTGGTAGCTTGAATATGGTTTTACTGATGCAAGACAATAGCGATGCTGCTCCCCCTGCAAAAACCCAACTAACCAAACAAGAAACCACCAAACCAAACCAACAACCACCAGAAAAAAAAACCAAACCAAAAAACAAAACCAAACCACTTCAGTAGCCCTCTCTATAACACTTAGTCTTTCCTGGTGAAAGAGATGGGATGGTGATGAACAGGGTGGCTTGAGTGCTGAAAGAGTAACAGGGAAAGCTTTCTGGGCTGTCCCTAGGCATCAAGCTGAGCTCTCCTCTGTTGGACAGGTCTGCTGGGAGCGAGCAGGATACCTGCCCTTCTGCTGGCTGCCAGGCTAGCGTGGCAGTGACAGTGGCAGCAGAGCCCTCCTTCCTGGGGCTACCTTCGCAGGTGGTAGGAGGGTTTCTCTGAAGTCCCTGTCCTGTGCTGGTAGCTTTTGCTGTCCACAAGAAGAAGAGGAGTGGTACAATCCATGCTTTGCTGAAGACAAGTCTCATTTTTCTTGCTTCCCGCTTTTTGCCCACTGCTTGCCAAGTTGTCTAGACCCAATCCAGAGTTTAATGAGCTGTAATGGGAGGGGGCTTCTTAGTCTGGCTTTTTCCTTTCTCCAACCCTTTGAAGCGTTTACCTGGGAATGACCTCCTCTGACAAAGTCCTTAGATCAGCAACTGTCAACAGACAGCAGTTGAGGCCAGCCTGTCCTTGGAGCCTCATGGGGATCCACTCTCTAGCTGACTCGCTTCTCTTTATCCTGACCATGGAAAACATCTGTGAAATTAACACCTTGTTTAAAGAAAAACATTGTCAGCACATCACCACTCAATGGCAATTGTGTCTGAAGGTCTATGCTTTGCTGCAATCATTCAGACTTGCACAGTGTCAAATAATTTGTATAATGTAACTTCTAGCTTTTGAGGCAACAGGCTGATTATTTCCAGAACCCAGATGACAGATGATCGCAGCTGTAGACTCTTGTTCACTACATCGACTTTGCAGAGGATAAACAGTGTAAAAAGAAATTACAGTAATCACTAAACCACCCTTCCTCCCTGAGGAGAAGGGTTAGAGGAATTATATTTGGGAAAAGTACAGGGAAGTAAAAGGCAATGGGAGATTAAGACCAAGAAATGCGGAAAAAAGTTCTGTTAGTGCATGCCTTCCAGGGCTTTTTGGTGTGGGTGGAAGGCAATGAGTGTACAGGTACTTCCCTGCAATTTAACTTGTGACAAAACTGGTGGAAAATAATTGGGAACCTGCAGTTTGTTCCTTATATTAGCTTTGAAGGTATAGTTAACAGTCATACCCAGCACTGTGACAACTTCAGATATTGAAGTAGCACGTCTGACAAAAGACTGGTGTTGAACGACAGTCCTCAATTATCAGGTATGAATGTAAGTAAGGAGTGGAATAAAAGATATCTGTGGTTTGAGAGCTCTGTTCTTGCCAGAGGAATATTCCATGCATCTTTTAAAATTGCGTTCATGGCATATTCACTGCATTTGCTTAATCTACGTCAATTTAGCCTCTTTAAAATCTTATTTTTAAATTAATCTCTTTCAACCTATAATTTGAAGTTCCAGTTAGTCTTTAACTGGATACATGAACCTTTCAGTGCCTAGGCACTGTAATATACAGGAAAAAGTAAAAAGAAACTGAAATCTTAAAGATAACACCCATCTGGAAAACAGCAGAAAACTGTCATGTACTGCATCTGGAACGACCTGTTCCCTCAAATTTGTATGTGGAATGGAGTATAAATCAAAGCTATACAGAATTTTCCACCACAACCAAACCAAACAACCCATAACAGAAAAGATATCTGAATTCATTATGAGGTGTAAAATGAAAGAAAGGGTTTATGGAACAATACTGTGGGAAAACAAATCAAGAGTTCAGTATCAAAAAGTTGCAAAAACTTGAATGCTTGCTTCAGCCTACTTTTGCTGGCAGTTTCAGTGACTGAGCTATCATTTCTTGGTTAATGGAATGACATAAGAAAGGAAGAGGATTATGAATACAAGTTGAAAATCTCTTTTCATTAAAGATACTGCCTTGTGAAGCAGTAACAGTGTATTTATCATGCTATTTCCTTAGAAATATTATGTGGGTGCTGAAAGGTACTGACAAAATTTTGCAGAAACAGACTTGACTAGCATTCCAATCAGAAGGGCTGAGCTGTGGCTATTTTTGTGAATAGGGAAAATTGGAAAAAAATACATTGCCAATTGTCAATTTGTTTTTTGAAACAAATCAGTATTTCTCTGATGGTTGTCTTTATTTTGTAGGGAAGCAACTTGTTGATATAATCAACATTTGTTGTTTCTTTTTGTTGACTTAAGCTGTCAACAGCTGTACCATGCAAGTGTGGCGTGGTTTTTGTGATCATGCTTTATTTATGTTCTTCAAAAAATAAGCAAGGACAGACATGCAGATCGGTTTTGCTTTTTTTTTGCCCTGTGTCATGGGAAGGAATTTTCATTGGCTAATGGAAACATTTTGAGCATTTTCTTTTCTTTTTTTGGTGGCAATTTAGTAAACATTTATTGTTCTTATCTCATTATAACTGGAAGACAATAATGAAATGCAGTGTGACAGCTTAATGAGGCAGTATCTACTTGACTTCACCTGCTAGTCATTCCTTTCCCCATAAAAAAACATCAGTAAGTCTCAGACTTCATTTGTTTTTTTTGACAGCAAGCTTTATCCATGTGTTCATTCAGTTGGTAACAATTGTCTCAAAGTATCAGAGAAAGGCAAGAATTAAGTATTATGTATGCTATGTGCTAACAAAATTTTTTAGGAAAACTGCTTGGCGGAGGGCTTTGCTCGTTTTTTGTTTTTTAAGCTCTTCATTAACAGAGTTTGAACATCAGAAAGAGAAGCTTTTTTTGTGTGCTTCATGTGAAGATTGTAACAGGAATTAATTCCTGACTTTTATTACCTTTGAGGTGGACTTCTATTGATACTGATCCTAGATTCAGATATTTTTTTTTAATGGGTAATCTAGTCAAAAGTCTGTAAAACAGAATTTGTGGTTTCTAAATTACATAATTAATTTTTTCACTCCGCATAAGAAAACCAATTAATTCTCAAGTATGCTCGGTAATGTTATCAATCTTAGGACTGTCTAGCTATTGATAAAGCATGAGGCTTGTGTTTGGTTCCCAAACAGACACTTAATCCTTACTTGGAATGTAACATACACTGTAGGCAGCAAACAAGGCATATGTTACTATACCTTTCTTGCACAATATGACTTCTACAATGTCTGGAGGTGATTAAGAATATGGAAAACAAGCTTTCATGAATATGACCACATCTGTCTTTCTAACCAAATTCTCCTATGGGGTTTGAAATTCCAGTGCTCTGAGCTCCTTAGAAACCCTTTCAGTGACTGAAGGATTTTTCAGAACAGTATTTAATGGGTTGTGTTTAAAGAAAATGTCAGGTATTGTGGCAAAATAGAAGGGATATTGTTTCTCAGTCATCAGCCACAGGAACATTTCATTCCTTCTCCCTCAATAAACTCACTGGTGATGCAGTTTTCCTTTAAGCAGATATACCCAATTGATTTTTTCCCCTTTTGTTTTTCTTTTCCTTTTCTTTTTCAAAGGCCTAAGATTAAATAATTTCTTAAGTCCAAGTTCTCTTCGTCTGTCCAGTGTAATTTAGTCTGTGATACTCTAGGTCAAGTGGGAGGTTAACTTCTACCATGGAGTTAACTACGCTATGAGACAGTGTTACAGTGATTAAATAATACGGTGGGTTCCTTCTATTTCTGCTCTGAAGTGTGTGCAAAATAAAGAAGTCAAGTTTTGGTTTAATTTAGGATTTCTGTTTCCTTGTAGTCATAAGAGCTTCTGTATGGATGGGATGTGCTGCAAATATAAGGAATTTATATTACATCTGTTCTGAGTGGCCAGATACTCTTCTGGTGTAATAGCTATTCATAGAGAGTAGTCCTTGGTTTTCAGGAGTCTATGCACACTGATGGCTCCGCCATGGAAGGTCAATGTTCTGCAGTGTCACAAAATGGGCAGCCAAGTTCCAGCATGGAATTCTACTGTTCTCCATCAGTTTTCTATTATCTGGATTTCGTTTGAGGTTTCAGTGAAAATAAGGTAGCCAAATTAGCTTATATCAGAACATGCAATGAAAGAATGGCTCTTTGAGAAACTGTGGATTTTCTCTGTGGATCCAGCTCTAGCATTTCTCTGAGTGGAAGAGCACATTGTCACTCATAGAACACCTTACAGGTAGAGTGGGCAAGATATTAATGTACAACTTCTATGATTCTTCTGAATGCCAAGGTACTGGGGTAAATTCAAGACTGAACTCCTTTTTCTTGGGGTAGAGTTTAATGCTACTAACATTGAATGGATTATTTTGAATTAATTTCCTTGTACTGGTGTATAAAGAAGAGTCATGTGAAACTACATGTCTGGTAAACTTTATTGCAAGGGCCAGGATGTGCCCTGTTTACACTCTTTTTCAGTGTAAGTGAGACTTGAGCCTCTGAGATTGTAGTATTGGTCTTTATTGGTCTTGGATAATAGTGCTTCTAAAGCATTTGTTGAATGAAATAATACGTATTTTAATAGTATAAAAGGGATAGGCTTCATGTCATTTATTTAAAAAAAATTCGTGCAACTTCAGCATAGTTTTTTTAATAAGGTGAGACACAGAGAGCTGCTGGTTATGAATTTCTCACTGGGGAGAGAAACGAAAACCCCATCAGTAGCTCAGTCAGCCTAACATGTATGCAGAGAAGGCGCAGGAGGAGTAAAAAGAGACAACCAGATGTCAGCTTGATGGGGAAACTTTTGTCCATTTCTGTTCCGGCTATAGGGTGTTTCATGAGAGGATGATAAACATATGGAATAAATCATGGGCAAGCTATTTTGAAGCTAAAAGCATAAATGAATTCAAGAGGCACCTAGATTTCTTTCTAGAGAAAGGCAGTATTGAGGCATGTTGTGAGAAACAGGATGGTTGCATTAACACCATCCTAAAGTAAGGAGATACTCAGGGTCAAGTGGCCTTTTATTCCTAATGTTTCTGAGTTTTTTACTTTTTTTTTTTTTTTTTTTTTTTTTTTTTAATATTTGTGTTCTGAAATATCCATCTCCAGCCTGGTGGTAGGGGAATGAAGTTAAAATATGGGTATTGTAATGTTGTTGGTTTGGTAACAACTGTATTGCTATGGACAAGAGAGTAGAGAACATTTCACTACTAGTTGACATTTTCGAGGTCTGTTAGGATGTCATGAACTGTGATATTAGGCTGATTCCCAGTTGAAATATGAGTTTCAAAACTGGCAAGTTAATTGAGGCTACGGTTATTGTCCTTCGGTGACTGAAAGAAATTGCTCTTCACAAATAGAGTACCTTTACACATTAGTCTGAGTGGTATGGGGACGATTGTGCTGTATGGATGGCTAACAAGAATGCTAAATACGGTGATTAATTTATTACTCAAGACGACAGTAGGGGAACATTTTAAAAAGCTGTACTTCCGGACTCTGTTATTTTGGTCCATTTCTAAGTTTACCCATTTACATATTCCATATCTTTGTTTGACATCTTTACATATAAAGTTATTTTGTTCTATCCCTACTCTGTTGAATATAATTAAAAATAAATTATTCTATAAAAGTAATTTACTCCTGTCTGACATCTTCCAAGACTTATGTCCTAAATGTACATTCTTATAAATGTGGTGTGGTAGAAGTGGGACAAAATGAAATATTCCCCTTTCCTGCTTAGGGACTATCTTTCCATGGTGCTGTATGTTTCCTACCTTAACTTTCAATAAAATTGTAGGGGACTTAGTTTGGAATCAGGGCCTCACAGTCCTGTGCTCACTGCAGAAACAAAGAATTGATTTAGTAGTAGCTTAGAGGAAAAGCTTCTTCATGTCAAGTGTTGTAACTATACAGCAGATGAAATTTAAACATTTTGTACTGTGGTTCACAGATAAAAATTGTAGAAAAACAATGCTCTTTTGAACTAGCACAAGGGTAATTAAAATCTGAACAGTTCATTATGGTTCAGATGTCTCCAGTTTTATTTTGTTTTCTACCAGAAGCTCCTCTTCAATTGCAGTATTTGCAGTCTGAGCCTTTGCTCACAAATGAAGTTGCCCCACAGTAGGTGATTGTATACTTGTCTGACTGTGCTTTTACAATGAAAAGTGTGAAATAAAAGCCTTAGTACAAATAAATACACTTAGTATGCATTGTAAAATCAGGAAGTTTATCTTTGTGCTTAAGTATAAGCATATACTAAAAGATCTCACTGTATAATTGTTTGGAAACAGAGTAAAGAAAACTTTGTGTTCTTGTGGACTACTGTATCTGGCCTCTTCTCCTGTCTGTTCCTCCCTTGTATCTCATGCCCTCCAAGGGCTTCCCACAGTTGCTTTCCTTGTGTGTAATCTGGCCCTTGAGCTTTATTATTTTAAATTATTCTTCACTTACACAAGTCAAAATCTGGAATTCCACTTCCATCTGGTTTAGATCAAGAATGAGAGATAGCAATAACTTCCTACAATTCAAGGGTGATGGTGTGAGATCTGAAAATAGACCTTGGTGGTAGTGGAAAAAAAGCCAGCATCTCACTGCTTTGTGAGCTGAAGCATCTAATTGTAACTAGAGGGAGAAAGTAAGTTAGGTATTAGAATATGTTTAATATTTCTTTTGTTGGTGCTAAGGCAGCAATAAAAGATGTAGTCTCACGTGATGACAGAATGAGGAATAGTCTTTGGTGTTTGCTGACAAAAGCAGAGAGGATTTGGGCCGAAAAATGTCCCTAGGAGGAGACACTAATTATGTGGCTGCTTGGAAAAGGAGTTCAGAAAAGCTCTGTTAATTGTTTGGATGCTGCTCACAATGGATCTGAAGGTATCAGCTTTTTAAGCCATTGTTGCCTTTCCATCATGATGAAGCACTCCAACTGTCCCAATGAAATAACTCGTTTATTGCAGGCGCTTATAGACTGCCTTTAGCCTGCTGAGATCATTTATCCAGCCCACGGTGGCATCACCTCTGGGGATGCTGAAAGAAACATGATCTGATAATAGGCAATAGGAGGGCCAGATTCCCTCTCTTTCCCCTGGAGGAGGTGGCAGCTGGGAGAAGGTCCGGTCGGTTCACTTCTCAACCCACGGCAGCGTGAGCCTGAGGTGCCTGCGGGAAGGCGAGTCTGTAGGAGCGAGCGGGTGGAGGGCAAGAGCAGCCGGCCGCTGCCGTGCCCGCTCAGGAGCAGGGCTCGGGTCTGCCGCAGCGCGGTTTTGGAGGGTGCACTCGCGAGGCAGCTGCCGAGGCGGGCGCAGGCACGGCAGCCCCTGGCTGCTGGCGGTGCTGCGTGGCTCTGCCCAGCAGAAAGGTTGGATGCGGGTCAACTGTAGTCCCTCCAAAATGTGAAGACCTTGTGAATCTCAGCGGCAGTGCTGTACGGGTTCACATGTTTCCATGGATGAACAAACACCAGATTATCCTTGCGGACTTTTATCCTGTGATATGGCAAATGAGGTTGAAGTTGGCAAACTCTAGAAATTTGTGTTCTGTTCTAACGAGGTTTCTAGAAGCAGTTATGACTTTTCAGTATCTGATTTGTTCACGGGTTGTTTTTCATTAGGTTGTTTTATTTCCCATGTTGATGGATCAGAATCCATGGAATGGGCCAGATTTTACCACAGCATGCATCTGAACAATCTCTGACTCTCTTATCTGCTGTAGAAGCCTTGCACCTGACGAGTGATATGGTTTTTGGAGGGTTTGCACCTGTATCTTCATCTAAACCTACACCATGTGCTTATTATTCCTAGTCATAAGACTAATGTGCACATGCAAGGAACTTAGAGCATTTTGTGAAGGCTGAAAATGTAAAGTACAGGCCTTCGGGAGGCAAAGGTCTAGACACAAGTGCGCTGTGGTGCTGCGTGCGCAGGAGAGCATCACACCTAATAGCAGGCAGGCAAGTGCCACTCCAAAGGAAGGTGTAGGTCTCTGTTAGCACTTCTGCTTCTCTCAGAGCCAAAGACAAGTTAGCCACCCTCCGGGGGTGCTTCTTTCCTCATCCTCCCTCTTACCCGTGTAATGGTTTAAGTACAAATTATCAGCCGTACACAGGCTTGACCTTGGGAGAAGGCAGAGGCTGAGATTGTCCTGAGTTATTAGTGTTGCTGCAGAACTGCAAAGACTTTGTGAGCTCCTATTCTGGTAAGCACCTGAGCAAGGAACAGTCCCAACCTATCCTTAATTAATCCATTTTAGATTTTTTTTTTTTTTCGCCTGTAAAATAAGCCAGGTGGCTTGATTCCCAGTTGCTTGGCTTTGATCATTAGACTATATGCCTTTTCTGACATAGGAGTCTGAGTACTCTGTGATAGGCAAGCCAAGTGGATCAATGGAGCTGTGTGTTTTCTTAAAGCCCCTGTTAAAATGTGGAATAAAACACAGCTTAAAATTCAGCAAAATTTTGAATTGAGGGAAAAAATATATTTCTCCTTCACAGAGATGAATGGAGTTGGTTGAGCACTGGTTTTGCTTCCAAAACCACTCCTGCTGTGCTTCATACTTTCGCCAGTTTCATATACATCTATACATACAATGTAATATATAAGCATGGTACTGAAACGTGGCTAGAGTATTATCTTTACTGAAGACTAGCATGACTGCCTTCATGAAATGATTGTAATACACTAGCTTTGCGTGACAAGCTTGTTCTTCTTCCATTATTTAATGCTTATTTATACAGCACTGAAATATTGCATCCCTCTCTCTAGACATCAAAATATTGAATTTGGACACCTCATGCCTACACTGAAGTTTCAGAATGAGATCAACATTGTCTACCCAATAAGTTGGTAATCTCTTTTTCTGTTAGGTTTACCTTTCCCAATCAGGGAATAAGATTCTTTGAGCTAAAAGTGAAACTGCTTTCTACTGCCTACCTACCTTCCCCCAGAAGGGGAAAGTATTATCAGTAGAGCAGCTGTTACATAATACCCTGTAGACAAAATACTGGGGGCGGCACGTTGTTCAGTAATCTGACTTGTTCATTTGCCAGATAGTGATTTCCATGAAAAAACTTGTTGGCATAAGGAGCTTGATGCATCATTTAACTTTATCTCTGTCTCTCCCTCCCTGTACGTATTAAGTTTCTTACAAACAGGTGAAGTGATCTGAGTGAGATTAGTCTGTGTTCCAAGTTTGTTAAACAAAGAAGTGGAAACAACAGGAGTGCTTTCAAGTGATGGTGATGACGGCTGGTGTAAATTTGGGATCAAAGCTAGTCTCATACTAAAAAATGCTTAATTATTATTCTGAAAGAAAGAGAAATGGAAAGGGATACCTCTTCTGGCATGCCCAAGGTAATTAAATTAGATTCAAGCATACTTTCTTGCACATTAGAAAACATTTCACTAGCTTAGAGCACAGCAGGTGGTTACCCATGTCTTCTAAGTTATTACCTTTGGATACGTGGGCTTCGACAATGTATTTTGAGAGTACCGCGCTGGCAAAAGCTAATACATTTCAGCAGCTAAGTCTCTTAAAACTGTGGGCATCCAAATGCCCCTTTTACTCCTATGGTCTTCCCTTGTGTTAAACCATCATGTTCTACTTCATCTACCAAGTACCCTTTCTCTGTGAACAGACAGACATACTCGACTGCTTTTGTCTTGCAAAGCAAGTGTCAACTTTAAGCAATGTAGCAGCAGTGCATCTGTTTAAATACAAGCAGCACACTGTAAGTCCAGGAAGTTTTTCAGGAAGCACGTGATTTTGATGAAAGACTATAAATTACTGTCCGAAGCAATGAACACCTTTGCGTACACTCTGCCGTAGAGTGATGTAGTAGGACTGCATAGAGGAGATCTTTGGAAAAATCAATAGACCATCTGTCCCTCTGTGGATGTTGTTTCCTCATTGTTTCAAATGAATTTCATTTACTGCTTTAAGAATGGCATTTCTTATTTACTTAGGATAACATAATATCGATTTAGGAAGTTCACATGCCAGCAGCAGCCCAGTGATTAGAAATATCTCCCTGCTGTGACATATTGATGCTGTTGTGGTGAATTCTTGTGCAGAACTTTCAATAATATGAATAGTAATGAATATTTTATATAAAGCCTAAGAATGCCTAGAAAGGAGGTAACACCATAACTCATCAAGAAGTTATTTTTCCTACATGTTGTTTAAAGTAAAATGAGAGAATTTCTGATTGAAGTCATTAGATCTGACAAACAAATGCTTGTCCTCAGGAAACAAACCAGCTGAGAGACTTCTGAAGAGAAGTGTGAACGTTGTTTGCACCTTGGCCTCTTCCATTACCACACAACAACCCCTATGTCCATTGTATTTACCCATCAGCCACTCTAACCTTTTTGTCATCAAAATTTGACACAATTTTTTATATTTTCCTTCTAGGTGTTGAGCTCTTATTGGGCATGAGTTGATTTCCTCTTCTTAGACAATACTTTAGCTTCTTTCAGCAGAGACTCATCCACCATTAGGGTGCTGGATGCCCTTTCTCAGGCTTTAGCTACGTGAACAGTGCTGAGTCCCACGTTTCCATCTTCGGCTGCTCAGTGTTTTGTCATGGTCAAACCCCTCTGTTTCACTTGGTGTTTACCTTGAGCACAGGCTCTGTTCTTAACTGGTCAAAGGATTTTAGTATTATTAACCTTAAAGAAAGTAATACTTACAAGATTTTTCTTTCTAGAGATTATTTTGTGGGAGTAGCTTTGTTATTTTTGTATACTTGATGCAAATTGAGTTTTTTCATGAGCCTTAAACTAAAATAAAGTTAGTTCAGAAATTCTTTCCAAGTTATGAATAGACAAAATCTGCAGAGCCTAGAATTAAAATATTATCAGATTTTTCACCATTTTACCTGATTCTCTACATATGGCAAATATAAACCAAGCTGAGTAGCATTTATTTTTTATCTCTTCCCCCAAAGGGCTTGAACTGTAAAAGGTCTCTTGGCAGTTTTAAGTTAGTTCTTGGTTTTGTCTAGTTTGTTCATCTGGCCCTATAGATGATCCACCAAATTAATTTTTTTTGTGAAGTGAATTAATACTTCAAAGCTTGCTTTCCCTTGTGGCTTACTGGCAGATGAAGTATCACAATATGCATTCCAAGTAAGAATTAATATTTCTGTCTGACTAATCTCTGAGTTCTCAAAACTTTTCAAACAGATGGCATGAGATGTATTGCCAAAGCCCATGCGTTAATGCTGTGTGATGTAAATTATTTAATTGAACTCTGGCAACCTGCTAACCAAACTGTGAACCTTACATCATGCACTAGGTACATATATGGATTAAGATAAACTCTCCTGCAAGTAGTAAGAAATGAAGAAGCATTCCCATACATGTAAAAGGAAAACTGTAAAATCATACTGCTAAAATAATTTAGAAACAAGGCAATCAATTGCTATTAGCATGCCATGTAAAGATCATGGAAATGCAGCATACTGAACATAAGTGGTCCAGCCTTGGGTAAACTGCTTTTCATGAATGAGGGAAAGGCTGTGGGTGTTGTTTACCTGGACTTTAGCAAAGCCTTTGACACCGTTTCCCACGGCATTCTCCTGGAGGAACTGGCTGCTCGTGGCTTGGATGAGCTACTCTTTGCTGGGTAAAAAACTGGCTGGATGGCTGGCCCAAAGAGTTGTGGTGAATGGAGTTAAATCCAGTTGGTGGTCAGTCACAAGTTGTGTTCCCTAGGGCTTGGTACTGGGGCCAGTTCTGTTTAATCTCTTTATCAATGACCTGGACGAGGGGATCGAGTGCACCCTCAGTAAGTTTGCAAATGACACCAAGTTGGGTGGGAGTCTTGATCTGCTTGAGGGTAGGAAGTTTCTACAGAGGGATCTGGACAGGCTGGATCGATGGGCTGAAGCCAATTGTATGAGATTTGACAAAGCTCAGTGCTGGGTCCTGCACTTGGGTCACAACAACCCCATGCAATGCTACAGGCTTGGGGAAGAGCATCTGGAAAGCTGCCTAGCAGAAAAGGACCTGGGTGTGCTGGTTGACAGCTGGCTGAGTATGAGCCAGCAGTGTGCCCAGGTGGCCAAGAAGGCCAACAGCATCCTGGCTTGTATCAGAAGTAGTGTGGCCAGCAGGACTGGGGAAGTGATCGTTCCCCTGTACTCAGCACTGGTGAGGCTGCACCTTGAATACTGTGTTCAGTTTTGGGCCTCCCACTACAGGAAAGACATTGAGGTGCTGGAATGAAGCTGGTGAAGGATCTGGAGCACAAGTCTTATGAAGAGTGGCTGAGGGAACTGGGGTTGTTTAGCCTGGAGAAAAGGAGGCTGAGGGGAGTCCTTATCGCTCTCTACAACTACCTGAAAGGAGGTTGTAGTGAGGTGGGTACTGGTATCTTCTATCAAGTAACTAGTGATAGGACCAGAGGAAAAGGTGTCAAGTTGTGCCAGGGGAGGTTTAGATTGGATATTAGGAAAAATTTCTTTACTGAGAGGTTTGTCAGGCATTGGAACAGGCTGCCCAGGGAAGTGGTTGAGTCACCATCCCTGGAGGTATTTAAAAGACATGTAGATGTGGTGCTTAGGGCCATGGTTTAGTGGTGGACTTGGCAGTGTTAGGTTTACAGTTGGGCTAGATGATCTTAAAGGTCTTTTCCAACCTAAGTGATTCTATGATTCCAAGTTGGTGCAATCTCAATAGGAACCTCTTTTTTCTAAAGATCCCTAAATGAGGTATGGTATTGTCTGTCACTTATGTAACCTGATTGGTTTATATTTATGTATTAAATAGTTACCAGTACAAGAAGAATATATACTTGTAAGGGGGGGATGGGGATAGCTGTGTTAGCTTGTTACATAACTGAACCTGCAGTAACTACAATGAACTATTCAAAAGAGTTGTGAATATGACTTATGGGGTGCCTCTGTGTATGGCAAGCTACAGTTTTCATGCATTGAGCAAACAGTTGCTGAACATACAGACTCGAGCTTGTTAACTGAACAGTTTGGTTGAAATAGCTGTTTCTTTACTTCTTGACAGGTAACGTAATAAAATCTGAGAACATGATATATGAATCTTACTATGAAGTATAAATAAAAGGAGAATTGGAGCTGGACTTTTTATAACCTTTGGATAATTGCTTGCAAAACCAGAAAAGCTTTTAATTCATATTACTCAGTGCAGACTAATGTCGCAAACATCTATCCTTTATTGGAGTATGGTATTATTGGATGCTGCAGACTGCCTTTACACAGAGCTTAATTTGTTCTGAAAATTTTTCTCTTTCTACAGCTACAGTACTCTGACTCTAGACATGCTGTCGTGCCTTCTTTTCTTCCAGCAATGCAACCTAATAACGTTTTCAGCTCAATACCTGACTTCAGCTATGCTAGGAGATAACTAGAAGCCTGCAGTTGATAAAGGAGAAGAAAAGTAATAGCAATCACAGTGTTGACACAAAATAAATGAAGGGCACAGTTTTCTAGAAAATGGAGTCAAGTAATAGCAAGAGGATTAGAAAACAGTGGGACATCCAGCCTGCGGAGCTACCCTGAAACTTTTTCTCCTAAAACTACTTGGAGAGATGAGTACTTGCTTCCAGCCACATTCATGAGGTTTGTTATGAATGCCTAAAATGTCATTATGGAGGAAATTAAGCTGCAAACATAAATAGTCTATGAAATAAAAATAAAAGAATGAAATGCAGGTTCAAAAAGGAACTTGCCAGAATCAGTGAGATACAAGTCAGGCTATATCCAAAGCTCTGTCAATTTTTCTTTAAGGTGAGAAATAACTTATCTTTTCTTCTGTTGTCCTTGAGCGAATGATATTTATATCTCACAGTATTTAAAAGATAAACAGATGATGAACAAATGCAAGAAAAGATTTTTTTTTTTTTTTTAATTCATCTGTAATGTATTCTTATGCTGTAGGATGAAAGAGGATAACATTTTGGTGCTACCAGACTTTTTGACTGTGCAGCTTTGTTCTGTCAGAATAGTGTTAGATACAGATATTTCAATGCATAAAATATGTATATGCTCCTTAGCCTTTTTATTGAAACTCTTCTTTAGCTAGTAGGTCAAAAAGCCTGCTACAGAGATTCTAAGAATTGAGTATTAAAATGCAAATATTTAAATTTTTAAATTATTTTTAATTACTTGGTGTTTCTCTGTAACGTTGCTTCCAAGAAATGGTGAATCTATTTCCAGCATCATAATTGGCACCTTGGAGAATCTGACATATACAGCGCTAAAGTTGAACTGGGTTTCATGGAGAAATGAGCCTGATGCCATAGTAAGTCTCCAAGTTAAGAACATATGCATGGCTACAACTGGATGCTGTCATAGAACAGCTAGGAAGGTCTGCTGTTCTTGGACTAAAAAGTGACCTGAAATACAGAGAAATACAGAGTGCATTTTATTGCTTAGCATGCATTGCCTTCTTCCCAAGTTTTTCTTATTGTGCATGTGTTGTTGTTTTTTTTTTTATCCTTTGCTGCTGTATCACTTTGAGTACATCATTCCTTACAGAGGAAAAGGAGAGAGAAAAGATTTTTACTGATGCCAGAATCAGTTCCTGTTAAATGCAATATAAAGCAGTGTCCCTGGAGAAATTTCTTACGTTATTGTGAAGCTTCTAGAACTCATTGTGGTTCCCAAAATAGCTGTACTGTGAGACTTCAAGGTATCTGTTTGTTTTGTGGGCTAGGTGCCAGGTTATTTCCACATACAAACACATTCAAAGAATAACTTCACAGGCTTTCTTAGCCCTCACAGGACATTCTGTGTAAGAGTGCAATCTGCGCTCTCCCCACATTCATTAAAAACACTTTTGATTCATAATGAATTTGTTTGCAGAATTTAGTGGAAATAATTTCCTTTTCATAAAAAGAAATGTTCATGTATTATTCACAAAGGACAACCCCATCCAAGTACAGACTGAGCCATCACGTTCCACAAATTGGATTACCTTCTTTTTCCCAGTAACGACACTTCCCGAGTTTTGCCCACTCCGTGCTGGGGAGGCTTGTTAATATGCTGGTGTACAGATGCTTGACAGCACCTCATCAAAGATTTGGTTTGGCTCTTTAGCTGGGAGGTTGCAGGTAGGCTGTCTGCTGAGTCATCTTCAAGTTGTATAAAAACAAGATCACATTTGCTAGTTGGGTTGACTGGTAGTGATCTGTGGGACTGTCAGCATCAGGAAGGATGGATGTCACTCACCAGCAAAGAGCTGGGTGGCACTTCAGTTTTATCTGGGGGAAAAAAAAAGGCTAATCTGGCCTTGGTCATACTTCTGAGGAGATACTTCTGAGTAACAAATGGAAAGTTGTGTGTTATGCAGTTTTTGAATTAGACTGTAATACAATGCTGATTTCAATTATTTTGCATTTTTCAGTATTAGTCATCTCTGACATGTCTTTAGAGAATGACTCTTTTTTAATACAAATTATCTCTGTAATGACTACAGTGTGCTTGGGAAAGAGTAAAATTGCCTGTTCTAAGCACCTTTTGTCTGAATTAATGGTTCCCTGTTCTGGTAGCAGTGCACTTTGTCAGCTTTTTTTTTTTTTTTTTTTAATCACATAGGGAAATCTTGTTAGTACTAGAGAAATGTTTGTAATAAATAGAAAAATCTGAAGAGTGTGGAAATTTGTTTCTCAGGAGGGCATAGCCTGTATCACCAGGGAACCGCTGTTTGGTGGATCCGTTGCTGACTGTGGAACCATTTCTGAAAGCTTCTCCCCTTCTGGGGACTGTCAGCTGTAGCATAGTGTTGAAAGGGAAAACTTTCAAAGTGAGGAAGCCTCAAAGGTGGCCGAGTAAGTGTCGTTTAATTTCCCCAAAGCAAACAAGATTAGGTCCTTTATGAGGTCCCTACACATTCACATTTGCAATGGAAGTACCTTTTGTGCAGTGGTCTCTGTCCATGCTGTACATATGATAGTGGCTGGCATTGGGTGCAGATATAGAAAGATTCATATAGTTATGGTTGCCAAAGCTCAAAAAATTCTACCTGGGGTTTGTAGACCCCTCCTCAACTGTAACACAGCCAGTGACTAATGTGGCAAGAGTTGTCGAGGATATACCTCCCACGTTAATAGGGAGGTTTTTATCATAAAGCCACCATGTGCTATTTTCTTGTGCTTCATGTGAAGACTAAGTTTTGTGCTAGTACCTCAGTATCTTGTGGCTTTCCTTTTGTCCATTGAGCAGGCTGATATTTTTTGCATATTTCATATCATTTGTTTCTAGGAGATGTGCCAGGTGTGTCTGTAAAAAGTTTTCTGTTATGATATAGTGGAAGTAGAAATTAGTCAAGTGATGGGATGACATCCAAATAGGGTTTTTTAACTAGTGAAAGAAAGAGTGAGCTGTGATGATATGATGAAGGGAATACAGTGGCAGTTTACCACCTAAATTGGGAAGGTCCAATCCTGGTTTTAAAAATTTAACTAGTTGTCCTAGATAACCAAGTTCACCTCTCTGTAGGTGTTTGTGTTGAACTATAATGAAGTATAATTCACCTTATTCCATGCAGTCATCAAAACCTTTAATTCCAGAAAATTCTGTAAACCCCCTACCCTCAGGGAAAATCAGAATATATAGATACCATTAGTATTAAGAGCTTTTAATCACCACATTTGCTTTTTGTCTGGAATGGGAAAAGAATTGAGGTCCAGACTATAGGACTCTGCACTGAAAATTTCCTAATGGAACGTTATTCATAACATGAAAATATCTGAAAACAATTTGGATAGCTGGATTGTCTTATCACTAAAAAATATTCTTTAGAAGTGAGGATACAGTAATATGTAAAAGGAGATTTGCATCATAAAATGAAAAAAATCTGTTTTCATAAAATGCAGTACTTTGTTCTGTGTTTTTTAAAAATATCTAGGTATGGCAGTTTTGGTTTTTGTGTTTTTATCCTAGAATAAGCCACCTTCTTATCAAGTAGTTTGCCAAATTTACATATGTCTCTACAATATTCCGGATGTGTACCTAATCTTTTCTTCACATTTGACTCCTGATTTTTACAGAGACTGACAAACAAGAGGTGTTTTTGAAGTACAGGGATGTAACTGATATCCAAATTTCCTCTTTATATGCTGTTGACATCCAGGTGAAGGGGTCTATTTCAGTAAGTAATAATCCCAGACATTAGGTTCTTCAGTCTATATTTGGGCACCTAAATAAATACTATGGCTTTCAATACCATTGGGGGTTCATTAGCTTTCCGTAATTCTGTTAGCAAGTGTTCAGATTTGAGGCTTATTTCTGATCTAAGATACTCGACAGCAGAGCGTTGTCCTTGGAAAATCTTTTACTCCACTTGCACATGCAAGCCCAGCGGCAGTCTATTCAAGATAAGTGTTGAAATGCGTCAGCCCGTTTCAGATTGTAACTAATTCAACTGCATTAATTTCTAAAGAAATTGGTTAAATGACTGTCTTAGCTAAAGAATTGCCATTTTTTACAAAAGGTGAATGGAGTACTCTGCTACACATTATACTTAGGCTGTGAAAAGTTGACATAGTTGAACCTAAAATAATTTGTTGACCTCAGAAGCAACAGTAGCTGCTTTTCAAAGCTCTTCATGTCTTTCTAAGCCTCCTATAAACATACACTGCGACTGACTGATTTTTTTTTTTCCTTTTTCACAATATTAAGGAATGAGGAAATGAGTCTACATGCTGATCAGTGCAGTTATAGAAGGTGTTTACACTCAGTTTTTTGGCTAATATGTTTTTTTATCCTTATAAATGATTCTTCAACAAACACTGCCACAAACATTGTTTTTCATGGGCTCGGGAAGTCCTGTTCTCTGTCCGTCTGTGTCCTTCTGCCTTCGTCACTCAGTACCTCATACTCAACCCAAAATAATCACTGATTAGAGTGCTGTTATTTTTATAAGCTCAGATGATGTTCGTTGAGAAAATAAACTTTCATGTGTAATTTCGATCTAGCATATTCTTCTGTATTCAAACTGAAGTGTTAGCATTTGAAACGAAAATAACAAGGAAAGTATTTCTTCGTAACACTTATGAATAAATTACCGTTACAGTAACACTTGCAGCAAACTAGAGATGAAGGAAAGTGTTCATTTACATTTCAGTAGTTGAAAGGCCTATATTTTAGTGATTGCTTCATAAGCCAGAAATGTACCTTTTAATTTAGTCTAAGTAAACAACAAGAGTGAGTTTTTTTCACCACTAGTTTTCACTAATTTCCGATAAGCATAGTTAAGTTTGGATGATGGACGCGTTCCTTGCTGGGCTAATCAATACAGAAAATCACTTGTAAAACTAAAAAGTAATTACATGGGGGCAGAATATGGAAGGGAAATAAAGCAAATCTGTTAGTTAGGAAGCCGTTTGAAGATTAAAGCCCCAGATTAAACATTCATGAATAAATTATCAAAGGCTTTATCAAATGGCTAAACCTTGGAAAAAGCTTGACAACACTCCTATGTCTTTTTCCTTGACTGTCTAGAATGGTTGCTTTATATAAATGCAAAAAGACTTCCTTGTTCAAGAGAAATCATTTAGTTTAAAAACATTTTTACTTTCTCCACAAGTGATTTCTGTCATTTAAAGGTAATTTTTTTTTGTAAGAGCAAACGCCTGGCATGTTTTCAGATGTGAGGCACAGGGCTTTGGATTTTCTTTTAAGATTTTTTGGTTTTAACCTTTCCAAAAGAGAACGTGACATTTGTGCATTACATTGCAAACTTCACCTGCTTGTTTTTTTATGAGGTCATTGAAATACTTTTTTTTTTTTTTTTCCCCCTTCCTTTTTTTCTCCTGGTATCGTAATTCTTCCAAGAACTTTTCTGAAGCAGTTGTGACTCTTCATATTACTATAGTTAGTTGCTACTGACACTCTGAAGTAGTCATGGGAGATCGGGTGAAGTGGCCACTGGGAGAGAACCACACCCCATGTTGACATATAATCTAAAATGTATTTATTTGGCAAGCCAGATACAATAGCGCTTCCTGTTTTACAAACATGCACATATTGCACACAAATCAGAGCTTCAGTCCTACAGTTCGGACCTATCCAGTGGCAAGGGAATGGGATAGTCGCTCAACCAGGTGACGTGCAAGGTGTGTGGATGACAGCTCGGCTACTACAGCTAGCAGTTGTTCTCATTAGGCTGCAGCTTCTACAAGGTATCCGACAACCACATATAGCATTTCTCCCCCTGGCCTCTCTGCCTGCCCTGGGACTATTGTCTTAACTATTTATTGCTCTGTACATTAGATCATTGGCATAGTCATATAGCCCCAGGCCAATCTCTCTGACTTCCTCCTTCCTTGAGGCTAATTAGTGGTTGCTGCTGTGGTTTCTATCACCCTCTGGCCTCCTGCCTGTATGTGTTACAAGAAATGTTACCTTTGTTATCCAGCACATGCTGGATTAATCTAGTCAGTTTGAGCTGGGCAGATTTAGTCAAGTCTCATTTATCTAGGCAGTGCCTTGGGTAAGTTAAACCTGGTGTTATGTATTTTGAAAATGAGAATTCTGGGCAGAATATTAACCAGACAGGCTAACAGCAGCCCCACAGTAAGGTGTTGTTTGCGGCCACTTATTTGGTGATACAGGAGCCCTGTAGTTATGAATGTGGTAATAAATGGAGTACTCTGCACTGCCCATCTGTGGGTCTGATCTCCCCATCCCCTCCATGCCAACCTCTCTGTCCTCACATGAAAGGGAGCCACAGAGCTCAAGTAATTGAGTGATTAGAAATTGGATTTTCAGAGGCATTTTGTAGAAGCTTTTTTTCTTCTCAAATGTCTTTGCCTGAAATATAGTATTTCCCCAGTGACTGAGTTCTGGAAAGGTGAAAGGCTGCCTAAAAAGATATTCTTCTACTTTGTGGCTAGCACTGAAAGCTGGTTTTGTGTTTTGCAGTGACTTGGTTAAATTTGGAGGGGTTTTAAATGATTTTAAGTTTGTCCTTTTTAGGTAGGCAGCAACTCTAAATTGGCTGAAGAACCTACAGAACATCAGAGAAGGCAGTAGCTATTGATTCAGTGCCTCTTGTCTGAAATCCTTTCTAGAGAGCAAAATATCATCCTTCAGAGCTGACTACCACTGGACTGCCAGCCTATAATGTCAGTTTCTCAGGGAACTTCTTGCTCATAGGCAGAGGCTTCATTAGTTCTAAGCGTATAATAATGATCTGAATGCCACAGTATGCATATCCTTTTCCTAACCCAATATAAACATATAATTCCAGTATAAATATGGTACCATATGATTCTATGATAAAGATGCATTTGTACATATTTCTACTGATCCTTAGGGTTTTGAGACCTATGATGATTTAGGAAATAGGTGTAGAGTTCTTTGACCTTTTTGCAGCATGTACTGCTGCAGTAGGTACCAGAAATCCTGCAGATCATATGCAAGAAAGTATATCTTTAAAATTGGCGGGAGCTTTCCTAGAATAACGATGACTTTAGAAAGACCCAGAACTGCTGATTCAGATTGAGGGAAACTTTCAGAGTCACGACTAGAAATTTTTTTCTTCTGTACAGTGATGTATTAAGGGAAAGGAGAAAATTCAACCCTATTGATTTTAGTGGGGCTCGGAATCCAGCTCCTGTAATCCTTGTCTGTAGGCGTGTATAAATGTTTCCCTTTCCTCCCTTTGAGATGCTGAGGAGGCAAAGTACAGAAGAGGGCCTCTAGGTCTTAACCACACATCCTGTGCATGACAAATGAGCAGCACTTATGTTGTTTCCATTTAGTCTGGAGTCCTGTCCTGCACCTGTGCAAACGATAGCTTGGGAGGTGGATACGGAGTAGTGCACTGGGTCAGCGTGTGGCAGTGGGTCAGGCCGGCATTAGTTAGACAGCATGTCTGGATGCTTTGCAGCACTTTTGTCTGCCCTCATGCTTCAATTTAGAGGTATCAGTTCAAATTCTTTTCAGTGCTGGAAAGCTTTAAGAGCGAGGAAGGCTTTGAGTAGTCCTGAGGAGCCATATTGACTCTATTTGTGACTCTCGTACAATGAAAGGTTTCATAGAATTTAAGAATAATACCCACAGTGTGAATCACTAATGCCATTGCTGAGTGGCTGGGATCCAGCATTTCTTGAATGTCGCTACTACATCAGCTTCTCAGGACATTTTGTCCGAACACCAGGAGGTTGACAGACAGGTCCATGTTTGGCCTGCAGCATTACTCACACTCTGATGCTGTCAGTGATGAAACTGTATAGCATGGATTCAGAGAGGACTATAGGTGACAGCAGGTGTTCCATTACTCACTGTCTGATAACCCTTTTCTTGCCTCGACCCCTGCTGACCAGCACAATGCAACATACTGTGCCACTGGACCTGTCGCTGAATCTGTTTGTGGCACTGGGATAATGCTCTGTAGGTGCCTGAGAAATTCTGGTGGGACTTTTAACTAGCTCCTTAAAAGGTCCATGAAGACACTGTGATTTTCTGTACAGTGTGTTTTGCTATAACTGGATTCCCAAGCATGGAGCAGCAGATGATGAAGAACTAGTCATAGTTTGCTCTTTTACAGTATGTTGATCAATGATCTCAAGCTGCTTTGCACGCATCACGTTTATCAGCATCACTCAGCACTTGGGGTGGTTGTACCTATTTCATTCAGAAAGACACTGAGGCCCGGAGAGGTTTTACGAGCTGCCCAGAATCACATAGCACAAATGAGTTATGAATCTGGAAACGTCTCCTTCCAGGGTATTCTGGCCTCAGTGTGTCCTAACAGCACGCTTCACTGATGGTCCACAATGAAGACTTCGTGAAGGTAGCCCACTTACCAATTTTTAGGGCTTGTTGGTGCTGCACTCTGCAGGCCTTTGCAAAGGCAGAGGAAGCAGCCTCTTGTCTCATTGTGAGCCTCTTCCAGGTGATTTTAATGCCTGACAGTGCATCCCTGTGAGCAGGGTCTGTAGTAGGAAGTTATTCCTTTATGGCTTTTCAAAATATTGGCACCTTCTTATGTGCTTACATTTGGAATAACTGTTTCAAAGCTGTTTGTAGTTAGTTATATTTGTGAAAACCTGTATATTTATTTTGAAAAAGTTATTTATATAAAGTAATTTTGGTTGATTTTTTGTTGTTGTTGTTATGGCTGCACCTCCTTTTTTTCTACAAGAATTGGTGTTCCTATCTTCATCATTGCAAATTGGCATGTCCAGTAGCTAATGTATAACGTACATCTGATATGGTCTCAATATAATTGTCCCATAGTGAGTCATATTTAAACAGTAGCTTTTTGGTTGAGGTGCGTGGAGGTGGGAGGCACAGGGTAGATTGTTTGGTTGTTTTGGGTTTTTTTCCCCCTCTTTATCCAGCACTGATTTCTAGAGAGCTCTGTATTGGTTGCTTTTCCCATTTTGTGAACCAGACAAGATGCTGTACATTTCAATGAAATACTTAATATTCACAGTTGTTTTGTCTGTTGTATGGAGTATTACAAACCTTATTCAAAGACTGTAAGTTCAAATATGTAAATGGGAAGTTATACTTTATTCATGCTACCAAAGGTATTGTATGTTAGTGTTGAATTAACAAGAGTAAGCCTTGGGAAAACATCTTGGATCACACTGCACTCTGTGGTGGCTGAGTAACAAGATGTTATTTGGAAGCCAAAAGGCTTCTCTTCAGTTGTGAATACAACTGGAAACTATTGCTGAGAATGAATTTTGTCTATTGTTTCAAAGTTTAAAGTTCTTTTGCCCTCATCAGTGTAACATGTGATCCTTGATCTAATAACTGAAGCGGGAACCTATTGAGGGGCCTGTGAAACTTAACGTGCCAGTCTACTTGCATGCTACTGTTGCTGTTTTGTTGAGAGGCTTGGCTGTTCATATCTTGATTTTCTCAAGTACATTGCACTGTAACAGTCTGAAAGTTTGTTGAGCACCTGTTCAGGATAAAGTGCTGGCAGTGTACACAATAGAAATTGCTATATAATGTTACCTGTGAAAAAGGCTGTAGAAACACATTACAGTGCTTTGAAATTGGCACAGTCCTATGGCATTCCAGCCTGCTTCCAAGAAAAAAATACCATTGGCTCCAGCAAGATAACGTGCCCAGATATGAAATCCATCACCTTAAACAATGAGAAGCTGACATAGCATTGTAATTGTACCAGCGTGGGCATTATGCCCAGCTGCAGATGTCTTTAGAGTTCATTGCTTTAGACAGGAATAAAATCCCAGTCTGCAAGTATGCACGTGGCTATTGTAGAATTGGCATGAACTCCTAAAGAAGATAGCTTACTATTAAGAAAACATTTAGGCCTCCTGTAGCGATAATGTTAAGTCACTGATGTGAAAACATAGCATAGCTATCTGGGCTGATACAAACTATTGCTCTGGAGTACGTGATGTTTATATGTGGCCTTTTAAAGATCTTGCAGTGCTTGGTAAATGATTCCTCTTATTAGCAGTAGTGAGTTTTGAGAAGTAAGTCTTGACCTTGAAATAACGGAAAAATGTCTTTAAAGAGATTCTCATTGTGAAAAAAGAAAACCCATGATCCTGCACAGACTGCTTTTTTGTTTAGTTAGCTTTGAGGTTTTTGTTTAGATCCATTAAATACCAGTATATGAGTATATTTCTTAATCCCGTCATTGTGAGGCTGGTCTTAAAACTCTTACTAGAGACTGCCGTATTGGCTGCTGTGATAGAGTAGAAACTGTACATTTTAATTTGCAGAAGTACTCACAATACCAGGAGGAGATAAGTATTTGCAGGTTTGAAACCTGGAATAGTGCGTTAATAGTATGAAGGTTATAGATGCATATATGTTGACCTTGCACTGCCAGAATCAGTAATAAACATAGTAATGTAATATTATTCTCATACATAATAACCCTATTAAATAAATGTTTCAGAGTCAGCTCATTATGATTTGTGAATACAGAACATTTCTTCTCTTCCTTAATGTAATAGTTTGGATATTAGAGGAAGTAGAGTCAATCCACATTGGAAAATAGAAAGTAGATTAGATCCTTCTAATGTTACTCAACCAAGATTTTACAGTAGATGGCTACTCTAAAAACAGATAGTAAATAAACTATCTTAATGTACAAAGTATAGCAACTGTAAATACTGAGTGATTCAAGTTTTAGTTTCTGTATTTTTATAGTTCACGTGGTGATGATGTGATCCTGAGAGCCTAAGATCTCATGAGAAACCAAAATGAGTGACTTCTGATAGGAGGAAAATAGCAAATTAGTGCAAAGATATTAGAGATACTGAAAAGTTTCAGAATATTCACATATACAGCAGGATTTTGAATTAAGTACCATTTTTATTCACCTTCTCTTTAGGCTTTGAAACTTAGTTTGTGTGTTGCCTGAGACAGCAGTTTAAACTCGTTTAAGACTTTTGGTATAGTCCTTAGAACAATTTCTTACTGTGTTGATGCAAAGGTGACAAAATAATAGTTGTGTGCTTGTCAGAGTTTCATTACTTTATTTAAAAAAATAGTAAAAACTACTAATCCCAACACTACATATTATGTCCTTTCATCAAAAATCCCCATTCTTCAGGCAGGTATTAACTGACGGAAGTTTTCAGCATATGGTATGGCAATTAAGAAGGCAAATTGACAGTTACTTGTGATGTTGTACAGAATGTGAACATGGGTTAAAAAGATTGCAACTCTCAATCTGATTTTTTTTTTTTTGATAATTTTTATATGTGACAGCATCCTGAGCTTGGAAAGTTAATTATGACAAAAGGAGTGATGCCTTGCACTTTACTGCTCTGGAAGGTGTTGAGAATCTCATGACAAGGAAAAAGTATTGAGATATTTTGAAAGATCAGCTAGCATTTTCATTCTTTGTGAAAGTGCGCTCTGCAAACTGCCATTATTATATGTCTAGATATATACAAATACTCTTAAGGTTTCATGGAAACCAAAGAAATATCTGGAAGATGCTTCTACACTGAGTAGCAAGCAAGAATGAGGTAGTTCAGAAAACTGGGACTGGTCCTGAGTATCAGGAGTTGGTGCTGCATGCAGGAGGCTGAGGACTGTTTAGATTGCAGGAAGAGGAAGGAACAGAAAAAAACTTCCACCTTTACTATAATGAATGAGCACTTTGGACTCCAGTCTAGTATTTTCTACCCTGTTCTGTCCATACGGTGCAAAATTTCTTAGTGGGGCTAAGATGCTTTCCTAGTCATGACTGAAGTTTTCAGCTCTCTCAGATGTATGAAAAATTCAATGATCAAGATTTTACATTGCATGCTGGGCAAATGACTTGGGTGACATTGATAATTCAGTAAATCTCGATTTTCCAAGTGATAGATTCACTGTCTGGGAGAACTGCAAGACAGCATTGAACAAAATCTTAGAATTGTTTAAGCAATTTAGAAGACTTTGGAAGGTAATTTCATTAATCCCCTGCTGGCCCTGCTGTGAAAAATCTGTATTAACCAGAGATTATAAATACATGAAGACTTCCAAAAGCTCCATGGTAGCAAGCACCTGCAATTTTACTAGTGCTAGCAAACTGTTTTCTATATTCAATCTGCTTCCTCAAGCAGAAGTAATAACCTGTTTTCAAATAGCTTCACCACTTTAAGCTGTTCTTCCTCAAGTATTTACATATATTGCATACACTTGCATATTTTAACATAAAAACTTTTGGATGCACACTTCCCAGTTAAGCTTATGAAGAAGAAATAAATGACTTAATAACTGTAACATCTATAGCAAAACTCTTCAGAGGAATTCAGAAGTTTTTGCTATGCATGACAGTCTGACAAATGAGGCAACTACTTATTACGAATTTATTGTGACAGCATTTCTTGCATATATCCAAGGTATATATTTTTACCTTACATTACTTTTTTGTGTGTTGAGTGGTGAAAGTTACATTACTGTACCCTGGAACATTAACTCAGTATTATTTAAGGTGGACAATGTACCAGTGGCACTGATAGCAATGGTGCTACTAACAGTAACTGGGCATTTTCTTCCACAGATCTCAAGTGCTTTACAGATGAAATTGTAATAGCCTGCCTACTAAATGTATAGTATTTGTACTGTGGTGCTAGAAAGTTTGTGGCTTGGGAGGAGGAGGGAAGAGGGGCTTATACTTTGTGAATATCAGTGAAAAAAAGCATTTATTGAACAGACTGGAAGGCAGTAGATAGTACATTAAAGGTCCTAACCAACCCCATGCATTCATTTTCTTATCCATATTTCAAAACTGGGGGAGCTGAGGCTCAATAGAAAACATGCCTAGGTCATTTTAGGCAAGGCCAAGGAGAACGTCAGGCTTCTGAAATGGAAAGAAATTTGGTTCAGAGACCTTCTGAACCAACCAGCAACACCTTTGTTGTCTGGCTTTTGTCTTTGTTGGATTTTATTTTAGAGGAAAGATTACCTATATCTTGTTATACCTTAGAAGAGGGAAAACAGTAGCATCTTTGTGAAAGCTTGAATAATCAAAATCAGGGTCTGATCAAAGGTTGCTAGTTGCATTTACTGGTTGTTCCATAAGTGAAGGAACAATCTTTTTCTTTGACTGTTGTGATAATAAGAGGGAAATCTGCTGAACATATTAACAGTAATGACATTAAAGACCACGAAGAGGAAGCAGCTGAAATCTGGACATTTTCTGGCAACGATGACATTTCTGAAAGAGATCAAGACCTAAAAGGCAGAAAGCTTCTCTCTCTCCTCCCTTTCCCCACCAAATGGTTTTTTTTTGTTTTTTTTTGTTTGTTTGTTTGTTTTAATAGGTAATAGCTACATGACTCAGTATCTGGCTGTCAAAGTACTCTTTTCATGTTGAATTGAGCAAGAGTTTCAAGAGCATAAAAGTGCATGGGCCACCTCTATTGAACTCCTGTTGAACCTCTAAGTAACCCTGTTGCAGATTCTTGTCTTCCCATATATCCTCATCCAGAAGTGCTTGATCCTAGTACTGCTTTCAACACCACTGATTTTGACATACCTTTAAATTCTTGAGGTGTTCTTCCTTTGTGTCCAATTCCGCTATAAGCGATTTTAATGGTACGTCTGACATCACACCAGTATCTGAGTGGCTGTTCTTTTGCACAGGAATTAATAGAATCTTTCAGAAAGATAGATTGATAGTTAAAGGTCTGCCTTTATTTAATATGTGAGTGTTGCTCTAATTTTAAATTGTTCATGCATTTGTTGTCTTTCAGTTTTCTCATGACATGATCTGAATCTGTCATCTAATTCAATTAAACTTGTTTGGGCCACTTGTCTCTGGCACAGATGAGAGACTCATATTCGCTAACAATGAAATTTGTGGGTTTTTTTCCTGATTACTTTTAAGTGTTAACTTGGGCAACTTGAATTGTTTGCTCTCACCAACAAGTCGTGTAAGTACATAAGTGAGGCGTTGCAAATAAAAATCCTTTTCTTCTCTGAAATTCTTACTGTGTTGTAGAGAAATTGCTAAACTTTGTAGTAATATGGTTAATATTTGCTCTGTGGTCTGTTATTTGTGTGTGATTTATCTGAAGACCTAGTAGCCTTTCAGATTTGGCACTGTGTGGCCCACAGAAAGGGGCTGCCTCTCCTAGGTCCACTGAAGTTTGCTTGCATGCATGCATGTGCACTCTTAGCACTGTCTGGTTTATGTCTGTATTTGAAAGTCCACAGTAAACAAGTGGTTTTGCAGTGTCTTTTCAGTTTGGATAGGCTTTTGCTGATTGCATTCACTATCCCTTTAATTAGGGTTGATATTGTAGTCTTAATTCAGAAGTGATGTTTGGACTTTGATATTCAGCAGATGATCATGACCCTGTATTAACATCGGAGAGATATTGCCAGACCCTAACATGCTTGCTCATGACTGACACGGAGGAGTTAGTCTATGCCTTTATCCCAGAGAAATTACTCCAATACCCTGCTGTCTGGCTTGCCAAGTAGGTTTATATGCAATCTATAACTTGTTCCAAACATTGTTGCCAAGTTATTATTTTGTTCAGGAACATATGAGTTCATATCACTGATTCTGGGATCTCAGTAAAGCTGTAGAGGGGGGTTTTTTTGTGTTGGTTTTTGGTTGTGGGTTTGTTTTTTTTTTTTTCCCCCCAAGAGTTCTGCAGACATATTGTTTTCACAAGAACAACACTGGACACTTTTGGCAGGTCTGTGGCCCTTGCTAGGACAGTGTTGTAACTGTAAGGGGTAGGAGGATGTCCCACCTCCTGACTCAGACAGTCCTTGAAGTTTAGAGTAAACTTTAAAAGAAGATTCTTTTATTAAAGCTTAACCTTGATGGGGGTTATGAATATAACTTCCTGTTGTATTATGAATATAGCTTTTCCCTGCCTCTAGTAAAACGCAACACTTAGTCATAGCAAAGTGCTAATGTTTAACTTCCTGTAAATTCTGCTTTCAGGATATTTAAGTGCAGCACCATATAAATTTATTAACTCTGGACAGCATTTTAGGTATAATACAGAGCCTAGTGTTTTTCAACATCCCATTCTTTGGAGGCAGTGTTAAGTCATACTGTCCAGTTTCACTAAGAAAGATGTTTGTAAAAAGTAGTTTACTCCACTTGTGACACCTTGAATACATCTTGTGACACATCTGGGCAGGTTAAGAATGTAACTCTTGCTCAAACATCTGTACAAGGAATAGCCTTCCATTATGGTCAGCTCCCTGAAGGTTATATTGTGATGCTCACAGCAATGTTATCAATAGCTTTTCACACAGAACATGCCAGGCTCCTTGCAGCTTGACTTGTAGTGTAAAAAGCCGAGAGCTCGCCGCTTCCAAGCTTGTTCTCCATTGTTGTCATTTCACTCCAAATGTTATTGCTACTTACTGCTTGTGGAAAGCTACAGTTGTGCTTTGCAGATGGAAGGCCAAAGCAGGTTGCCCTATTGACAGTGAGGTGTGTTTCTTTTGTAACTGCCCTACAGACATACCCATTCGTGCATGGACAGAAAAGTATGCTGCTATCTACGAATTTGATTAACTAGATTGACTTCAGTACCGGTCTAATTAGCTTTGACTCTGTGCTTGTAGTAGATAGGTGAAAAACATTGCTAATGTCTTTATTTCACTCTCTGAAAATACTGTGAGTAAAGTTTGTAGCTAATCTTCAAGCATAAACAATAACAGGTTATAAGTAACAGGTGTGTAATTTTGGGGTATAAGGACCTCTAACTCTTATTTACACAGTAGCATGTGTCATCTATTGTATGTTAGAGAACAGCTAGCTTTGTAATATATTATGAAGAATATCCATTACTTTGTTTTTTCTTTGAGACTGAGCCAAATCTCAAGATGATTTTTTTTAATTCAGCACTTGCCCAAGTAAAAGCCCCATAGCTTCAGGGGAAGATTTGCCTCAGTCAAAGCTGATAAGGCCCTCTGGAGTTGCCTTGAAGTAGAAAGCTCTTTTGTGTGTGTACTTGGCTCTGAATGTATATTTGTGTGTCTGGCAGTCTAAAATGATAGATCAACTCCATGTGCTTTGCTCAAGATGGAATTTTTTTACTTATTTGTACTGCTAGTCCTTTTTCTTTGTATGGGTAAAGAATCATCTATATAAATTAATATGAACAGTCATTAGATGCTTGGAGTCTCTATTATGTCACGAGAAAGACCTTGATAAAAGAAAAGGGCACAAGTTCCACCTGTGAAAAGGCAATAATAGAGTGGATTAAGTTCTTTAAGTTCAACATGGGGTTACAGTTGGCTGACAAAGTTACAGCATTGGATGGTTTCCAAGCTACCGAAGATACAGCTGGTCACAGAGAAGCAGCTGAGAGCATCCATTCTCTTGTGCTGCTTTCTGCAAGATCTCTATATGTGGGACGTGTACTAAGCTTTACATTTACACTAGACAATTTTTGACACTTCAAAAATAATTAGAATCATATAATGGAACAAGTCACTGTAGTAGTATAATAAACTTTCATCCATTAATTCTTTAATCTTACTCTGAGCCTGACCCAGTACAACTTTCCTTGGTTGTCCTCTTCAATGACAAAAGAGACTTGTATAGCAAGAACAATCCAAGTCCTGGTTGTTTTGGCATCTGCTAAAGTCTTTTTTTTATTGTCATTATCCAGTGCACTCGCGTCTCAACCTGAAGTAATGTCCAGTGGATCAAAGACACACTGCTATATTTCATGAGCGTAGTCTCACGAGAGTGTTTAAAGCACAGGAGATTGTACTTTCTTTGAAGACTTTTTTTCAGGCAAGTATGTTGTTTGAAATAATCGAGACTAAGGAGCAGGATGTAGCCCAGGATAATAAAAATATTTTACTGGTGTCTGTCAGGTTGAATATGTGTCTCCTTAGGAACCAGAGCCAGTATCATTGCAAAAGTTCACAGGCAGCTGTGAAATGTAAACGAAAGCGAACAAGTTACTTCCTTTTTATTATTTTTGGTCTTTTGCAGTTGTGTACCTCCTGCGTTAATTCAGACAAAATATTTTGAAGCATTTGTGTTCAGTTTGTTGTTCTCCCTTTCTGTAGGTGAATGGTGCATCAATAGAGGGGATGCTTATACAGATTATCCAGAAGAAACTGACATTTGGAGTTGGGGAGTAAGGCAGTCCTGGCACTGTTTTTATTTATTTACTTTTGCTTGTAAGCAATAATTGTGCTGCTTTGGTGCTGTTATGCAATAGAGACTTATTGAACCTTTTAAAGCCACCTATTATTTTTTGTAATTAGAACTAACTTGTGCAGCTGTCACTAAGCTCCTCGTCAGATGATATATTTATTATGTTAGAAATGAGAGGAGGCACGTGAGTAAGACTTTGAAAGGAATATGCTCTGCTCAGGGTAGGGTTTTATGTTTAAATGGGTGATCAGCATGTGTGGGTTAGACCAAGATGATTGCAGTACCAGTGCCTGACTAGTTATGTGCTACCTTTAATCCTGTGGTATTGTATTTCATTGTCTCCCAGTACACTACTGTCACAACTGAAATAAAACCCCTCTAAATTCAATGAACACTTTAATCTGTCATCATAATCACGAAAGTCTTGTCAATCATGGCTTAAAAGTTAAGCATGCGGATCAAATCTGTAGTAAGAGGAGACACCTGGACTCTACAATGTAAGTGGAGATAGTCTAGGATATTAAATATTTGTTTCATTTGTGTTGTACAGTTTTAACTGAATATGGTGTTGATGATGTTCCACATCTCCCAAAATCTAGAAAGGCTATACAGTGACTTTGCAGGAGAAAATTTTTAGAATAAAATGAAACTGATATGACAAATTATGTGATGGAAATTTTACTTGGTTTTGTCAATACTTTGGATTTTAGGCTTGCTCTTGAGCTGAGAAGAAAAACCAGAAAATGTGGAAAAGTTGAGTAGCATATAAATAGGTTAAGGTAGGTCACTGCAGGTTTACAAAAGGGACTAAGACTGAAAGACACTGTAGTTGCTTAAATATGCATTTGGTTCAGCTACAGCTTGTAAACAGATATGTTTGGTAAGCCGTTTGCTTTTACAGGTTCATTTCAAGTGCAGATTAAAAAATGCCTTGCTCTTTGGTCATATAGCCGCTACCTCAGTGTCATATCCATAGTACATAAAATGATAAATTTTATATCCTTTCAATAAAGTCTAAGGCAATATTGCTAGTATCATCAGATTTAAAAAGTTGGGTTAAATCTATTTTAAAAGGTGGCACTTCTGTCAAGAAATTACTAGTTCTGTAGGTGCTGTAACAGAAGAGTGTGAAAATTGAAATTTGTCATACTTTATCTTCAGAGTGTTTTGTGATGTTTAAAGTGAAAAATCTATTTGAAAGCACTTTATAAGTGAGATTTTCAAAAGCACTCTAAATTGATACTTGTTGAAAATCATAACAAAACTCCCAACCTATGGTGAGTATTCACAGGAATCTGAATCATTGATCCTTAGGTAATTTTACCTTCATAACTGCCAATGAAAATAACATGACTGACCACGATAAGGGTTATGAGTAGCTGACATATCATTATTAGAATTGCCCCTCCCTTGCCAGTGGGGAGACTCAGTTTTCAGTGGCTTATGTTTTTGCCAAAAATTAACCACCATTTATTGGTGTTTCTTTTTAAACAGGGCCGGATGTTTAAGAATGAAAATTAAAGGAAATATATTCTGGCTTCACCTGTTCTTTATTAATAAAATCTCAGATAGCCGTAATTTGGAGTGAAAGATTGAGATTTAACCTTGGCTGGTATTTTTATCAGGTTTATATGACCCTCTGCTATTGTCATGTGGGAGGGGGGAAGGTGACACTCTAATTTCACAAAGTTATAAGCCTTGGAAAAATCATCATTTTCATATGCTTAACACAGCCCACGCTTGCACTGAGGTGAGCTATCCCAACCATTCCAAAGCAAAACCAACAGCCTGTGTTCCACCTCCCAAGAGTACTGAGGGTGTGTCTAATCGGCAGGTGGTGAGCAGGACTTCTCTCTGGCTGTTGCACCTAGCTGCTGTTGTACTGCGCCTGGCAGCTGAGAGCCATATGGCCAGCAAGGAGAAAGGATGCATTTTAAAAAGCAAAACAGATAAAAAAAAAAATATCAGATTTATGAAATGCAAAGGGAAAAGAACGTGAGGAACTTGGTGGGAAGTTACAGCAGAAGGAATAAATTGATGTAGGACTTGGGAGGAAATAGAAAAGGCCATTTTGATTCTAACATGCTGCAAGGGTTTCAGCCCTGGTGTGACCCATACATCTAAGCCTGTGTTCATCCCACTGCAACATGGGAGAGGTGTCCTCTTTTTCTCAGGAGAGAAGAGTTGGGCATCTTTGGTTGCTTGAGGAAGCTTTGAGGTCATGGGTTTCCTCAGGTCAGAGTGAGCCCTCAGAGAAAGTAATGACCAAAGTCTCCCATGCACATGCAAGACCATGTACTTAAGTGAAAAATCGCTCAGACTGAGTGTAACTTGACACAAGTAACATGAAAGCCACAGCCAGGATGAATGTCTGCATAGTACTTACTGCATGGAAGGGTACCTGCCATTTACTGGGCTGGGGGAGTGCATTGACTGACACGGAAAGGTCTCTATTTCTCAGGACTACCTGAAATGCTGCAGCCCTGCTCTGTCCTGACCTATACCCTGTGTTTTTGTCTACATTCTAGAGAAAGGTTGACTCGTGACAGACTCTCTACTTGAGAGTTAGCCTGTCCAAGGCACTGCATTTGAGAAAGATGATGTGCTTTCTGCTGTTGTTACGTTGTCCTTGTTGACAGCAGAACTTTGAGATACAACATGACTTCCTAAAGGTGGATGCAGAATTAGGTTTTAAGGGCTTTTAATTCTGAAGCTTTTGTTTTAATACAACTAGAGTGGTACTGTTGAGTTACTTCACCATCCGGTATGGCTGCATGTCCTCAAAAAGCATCTAAATCTGTTCCTAAACGTAATTTAAATTCTACTGATGCCAAAGAAGAATTTAATTCTGATACCTTATTTCTTATTTCATCTATGTTAGTATCTGAAAAAGTCAAATGAAGCTTAAATAGTTTTTCTCAATATGACATATGCTTTTTGCATCATAGGGCCAACTATTGATATGGCATGATAATAATACAATGGAATGGCAAGTAGAAATGATGGGAAGACTTTCATGCCTTGCTAGTATAGAATAGCTATCCCTACATACTTCAGCTGTCCCTCAGCAATATTTGTCAGCCACGTGATAGCAGCTATTTCTGTGTTTGTAAAGATGACCATGTGTGCTTGAAGTGTTATGTGTTCATTAAAATAGTTTAGTGGCCTCACAACTAAAATTTAGTCTGTAAGACTAAACAGCAAACTGTTCCAGCCCAGGGTACTGGGATCTATTTCAGAAAGCTTTAGCAAGATAGGTTGTAATTTTAGCTCGTAGCTGGACACAAAAGCTGTGATCTGAGGTGAATAATTTAACTGGTTGCCTTATAAATGTGAATCTTCACCTCTGACAGTATTTTAAATATCATCAGTTACACATGTTCTGCCACAGCACTTTGGTGATACAGTAACCTGTGAAAAATGCAAAGTTCAAGAATGTATTTGTTCTGCATTGTTAAGTCTTCCCAAAATGAGGTCACCTAAGCAGCAGTGTTTCCTACCCCAGTCCTCTTCCTACTGAACAGAAAAGAAAGAGAGAAAATGTCCATGTGATTAAACTTTGGGACTGTAATGCATCACAACACTCCTGTAATTTGGTAAAGATTTGTGATATATTTATGAATAGGTCAGTGAAGGCATTCCTAAAACTACAGCTATGGCAAAGAACATGGCCAAAGTGTCAGCATACAGAAGGATGAAGAATAATGCAAAATATGCTGTAGGTCTGTTAGGTAAACTAGTGGTGCCAGTTTTGCTAGAACACTGATCACTCATATAGAACATGAAAACAACAATAATGAAACAGAGAGAAAAAAAATGGAAACTGATGGGAGGAGGATTTGTAGACAGAACAACTTGCTCTCACACCTATTACCTGTGTTAATAAGGTCACATGTAGTATTTGTAGAAAGTAGATAACCCACCTTATCTTGTGGCATTAAGAGAAGATACATGTACCTGATGTTTATGTAGTGTTTAATGAGCCCAGTCTTCAGATTGGGCTGGAAGCTGGTATCCAGCAGAGCAACTAAAAGGGGGAATATCCCTTAAGCGCTCAAGCATCTAGCCCCAGGGAGCAGCACCAGCAGCATTCACAAAGCTCTTGGGCTGCTTCAACCCACCAAACTATCTGTGGGCCGGGCAGGGTAAACGCAGCTTCAAAGACTCCCAGTGCCTGGGTCTGAATAGGACCAAATAGGTGAAGTACACTTATGCCGGAAAACTATATCTATGAGGAGTCTAGGTGGAGGGAGAGAGAAGTAGAAGTTATGTAGTGCTTAGGGAATGCTCAAAACCCAGGGTTGCTGTGAACCCTCTACTGCAGCTGTTACAGAAGGAAAGTATCTTTGGACTTCTAGGTTTGATGGAAAACAAGAAAGGGTGTCCGGTGGTTACCCATAGCCAAGAATTGAATTTTATGTACGTTTTGCTTGTCAAGGCTTATCTACTACTTTATAGTTGATGGCATTAAGTCTTGTTTAAGAAATTTTTGCCTTTGATTTCATTTTGAGCCAGTGTGTTGTTGGGGGAAAGATGAAGCAGAGTGAAATTTGCAGATTTAAAGTGAGCTGTCTTTAGAGAAATTATTAAAGTTTTGAGCACAGACAGTGCTTGGGAGGAGGACCTGCTCTTGGGAAAGTGCTTGAGAACCTGAGGGCTGAGAGATGCTTCTTGCCAGGCTCTGCAGGAAAGGCTGTGTCAAGCTGTTCATTGCCAGCTGCTGACTCCTGGTATGGAGCAGCTTTGCTGGACACGCATTAGTGCTCCTCCTGAAGGAGTCATGCTGGAGTGAGTGCTCAGGTCTGTGGACAAAGCATGAGATGTTTCAGCCTTGTCATGCTAAAGGACTCACTGCAAAATCAGAGAAAGCTTAGGAAAAGGTAATAATAATTATGTTTTCTGATATGGAGAAAATTCAGATGGAGAGGTTGAAAAAAATAGCGTATTTTCACCCTACAAAGAAGACAAACATGAGAACATCTTAAAAATGTGTGTGCTATTTAGCGCAATGGTATCAAGAAGCTGGGTAGGGAATGTAAGTTTCTCAGTCTCATAACAATGTGGAAGGAGATATCTTTGATTTTATGAGACAGTAAACTTACCATTGACAAAAAGAAACAAATACTTCTTGAAGCATATTTTGGTGAGGCTTATTGTCACACATGGTTTCTTACGGCAACAGTTTTACAAGGTTAAGGGAAAAAAAGGAGTAGACATTGATATAGTTATAGAATTAATTCAGATTGATAATACTACATGACATTAGAATTTTTGGAAGGGATGTTACCTTTCACACTTCAAGCATGTTTAACTACCAGAGAAGAAAAAGAGAGAATATATGCATGTATGTGCAGTTCTGGCTATCTTACAAGTGATGATCGTGGGATTCTTTGAGCTCTCTCACTAGTGTCTGGTACTAGTGAAATGATACTAGGCTAGATGCCTCTAATCAGATGGCATGTAGCATGCACAGAAGTGGTACAAATAATCTGACTTAGGGAGGTCAGATTTCTTTGCTGTGGATCAGATAGACTGATTTTGGCATTTCCTCAGCCAAGTTGCATAATAGCCTCTGACATGCATCCAAGCTCTGCAATGTAATGATGTTTCATGGTGAGCCAAAAAGATGATGTACTGTGTGTGAAACAATGAATGTTATTTATCCAGCTGAGGCTCGAAATGAGGTAGATAATTTTATGAGGTAGGGAATTCGGGCAGATCATCCCAGGCAGACCGAGGTACAAAGCAGAAGACTGACAGGCCAGATGGGATGATTACGCAGAGTGGGAGGAAAGAAGAGTCCAAGTGTTACGTGAGCTAAAAAAGCTAGGAAAAGAGGAAAGAGCAAAGAGGCTGATGAAGTTGGCTGGAATAGATCCATGCAGTGTTTGTAAGAGCGTGCTCAGCTTCGGAGGTAGAAATCTTCCCATTTGTCCCTACTTGGGATGGAACTGATGGCAGTGCTATGGGAAAGGACCGTGGATGTGTCTGTTGAATCTCAGTGCCCAGACATCCATTGAATGAGAGCTCAGCTCATTGGGATGTTTCAGTACTGTTTGCTGAAGTCAGTGACCATGCCAGCAAGAGGAGGCTGGCAGGATGGGGCCGTTAATTACGCAGCGTTAACTGGAGTCAGCACGCTGCTCTGCTCGTGGTGTGCGCATTTCACAGGAAGAAGGGTTGGGCTCAGCGGCTGCCGCTCTGCTCTGCGGCCTACCTGCGTCACTGGCCTGCGCTGGTGCCCCTGCAGCTGTAAAACAGAGAGGCGTCCCTTTGCTGGGAAAGCGGTCCTCTCCGTGTGAGCAGCGAGGGGCTGGCTGGCTTCAACGCGCTACTGCAAGTCCTTCCTGGGTTTGTTTGACAGGGAGAAGTGTGGAATGGGATTAAATGATGGCAGCTGGGTTGGACTCTGGAAGTGGAAAGGAGAGAGTTGAATCCATTGACAAATAGGGGTGATGGAGCTTGAAATGCAACCAACAGCAGTTTTTTGCCAGCGTTACAGCAGAATCGGAAAGGACAGTTTGGGCGGCTTGGTTGGTTTGGTTGAGCTGACTTCTAGATATTTTCATCACGTGATTTCAGCAAAGTTGGCATTCTATGCCTGATGATACTGAAATAATTCTAACTTCAGCAGAATCGCTCAGGATTCACTCTGAGAACGTAATTGGGCCAATTCATTTTTCTGACTTGATGGGCAAAATCTTATGTTGCTGTAAACTCTGTGTGAAATAGATGTCCTTCGAAATGGCCAGGAAAATATTCTTCTTTTCGTGTACACATGGAATACCCATTACCTTTAACGGTAGCTATGTGTGTGTGTCAAGAGACATGTGAGCAAGGTCCTGGTCCTCAGTAAAACGGGGAACAGGATTCTGAACTCTTCTGTTATCCTTAGGCTGGTGCACCAGTTTGCTGTAGGAGTTCTTATTTGCAGGGACAGTGAGTACCTGTTGGAGTTTGGTATAACCCAAGATGGGTAAATCCTTTTCCTATGGCTTGATAATGCCACTGTAGTTCTTTCCAAAATTAGGACAAACTTGACTTTCTAGATCAGCTGATGACCAAATGGCAAAGCATTTTGACGTGCCTGGCAGGTGTTGATAGAAGGACTATAGGTCTCATCCACCAAATGTTTTTTGGGGTGGATTTTTTTTGTTTGTTCGTTTTTTTGTTGGGTTTTTTTTTTCCAGTGTGCGGCTTTGAAAAGTAGAATCTGTTTGCTGTAAATATATCACTAAATGAAAGAATACAGGTGGTGCCAGTGTAACAATGTGCTAGTACCACACTTAGTTCTAAAGATGAATATATGGATTTTTTTGAAAGACCTGACTGTTAAGGCATAACTTCCTCTCCCAGTTTGGGCCACTTAATTATTGAATCTATTTCCTTAGCAGCACAGGATTAGTCTTTAGAAGATTAAGAGAAAGTTACAGAGCCAAAGCTTGATGGAGGCAAACTGCACATTGTCTATTCCTTTGTTTTCAAAGTTCTTAGCTGGTGTGAAGCAATGTAACTTAGTCATCATCACTGATTTATACCGATTAAAAACCTGAGCCCGGTTTTCCCCATGCCTCATAAATGTGTATTATTGCAATGTAAATTATTTCTTCTATAGCTAAAAATGTATCTCGGAGAAGGAAAACACTATTCTTGTTTTAGGCTTTTGATAGGTCAGTCTTTTTCCCCTTTGAGCAAGGACAACCTGTTCATGCTTTTGGAATGTTCTTTTTTAGAATGTAGGTGGAGAACTGAACTGAAGAAAATCCTGCTTTTGCTGTCTAATGTGTGAACAATATACACCATCTTTACATTTTTGTGTCTTTAATAAATTAACGATGTCATAGTTTAACTCAGTTTAACCAGCCCAAGCACTGGAAAAATGCAATAATAAATAAATTTTAAAAGAGTGTATTTTCCATCTGTTATATCTGATTTAAAAAATATCCTTAGATCTAAAATTAAGATTTATGTTGTTCTTAACTATGAGATTAAGATAGATTCTCTTGTCTGTTTAAGCTTAAAGCACCTATCTGAGTCTTTTTGTAATGTGAAGATGGCATGTTGGCTCCCACCCCTTAAGGTGTGTGGCTGATTTATGTGACCTTTTTTGATATATGGCAAGGCATATAGTGGAGTACATACAATAGTAATCTGCTTTCCTCTAGTAAAAACTGCCTCCCAGATAGCAGTATAAAAATAGTAGGTTCGCCACAGACCTCCGGCACCACTACGTGCATAGAGGACAAATTATTAAATTATTAAAAAAGAAATAGGGCACATTGAGGCAACCTCTCCAGGAACACAACAATGATCTGACAATAGTCTATCTGTACTAATTATTTCTGATTGCAAAGATTAGAATACCCATTACTAGAAGGTGAATGTCACCAAAGTTGTGCTTAATATTTTTGAAAATATCTTGGAATCTAGTTACATTCTTGTTCCTACATGGTCTCTGCAATGGTACTGTATCAGTAGTTATTTCAACAGCTACTTCTGCTGAAGATTGAGAAGAATTTGGGGGTTTAATTGGAAGAATTTGGGGGAGAGAGGAGGAATTGTTTGTTACAGCCTTATTACTGACTTGTTAGTTTTTATTGCTTGTATTTCAGTGAAAATATCAAGTGTCAAAGTCTAAAGCTGTTACCTGGCTGAAGTTGGTTGTGTGTGGGGTGTGAGGATTTTTTCTGTTTGTGGGTTTTTTTGTTTGTTTGCTAGTTTCTTATGGAAGGTAAGAAAAGCAAAACTTTTTCAGCAGCTGACATTTACTGCTTGAGAAGATAAATTCAGATAATTAATTGAATCTTAGTTTTTGGAAATATAACCCCCCCCAATTTCTTTAATTTTCAACATTCCCTTCATAGATGTGGAATATCAGTGGCATTAATTTTTTTTGACGTTTGAATGAAAAAAAAAAAATCTCTTCAAAACTTCCTGCTCATAAAAATTAGATTAATAAATGTTTATGGAAGAATAAAATAATTTCAAATATTTTGAAGCTAAACCAAGTTAAAAATGAAAACCAGCTGATCTTCTGGCATTTTACTCTTACTCCCTACCTGTAGGTAAATGTAGCGAGCTTAGGAAAACAATGTATTAGCAAATCTTGGCTACTATGAACTAGCTTTTGCTTATTGCTCAGTATCATTAATCTTTATTAACCCAGCTCACTCCACTGAGATTCAAACTTTTGTTTTTCTTTCTAAGTTTTGTATTTTTAATATAAAAAGGTTCAAAACAAACTACTTTTTAAATACTCTGGATAAAATTCAATTCATCATGGACATTTCTGATACTCTTCTAGAGAGATTTTTAACCCGGGCAAGAAAGTTCAGGATAGTTGTGTCATACGTTGTGTATCTTGTGCACACTGTAAAAATCTGTGGAGTTGTTGTAAGGTGACATTGTGCTTAGTATAACTTTATTCACTTCTCCTTCTGCTGCAATGAGTCTCCACCAAATCCTCCAATTAGTGCAAAGTTATAAAACTGTAGACAGATGGAAAATTAATATTTGTAGCAAAATGCCCAGGGTTTTGATAACTGGAAACTCTTGGAGCAACAGATGATGTTAGCAGTTCAGATTTAGAGAAATCAGCCTGTTCAGAAAAACATGAAAGCTCATGTACTTTCTGAAGTAGTAGGTCATCTAGTGATGAACTTAAATGTCCGCGTTAGCATTTCTGTGAACTGGAACCACCCGTAATTAACTGCTTAAAATGAATTGCTTTGTGTTGGTA
Organism: Haliaeetus albicilla; assembly: GCF_947461875.1. Lineage (NCBI taxonomy): Eukaryota > Metazoa > Chordata > Aves > Accipitriformes > Accipitridae > Haliaeetus > Haliaeetus albicilla. The sequence continues at coordinate 26,583,672 of NC_091483.1, forward strand.
AAAAAAAAAAATTAAAAAAAAAAAAATAGAAATTATTTCCTCAAATGGTCACCAAAACTCAGTAGAAGTTTGCAAGATCCACCACCTCTCATCTCACAATTTCTAAGAGGTTAGCAAATGCCATGACCTTGACAGAGACCTGAGCAGTGCAGAAATCAAAAAAGCTTTCAATGAGAGGGAGAAGTGATTCACATTACTTAATGGCCCTTAAATACTGCTGGCCTGATGAGCCAAAGGTCAGGTGCGGTAGTATGATTTCATTAATACTGGTCTAAGTCCAGAGTAATTTTCCTAACTTCAGTAGTGTTGTTACTTTGGAAATATAATAATAATAAGCATTTTTCTGGTGATTGATACTTACATCTAAATCAAGGCATCTCAGAATAACAGCTTAGAAGGGATTGGTGCTTGATGTCAGAGGAAAGACCTGAACTGGAGCCCCTTCTTTGATGTCACTGTACATGTCTACTAAACTGGCAATTTAATGCTTTTTGGAAATATGGTTTGCTGGACAAATTTCATTTCTTCCTAAAATTCATAGCTTGAAGTTACCTTCGGGGTTTTCTGTTAGTGGCTTTAATACCTTTTTCTGGTCTGTAGCTGAAGTTTTTTAGTTTTAAAGTTCTGTTCTTTTCTCAAAAGGAAACTTGGTAGTAGACATGTTTGTGTGTGTGCATGTGAACACCTATAGCACAGTTAAATTTTAATAAAATAATATTCTGCAAAACAGGATGGGAATATTTTGTTGCTATATGCTGAAAGACAGGTCATTACCTGGTGAAGAACCTTAAGTTTCTCCTGCCCATCCATGTTTGTGATCAGCCCAAATTGCTGCAGAGCTGTGTTGTGAGCAGTGTTTCAGGAGCAACTTGCACGGTTCTCCACGCTGAAGTGACACTTTTGCTAATTTTCAGCATATAATAACAAAATAATCTTGTCTTGTTAAGTATGCTGTTGATTATGAATATCCTATGCCATTCTTGCTTCTTGTAATATTGTTGTCTTAAACTTGTGTTGCATTATGCTACTACTGTAATTATTAGAACAAAAAAGAAGGATTTTAGTGAGATTTATAATTTTCTGATAGGAATAAAACTCTCTGCCGTCAAGGCAAGAGCTGCTCTTCTTTTTTTTGTTTTTCTTTCTTCTTTTTTTTTTTAATCAATATGCTTTTATTTCCCTGGCAAACTAGTGCTATTTCATGTATATATTGAAATTGTATCACTAGTGTTGCTTTTCAGCATCTTAGTCTTTGAAGCCAGATTGCTGCAAATATATAATGCAAACTAAGATTTGGCATTCCTATGCATTTGAAAGCTATGGGATGATAGTACAGATGATTTGTAAAATCTTGTAGCTGTTTAAAGTAGCAGACAGTTGCTTAACTATTTGCACAAAACCACCTGTGCACCTAATATCTATTACAAACGGTGAGATCCAGCCACAGCAGAGGTACTTGTGCTCCTGCACGCGTCGCTGCTTTTGGAAATTCCAGCCGTGCGCTTGCCTCTCTTCAGCAGCTTTGAGAGTCCCACCTGTGGTTCTCTCTTCAGAGCAGCAGCATTTCAGTGCTCTGTGTCACTGCCACAGCTGCTGCCTCTCCTCCTAGCTGTACAAGGAGGAGTGCAAGTGTACTTGCCTTGCAGTTTCAGGAGCAATATGTCAAGGTCACCAAGCAGAGGGGAAGAATGTTGTACTGATGTCTGCAGTTTAGAAAGGACGTTGAAGGTTGGAGTGCAGAAATGAGGGACAAAACCAATCTGATTTTTTTTTCTTTAGAGGTCGCAGCAGACACTGACTATAGGATGCAAATATTTGTGGGGAAAGGACAATGAGTAGTAAAGGACTCCTTAGCAGAAAACGCACAGGGACTAAACCGTTGTGGTATGGCTAACAGATACAAACTGGAAGTAAAGCACTTTAGTGTCTAACAACACACATACTGTTGTTAGTGTTTGGGGGATGGCAGGCCAGGTGATGGTTTCTTCATCTCTTTGATGTTTTCAGATAAGGTTTTCCAGAGGATTTGCTCTTATAAATAAATACTAATCTTTGGGCTTAATACAGTAATAACTGAATGAAATTTAATGTCCTGTGGTAAGTTTGGTTTGAGAAGATTGGAGGAATGGTGCAGCAATTCTGAGGAATGCAAAGACTTTTTTTGAGAGAAGAAAAGGAACAATTTCTTCTCTGGGTTCGTGGTGGAAAGCACAAGAATTGATGGGCTTCAGTGCAGCAAGTTGGACATAAAGAAAAATGTTCCACTTGTCAGAACAGTGAAATACTGGGGAAAAAATACCTGTGGAAATTGCAGTAGTAATTTAGATGTGGTTAACTTTTTCCTTGAGAGAGAGGGATGAACTGGATGACCTCTAAAGTTTCTCCCAGGCTTTTTTCTGAGAGCCTATAGTGGATCATGTAGCTGTCAATTTTATCTTCAACTTCCTAAATTTTATTCTGGTTATCTTTTACCCTTGCTCAGCCAAAGTCTCTGGACTTCATGTAATGCATCTGTTTAATACCCTTACATCCAAACACAAACGATATTCTACCTATAATTTCAAGAAAAAAAGTTACAACCTACCATCTTCTTTTTAGGTCCTCCAGGGAAAAGAGGTAAGCGGGGCAGAAGAGGAGAGACTGGTAAGTTTTCAATTTCATAAGATCCATTGTTATTTGATGTCTGTGTTTTTGTGAGGATGTGTACCCAGCATGCCTTCATTTTTACTTTTATTGCTTGTGTGCTCTGAAAGAGAGTTCTGAAACTTCTCTGGTAAAAATCTGTGACCCTTGGCATATACCTGGTGGCTTTCCAGATAGTTTTCTAGTCTTGGGCATCATTAATTTGTAGGCGCACTTCATAATGGTTGACACGGTACCGTTGGTAACACACTGGTAATTGTCAAACCATTTTGGTGTCTCCTCACACTTGTGGAAGTTAGAATAACTCCATGTAAGTCAGTAGTTGGAGTACTATAAGTCAGTGTTGCATCAGGCCACCTTGGTTTGAGGCAAACAATTTTATAAAGAAATAAAGAAGGAAATAAAATTCCTTATGTTAAGAATGTCGGTACTTAGGGAAATAATGTGATAAGTAGACTACTCTGTATGAGAGAAATTGTTGTTTACTAGAAATGAGCAGCAATTAAGTTCTTACAGAAATAAGAAAAACATTTGTTGGTTCATTACCCTGTACCAGGGAGGTTGCTGTTGAGAGAATCCCGCTGTTGGTGTGGAGCTTGAAATTTCATTTGAGGCAATGTTGTGAGGTGCTGAGCACCTCTTCCTGCTGACATTCATGGGAATTGGAACTGTTGGTTACCTTGCGGGATTGAGTTTTTCATAAAGGTGAACTTTCTGGAGGCAATGCAGGAGAAAATGAGCATTTCTATTCTCCTTGGCGCTCTCATCTAATCTGCCAGTTAGGAAAATCTTCCAATCGACTTGATCTCTGTAAATCTTCTGTAGCCTTTCTTATCTCTGCAAATGATCATTTATCTAGCTCTTAAAAACTATTTCCATATTTTCCTGCATCACAAAACTGAAGACAAGCCCTGCCAAAGATTAATAGAAATCTCCTTGGTGTTTCCATTCGGTGTTGGCGTAGTATTTACTTCAGAGAAAAATGCTATGATACAGAAGGAAATTCTGTGATTGAAGACTGTCTTACAAACGATCCTGGCAGTTACTTTGCAGGATGCTTATCGATTCATTTTACACCTCAAATAAACACATATTAAACTATTAATCAAGGAAATTGATCTCTCTCATTTAAAACCAGACCTGCACCTTAAAATGCTGTTTAAGAATGTTTACCAGGATAAAGAAATCACCTTAGTTACTGGACAATAAAATTGCATTGTTAAAACCAAAAGCCTGTCAATATTAAAAGCAATCTCAAAGTACAGCTGCTGTCGGTTTATACTTCTTTTGCACTTCGCTTTATTCAGAAATTAGAGAGAGACATAAAAGCTTAATGAAATGCCATTGATTTGGGAGCTGCAGCTGCTCAACTTAATAAGACTGAAATAGTAGATTTGATTTGTGGCTCTTTGATAATGTTTCCAAGAACTGCTATACAAAAGTCTTTGAGTCTAAATAATTGAAAAAATGTGCAAATATCACTTCACAAAGTGTGACATTTTAATGGGGAGCATTTTATATGTGTGCCTTGAGAAAGAAAGGTGATGAAAAGAAAGTTCAGCACTGTCAGGTGGCCACTGAAACCTCCCCTCACAGGCAAAGTTGGAAGGCTGGAAGATGCTGGAACATGTATGGCTTGACAAGATGCCAAGGTTAAATGCCAAGGGTACTTTATGCAATTTTGCTGCCAAGCTGTGGTCCAATGCCAACTGCGTGGCTAACTGAAACTGGTGATGTGGTTACATACGCTTTATGTGGAGTCTGACAAAATGTATTGTAGTCCATGGCTGGTATTTTTGGACCTGCATGAAATTGCATGGAAATGGATGGAGAAGCAACTTGCATAAGATTGCATGACTGTAATTGAAGAATTGGTAAGGTAAGCGCATGCATTTAGGCATTAGTCATATTTACAGGTTGCAAAGCACAACCAAAGCTGAAAATTCCACTTGAATGGGAAAATGTGTACAGTGTATTAGCAGTTTTGCTCACTTACAATCCTGAGGCCTTGTGCTTGGCTTCGTACATATGTGTCTTTCTTTAATAACTTCATAATCTTACATATTCTTTTTTTCTCTTTTTTTACCCTCTTTCCCTCTCCCCTGCCCCACAGGACCTCCTGTAAGTACAGTGATACATTGTTGGTTCTTCCAGAATCAGGGAAAAATCTGTTAGATCCTGTTAAGATATCACCATGATAAAATGATCACATATCATCAAAAGGGAATTTTGATATTTATACTTACACAGTGTAAACACTCACTAATTATCTTGGAGCTGAATAGTTTAATCAGAAGGTTCCTTAAGAAAAAAGTCTCTAAAAAAATAGATTTGTATTCAGCGCTTCAGATAGCAGTGTGGATCACAATTCCACGTAAGTATGTTATGTTCATGTTCATTGCTTATGACTTGATGACAGATATTTTACTACAGTATAAAAATGTGTGAGTATGCTATTAGTCACTCTGCCTTTCACTGGGTAGTAACTTCCTCTGCAGTTACCAGAAAGTCTTAGCGTACAGGCTTCTTATTCTTTGCAGGTATACAGGCTGTCCAGCTCATTGCAGTGTAATTGCTACTGAAGCTAGTAAATGCTTGTGTAAAATGAGTATTAAATAATACTATTTAGTTTAGTGAGTTGGTTGAATCTTGGGCTAACCCTGTTTGTAAGAAAACAGTTTGTCTCTTCTGGGGTTTTATGGTGGTTTTGGTTTTCAGTTGGGTTTTTTGTTTTGTTTTTTGTTTGTTTGTTTTTTTGTTTGCTTTGTTGTATATTCCCAGGATAGGTCAAAAGTCTGACTTGAAGAACAGGACTAAACACATATATCTCAAATATTCATATTTGTCATGCCATCCATGTGCACCATATGGTGTAGAAGTGTGGCCATTAGAACAGTATTTCTTTTACAGTGTTTGCAGACTTCTAACTATTTTTATTTAATTTGATAGATACAGTATTTCCACAATATTTTCAGGACCAGATTATCTGTCTATTCTATGCTACATGCATGTTTGAGAATAGTGAATTAATATGTTGAATTTCTGCTGTGACCTAATGATTTTACTGTAATCTGTATATATTGAGCAGTGATACTACTTATCCTTGAAAAGTTTTGACCATGTGCTCAGCAGTTCAGAGTGGCAAATTCATTTAACAAGCCATCAATGAAAAGCCAGACTTAATGCTGCCTATATGAAAGAAACACTGGCTTCCCCAATTTCTTTTTCAGTCTTCTCATGAAACACAAACGACCATAAATCACGATACAAGTGGTTTTCCTGTAGCAAGACAACGTGGCAAGAGTTCATGATGTGCCTCATTATGAATGTCTTTGACTTCACCTCCCCACTGTTTTAGTATAGGTCCATTTAAAACAAAACAAGAAAAGTCTCAATTGTGACAATATTAACACAAACCTGAAATAGCTCCCAAAACTGAATAATATTAAGAAGTATCTGACTTAAAATTCCAACTTTCATACTCAAAACTTACAAGACTTCATCTTGCTGACAGGCAGTAAGGGTTTAAGTTGTTACAAGGCCTTTAAAAATGTAATTTCTGTTCCTAATTCACTTTTTCACTTTGATAGACACTTGTGGTCTGGCTAGGGGCAACTGTTGTGAACATAGTTATTGTTTTCACCTGGGAGACTGTGGTGATCATTTTCATTTTAAATAGCAAATATTTGTATATCCCACATAGCACTGCATGGAATTATGTGTATATTGTATTTTCAAAGGCTACTGCAATGCTCTGTTTATTTTCCTTGTACATGACTACTGAGTGTCACATGTAATAACAGCCAAAGGCTGGGGCTTTCAATTTTTTTTTATGATCTGTTATAGCATTCTCAAATTTCTTCTTTGCCACCTATGTTCTAGTGGTAGCCTATGTATCTAATACTTTATTGCCTAAGCACTAAACCTTTTTTTCTTTTAACCACATATTGCCCTTCAGTCTACATGCATAATTCTCTTCATAACAAAAGGAATTTCAGTGACCATCAGAAGTAGCCAGTAGCCTTTCAATTAGAGGGTTTATTTAAGTTAAAACATGTAATTTCCATTGCCAAAGCCTCATTTCTTCACTGTGTAGTACCTATTTCATATTTATTTGTTTGTAATATCACATATAAAAAAATCAATCAATATGCAAATTATAATTTGCCAGTAATGTACTCTGCATGTTTGTTGTCATGTGTCATGACTGTGTTGTTAATATGTGTCATACCATTTCATCTCATTCAACCAGGGTCTACCAGGGCGAAATGGCTATCCGGTAACTCATCATATATTTATGATAGTGTATATTACTCTAAAATCCTGTTGTATTCTGGTTTTTCTTTGTTACTGTCAAAAAGACCTTTTTTCTGTTTCTCAGATGCCTAGAAAATGTAGGACTTTCCTTTATAAACAAAACAAACTAAAAAGCCTTTGATAAGTTTTGCAAAAGAACCTGAGTGTTTACAATGCATAAATGCAATGCACTGGTTGTTTGACAGTGTGTATATTTTGTGTTGAGTTTCTGCATTCTTGCATACAAAATAAATTTTTTACTCTAATTTAAAAAAGAAAAATTCTTTAGCAAGATACTGCATCTCAATTTTCCATATTAGAAAGCTGTACAGCTGCCATTTGGAACCTCTAAGTCCTTTCTTTTAATTATGTCCTGTTTCTCTTGGCTGCTTCATTCAATGCATTTTGAGCAAAGTAAAATACTATTACAGAGGTCCTAGCAGTTGGCTGCATTGTCTATCACAGGGTAATTTTCTGATAATGGATGGAATTCATTTTTCTGTCAGTTTCATTCATATCTTTAGGATTTAATGCCTGAAAAAAATAATATATGAAATAATGCATCTTTCTAAAATCTATTAATAGTATATCTCTTTCAAGTAGTCAGACAAGCTGACTGCAGTGTCCCACTCAAGGAAAAAAGTATACACCTACTGTCATGTGTGTATTAGAAATCAAGTGACAAAATGTGTTAGTGGATACATTTCAGAGACAATACATATGCACAACATAGTGACTGTTGAAGTATGATAATGATCTTATTTAAAGCACTTGATAGTATAGCTTGGAGGGCCCTCCCGTACTGATTTGCCTATGTATTTCAGACAAAAGATGCCTTTTTTTTTTCAGCGAGTTTTAGAAATGTTTCTGTTGGTAAATAGAAATTGCATGCCTTGAACACCTGCAGGTAGATGATAATTTCATAGAATCATAGCATCTCAGTATGCTTTGAGTTGGAAAGGACCTTTATAGATCATCTAGTCCAACCCCCTGCCATGGGCAGGAACACCTCTCATTAGACCAGGTTGCTCAAAGCCCCATCCAGCCTGACCTCGAACATCTCTAGGAATGGGGCACCCACAGCTTCTCTGGGAAACCTGTTCCAGTGTCTCACCGCCCTCATCATAAAAAATTTCTTCCTTATGTCCGATCTTAGCCTATCCTCTTTTATTTTAAAATTGTTGCCCCTTGGCATGTCACTACAGGCCTTGGTAAAAAAAAATAATCTCTTCACCTTTCTTCTAAGCCCACTTTATATATTGAAAGGCTGCAATAAGGTCTCCCCGGAGCCTTCTCTTCTCCAAGCTGAACAACCCCAACTCTCTCAGCCTGTCTTCAGAGGAGAGGTGTTCCATCTCTCTGACCATTTCTGTGGCCCTCCTCTGGACCTGCTCTGACAGGTCCATGTCTTTCTTATGCTGGGGGGGCCCAGAGCTGAACGCAGTACTCCAGCTGGGGTCTTACCAGAGCAGAGTAGAGGGGCAGAATCACCTCCCTCGACCTGCTGGCCACACTTCTTGTGATGCAGCCCATTTCAAACCTTTTCTCTGGGCATCTTCTGTAGTTGCAGAGTTTTCTGAGAAATGTTACCAATGAAACATCGTCCAATGCCTGTCTTTACTATTACAAGTAGTTGCAAGTCAGCTGGTGAGGAATCGATCATCAGTATCAAGAAACCTGCTTGGATATACTGAAACCATTGTCAGGTTTCAGAGTACACATTCCAATTTCATTTAGAGTGCTTAATCTGTGTAGATGCGTGCACAAGTGTGTGGAGGAGAAGATGGAGTGAAAAGCTTGCTAAAAAACCCTTTTTTGGTCATCATCCAGCTGTGAGCTCTGTATACAAAGACTAGGATTTAAAAGGAAAAAGACCCACAGTGACAACAAACCAGCCCTTAGGCTCTTAGGTCATGGCTTCTGTGGAAATTAAGTATCTGTGGTGTTCGTCATTCCAGTTAATGAGCTTAACCCACAAGGTGAAGTTTATATTGTGCAAAGCACAAAAGCCTCGTACATTTAACTTCTTGGCCTAAAGTGTAAGTTGAGAAAATGAGTGAATGTGTTAGTGATGGACTCATGCGTGTTTTGAAGGCTTCACGGGGACAGTTTGAAAATATAATTTTCTTTAGAGCCTGAAGGCCCAGTCCTTTGTCTTGGTCCAGCTGCTTTCTTGAAGAGATTTGTCGTGGGATCTGAAGACAATAAAGGTTCTTGGAAGCCATGTTATTGAAATTGCTGAGTCTAATAGTGGCATTGTTATGGGCAAAGTTTAGTCTGAATGCATTTCTGTGCATGCGTGCAGCCATCCGTGCATGCACAGGCAAATGTGTGCCTTCAGTAGTGCTTAGCACTGATTGAACACTTCTTCCTGCTTGAAAATGACTGGGAATAGAATTTGGCTTTGGTTCTTGAAAGTCGTCACTTGGCTGGCTGTTTCAATCTTTTCAGTTACAGTCATATCCTCCTGCTTTGAATGGGAAATATGTAACAGCAAGTACAATGCACTTTAAAAGTACTTATACAGTCCTGTAGAGCTCTATGAAAAGGCTATTAGCGTTTAAAGTTATTTCTCTAGAGTCCTATTTAACTCCTGTAGAAACCTTATTGCTTTAATCTTTATTGGATTTTATAGAATATTCTGTGAGGATAGTGAGCTATATCTGCCACATATAACCTAAAAAGCTCTCTGCTCAATAGGTCAAATCATAATGCTGCAATCTCACAAAAGCTGGTGGCTGTTTTCTCCCAGACTTCTGTTTTCATTATCTGTGTTCATTCTAATTTTAAAGGTACCTTAAGAAATAATAATAATAAGAGTAAAAGGAATTACAGTGAGAAGTCTAAGTTCCTGGGAAGATATGGTATCAAAAGTCAAGAAAATAAGCTGGACTTACTGCTAATGAGTACTACAGTTATTAAGGGGTTTATAAGACCATGATTAACTGGTTATTATGTAAGGCACCATGAATACTATAAAAAGTGTACACTGGTACAGCTCCTTTTTTCCCCTCATTAAAAGCTTTATATAACAGACAGTGACCAAACTCAGAGTTTTAACTCTTTCAACTTGAGTTTAAAATTGAAATAGGCTATCACATCATCTTAAATAAAAAAGAACAAAAGAGTGCACAAACATTAGAGAATGAGAACACAGGCATTTGTTGCAGGGTTTTGTATGACAATGTCACTTCAGAAATAATGCTAGAACTTCCAAAAAAAAATAAAACCCAACAAAAAAAACCCCAACCACTACAAAACCCCCAGCAGCTTATGAATGCAGTGAAGAGGCCAAGTACACAAACCATGTAATCTCTGCAGGGGAAAAAGAATCTTACAAGCTGGTTGAATAGGTAGAAGTTATTTACTATTTTCCATTGAAAAACTGAAGCAGACCAGGAAAATTTTTCCTACCCTTTTTCCCAAGCTGGGGTACAGATCAAGCTCAACATCCAAGTAAATCATCCTGGAAGTTGTTGCATATATGGCTGTAAAGCTGCACTATCTTCAGAATAAAGTGTCAGAATATGAAGATGCCCATATAGCATTGCTTCATAGAAGAGGGGACCAGGGAAATTTCTCCTATATCTACCCATGATGTCAGTCTGCAGAGCACCTGATGCATTTACAAGACTTATAAGAGCTGTGGAGGGTTGTGGCTACTCCAGGTGACCATGTGGATTGTATTAAATCCCATTTCTCTTAACACCCTTGTTTCATCTTCAAGAAATGTAGACAAATTCCTCTCTTGCAGAAAAGAATGTGTCTAAATTGGAGATTGTTCTCCTGTAACTGTAAAATATCATCACTTGCTCATACCTGAAATGTAGATCTTTGAAATTTCACCTGTCATTTCATTTAAAGTTTTCCTAGCTCTTGAAAGACTTAGCTCTGAATCGTGAAGATAACAAACTGGCAAAGCTTAGGACTACAGGTAGAGAATTCCAATTATTCTTTAGCCTGTTATAATTCATTGTAGCTTAGAAAATGTCTTTATCATCACACTTCTGATTTTTGCACCCGTAAAAATATGTCCCAATATACCATAAGACAAACTGTCATCCCGATATGTAAAGAACCTCAGGTTGCTCTTAGAAGGCTCTGATTCCCTCTCACTCCCCTTTCTGTTCCTGTATTACTAAAGGTGAAGAAAATTCCAGGTAGAACAGAGAACGGCTGTGAGGGGCTTGAGTTTGGAGAAATAGGCCTGGTGTGGAAGAACATGAAAGCTACTGTTGTGAGAAATTGGAAAAAGGCATTTTATTGTCCTGCTGTGTTGCTTTGTCTTTGGTGCTTCGTATTTCATTTTCTGCTGGGTCCCCAGTTAGAGGTTGGGGCTGTGCAGGCAAATGTGTAGTAAGTAGCAGTGTCTGTGTAGGTACGTAAAATTAATCCCATCCAAATGCAAGTTTTTCGACCTCAGATACTATGGCAGCTCAGTTGCTATGAAACGAACATCACTAGAATAATCAAAAGAGAAGAAATTAGCAAAGATAGAGAGCTTTTAATCTGTGATTAAGCACAGCCTATGGCAGTATTGAGCATTTCTGCAGCAGCTGTGGTATTTCCAGTAGCTGGTCAGGTCTCCCCTTTTTCACAGTTGTAGTAAAATATACATGTCTAAGCTCAAGGAGCGGCTATGTCGGTTCCTGACCTTACCCTGAGGATTTGGCTTGGTGATCCTATAGAAGTTCCCCACTCTACAGCATTTCTTTTTCTCAACAGGTGTCTTTGCAGACCACCTTTTATTTCTGGCATTCGACCAAAGCAATGTCTTAAACATGTACCAGCAAAACTTTTGCAATGAATTTCAGGTTTGGTAGTGAAGCATTGATAACTAGTTCAACTTTTAAATTTTTTTTTTTCTTTTTAAATACACAGAAAATTCAAAACATCTGGAATCTCAAAAGCTTCTTTGTGCTGTGATTTTAGTATGCATTTTCTCAGTTCTATGTACTTTATCCTTATTTTTAGTCCTGGCAGAGGTGATTGGCTTGGGAGACATGAGGTTTTCAGTGGATCCATCTGCCTCAAACTACTTGCTTGTTCTCAGGAAACAGAGAGGATCCTCTGCTTTCTTCAAAGAGATACTGTTGGTCAGCTGTCCATCTCAAAAGGTTACTGGGTTTGCAGATTTCTGTATTTGTAACCATGTACTCCTTGCCCATCGTTCCAAAAGGTTGCCAGCTGATGCCAGTGCTGGATTCAGCAGGAAACAAGTGACTACTCAGGATGAGTATAAATAAGTCCTTAGACCTTTTTGTCTTATTTCACATAACCATTTTCCATTAATACATTCACCTCAACAAATTGGAACTCCAAATGGTCTTGCCATGGTTCACCAAAACTCTGTATACAAGCCATTTTTGGTGAGTCTTCCAAGAACATACTTCAGCTCATATGGAGTGTAATACTAATCTGCCACAGCCAGTCCCTAAACTTCTTTGTATGCTGTGCACAAGTGCTACAGTCCTGTCGCAGAAGCTTATAACGAGAGTTGGACTTCTCTATTGTAGTCAGGCCAGCAAGTGCAGGAGTAAGAGCTGGGGGGATATGGCATTCAGTTTCATTCTCACACGTGAAATTTAAGCCGGCTTTCTACAGCTGTAGGCAAAGGATGCTTTCAGTCTTTTCCATGGATACATCTGTCAAGTGCAGCACTCAATGGTAGCTGTAGCTACTGGTATTGATCGTTCTAAGTGATGGATATCAGTATGACTTTTTTCAAGCCATACCTGTGTTATGTGATGTGAGACTTGAACAAAGGTCAACCAGAGGTGGGTCACTTGCTTAATTACGAATTTTGCCTTGATATCAAACCGTAGATATGGCCCTAATTGCAGTTTTGAACTGCAGTATCAAAAATTGCATTCTGGCAGTTAATATTCTGATAAGTAGGAGATAAAGTCCACCCTGTAAAAAAAGTGAGTTACACCTTTCTTGCTTGCAGCTGTTGCCATCCTCTAGTATTGTTTAATAGGCCTATAGTGGCAAGCTGTGTTGAACGGTTTCTAGAAAACTTCAGTGGCAAATCAAAAATCTTCCTAACAGTCACGACACAGTGTATCAGAATTTCTCAATAATACAATACCAGAATCCTCAACAGTTACACTGTTCCCAGATACATGGTTCAATTTAAAGAGGTGCAACACACACTTGCTGCTAAGCAGATTAACTGTAGTATTTTTGTGCCATGAGAACCAGAGGAAAGCTGTGAGAATGTGGTAATTTTTCAGAAAAATACTGTAGCTGAGGACATACTCAGCAAGTAAACTTCCAGTTTTTCTTAAAAATTGTGGGAGAGACTCTAAATTCCCATGGCTGTCTAAGTAATAACTGTGGCCTTTGCAATGATGTCAGTCACGTTAATACGATAATGTTTTTATGACCTTCACATCTATAAAGAATATGTAATACAATTCTTCAGTTTAATTTCTTTGTATGCCAATTTTTTGTAGTTATTGAAGATAATCACAGAAGTTGACTCAAAGAGAAAACTTTGAGACCTCTTAAGCTTACAGTTGCTGTTGGTTTGTGTCACAGATGACAACTGAAGCTACACATCAGAACACGTTTATTAGCTTCTTATAAGCCAGTTGCCATTTTGAATGAACCATGGGCTGAATCCTTTCATCTGTTACATTCATGTAATGATGAGTGCATAAGTAAGAGAAGGCAGTGTTTATTTCTGCAACTCCCTGGAGTATGCTCAGTGTGCCCCAAGCTGTTCCATATCGGTGACACTGATAGTGAAGAAACACCTGCCTCATCTGCAAAAGCCAGCAATATAAAAAGATATTTCTACCCTTTTCCTCACTTGCAATTATAAAAAGAAATTGCCATAGATAAGCTAAAGTAGAAACTTCACATGGTGACTTAAGAAAATTACTTGTGCTGCAATAAATGCCTCCCTACATAGCAGGTTCTGGTTTAAACTCATTAAACTTTCTAAATTATTTTAGTCCATTTTCGATTACAAATAAGGATGTAGAAAATTAGTAGAATAATAAAACAACATTATAATAGATAACCTCGATGTATCATTAGTAATATGGACAATTGTTACCATATGCTGGATCTGCCAAGACCTTCTTTAAACTAGCAATTTCCATCTCAGATGCATGGACAGACAACTCCTGTATTGTCAAATCCACATCTCTGCATGGCACTTTCTAGATGTCAGTGTGTGGTGAGAAATGAGCACATAATGCTAGGATACTGTGAGCTAGTGTGAATCAGTGTAGTTTAGATTCACAGCTGACAGTTCAAAATGATACAACCCCATATATCTATCTGACAAACACAGAATTCTAGCTGATGGCAGATAGATTGGACAGGTGTAATTTAACAATTAAATGTCTTTTTGCAGTATTTTCCTCTGCAGCTTTAAAAATTACCCTCTTTCATAATAAAGCATGTATAGGTAGAGAAAGGAATTAAGCTGGTTTGTCATTTATTTGACAGTATACATAAATTTCTGGTCTCTCTAGGTTACTCTACTGAGTTCAGATTGGCAGCTAAGCAGGTGGCATGCAGAAGACTGTAGTTATGATTTTAACATTTATGCTTTGGCAGGCATAATTAATGCTCGAACTGCACCTAAGTTCATTCATACTTTCCTTTTGTTGGGCATGCCACTTGACATTTCCCAGTCATTTCCACACAACGCACAATGTAACTCTCTAGTGTAACAGTAATAACTTTATTTATGAAACAAACTACCTCCGAGCAAAATTTTGCGTTCCAAAGGAATTGTAATTCTAGGCCTTATTTCTCAATTTGTGTTTGACAATTGCACGTGGATGTAGTGAGTAAGCAGTGATAGTTAAAAATGTCTCTTACAATTTGCCTGAACTGTCACTTTCTCACAAGAAGTTTTGGGATTCAAAGAAAATGTTAAATCACTTACAGTAGAAATCTTGTATTTAATTACTACTTATATCTGTCACAAATGGGAAGGGAAATCCCAAACCATCCTATAAGAATTCTTCAGTCATCAATTCCTTCACCTTGAAGGAGGGTTGCAAACATGATGCATCATTTTCTTTCACACTGGATTTTTTGTCTGGACTTAGGATATAGCTGAAAGATATGTCAAACATCACTACCCATACAGCTCCCAGATGAATATTCCTATGTGGGAGTTTAAGTGCATTGTTGATCCTAGCTGAGGTCAAGGGGTTTGGAATTTCATTGAAGAAACTTGTTCCTAAATCGCTAGACTAGGTGGTTGGATTCTGTAACTTCCAGAAAGTGCATGGTGGAAGTGTTTTCTCGAAGGCAGTTTGCACGCCTGCTTCCCCCTGCAATCAGTGTTCAGTTCCCATTTATGAGAGAGGTGGTATGAGGAGAGGAACATCTGGAGCAGGTGGGCACCTGAATTGGTTCTTCTTACAAAGCTGAATGAGGAACTTTCCCCCCACTGGGAATCAAAAAGTTCTTTCGTACGCCTGTAGTGGGCCTCACACTGCTTAGCAGCATACGGTAATTACACCAGAAATGATTTGGCTAGCGTTTGTTCAGCTAATAAGGTTCTCAGCTCTATGTTTTGGGGTTTCTTTTTTAATACCAGAAATTAGCTGGTAGAACAAAGCCTTAAAGTACGTTTTCTCCATTCCTGGGGATCTTTGGGATGGGCACATTTAGTGTACATCTTGCCACTTGCATCACAAGGAATCAATACTAAGGTGTTGTTTGGACTGCCCTTGTTTTTTGATTTCTGAGCTACATGTATGCATATTGAAATCAAGATTAGTTAAAGCAGTTTCTGAAAGCAAACATACTTGTCTGGTAGGAAAGATTTATACAAGCGGTGTGGAATGTCAGTTGGAAGTTTTTTCCATGACTGTGTAGGATACAGATCATAAATCACCCTCACAAAAGGGTTCTTCCCCCCCCCCCCCCTTGGCTTAAGGTAAAGCAATTAACATTTATTATTTTTTCTAATAATGAGATCTGCACGTCCTGATAATCTAGCAGAGGACCATTGAGTTAAGAATTCTTTTTGGATTATTTTGTACATGTTCATGGTAGCTATTCCCAGTATAAATGAGAGGAATTTAACCCTTTGCTGCTTTGCCTCACAAAAGGAGCATGATGAAAGCAATCATGCAAATGAGCACTCATCGGTTGAAAAGAATATTAAGTTTTTAATGTAGAAATCAGTTTCTTGCTGCTACATGATATTCTTATCAAAATAAACTGCTGTTTGCTTCTGCTTGGAAGTCTGGAATTCTTAGCAAGTGAAGTAAAACCAGGAAAAATTTGGAAATGTTAGAAGTTACACTATTCTTTCTGTAACAGTGCCGTATTTTACCAGATCAATTGCAACTAAGATGAGCAAATGTAAGGGTAGATTCTTCTACTTTTCTTCATATTGAACAACATTTACTCAGACAAGCAATCCCCCAAATAAGTACTGCTTACTATGGGAGGGCAAAGTGGAATTGGGACCTATGTGGAGAAAAAATTAGGAGACAAATGGTGCTAAGGAAGTTCTTTATTTCTCAGTGCACAGATTTTTGTGAAACAGAAGTTGCATCACTGTAGTGGAGTTCAAGGTTTCCATTCAAATTCATATTTCAGTTCAGTAGTGTTAGACAGGTATACTGAGTTTTTTGCCTCCAGCTGTTGGAATGATCTTAGTTTGCCACTTGCAGTTAGTTTCAGAGGGTGATGTTAGTAATAGTACAGTTTTCCATAGCTGAGAGTGAAGGTTGAAGGAAAGTGCTCCAAAAGTACCAAGAGTAACATACAGCGGTTCAGTGACTTTTGTCATGCGTAACATAGTATGTGCATTCCTAGTCATTAAGAAAGTGCAAGTGTAGGTTCCTTTTTTTAATAGGAATACTCCTGAGTGATGCCTGTGGTTTTCATTCAGGTAGTCTGACTGATTAGTCAGTCTCTGAAGAGAAAATGACCTCAACATTTCCACTTCCAGCTGCATGGATCAATTATCCTGATTTTTTTTAATCCACTCTGCATGTGATAGGAGAGATCTCATTTTAGGTCTCTGCCCTTAGGGTATGTAAAGTGTAATCTGGTATTGCCATCACATACAAATTGTTTCTCCCTAGATGGGAATGCAAAGAAATACATTTTTGTTCTTCATGCTGTCACCAGCTTCTGCAAAATTCCTTTTATAATCTTGAAAACCAGATATGTCAGAAGAAAGTAATGAAAATGTTTTATTTTGATATATTCATGTGTGGATCCACAAAACTCAAAAGAATAATCTAGAGATTTTGAGATTAAATGAACTAATGACATTGGTAAATGCTTTAGGATTTTAAAAGCTGTTTCACTGAACTATATTCTGTCTTTGGATTCACCTGTTAAGCTCTGGTGAACTTCAGTTTAACTTGGATAATTTGACTGAAATAAAAAAAAATGGGTGAAAGGAGTGTATGATTTGCTGGAGCATGGCTCAGAAAGGCACAGGTATGAAATATTTGGATTTGCAGGTTTTCTTGGCTGGGGGGTAGCCCATGTTCTGTACTGTAGGTTGATCAGATTTCAGTAACTTCTGTTTCCTTGGTTAAATGTTTTGTTGGTTGAGTTTGCTTGTTTCTGTTTGTGCAGCCGTTGTCAAGGAAGAAGGAAAGTCTTCTTTTCTGACTGTGCAGTGAGACACTGGCTCTACTTGGAGTTAAAAAGGGATTTTGGAATCAAAGTAGAAAAATCTCTGAATTTGTTTCTAGATAGGCAAGCTTCAAAAAGCAGATATATGAGTACGGAGAAACTTAGTAGCTTTTCCTAAATAGCTTGAGGGGGAAAACAGGCACCCACTCAATAGGAAGATTTTGTGGAGATGTGCTTTTGTTCTCCAATGTAAAAAAAACCACCACCACCACCACAAAAGAAATTCTGCTTCTTTTCGCATAAATTTCAAAAATGCATAAATAGAATTTGCCATAAAAGAAAAAGGATTGTCAGGAGAAGTTGTTTGGAAGTTGGGCCTGTGTATGTCCTTTCACCTACAAAAAAAGAAAGAACTGCAGAAGCAGGTTGAAGCAGCATTGCTGCTGAGGCTCTGAATTAAAATGACGCGATTCTTCCAGCATCCTCTCAGTAGCCTCTGTCGAGCCAGTTCTGAGCAAACCAAAATTCCCTTTAGATACTCCATCTAGCTGGTGAACATATGGCTCCAGGCTTTCCCCTTCATGGCTGCTTTATTGTATTGACTCATTATTGACTGAGTTTCTTTTCTTCCTCCTTCCTCCTCTGTCTTTTGCTCCATTTCCTTAGCCAGCAATACAGTTTCTAGGTCCCTCAAATCTTTTGGCAGCCAATATGGTGTTGCAGCTACACTCTTTAAAGCACCTTCTTACTTCTGATAACACTTTTTTTTCTTTTTTTTTATGTAAGGCTCAGCATTTTTCCCCCCTCTTCAACCCCTTTGATACTTGCTCTTAGTGACATATTGAAAAGCAGAAAGGTCTTAAGTTTTCCCAATAATGTCTTATAAAAATAGTGGCACCAATAGAAAGGTTATCCTATCTCAAACATTATCTCCTATCCAGACACTATTCATTGTCATCTTCCAGCCACAAGTTATACCTGGACTTACAGTAAAGAACACGCAGCTTCTCTTCTTGCTCCTCTTCCTCATCCTCCACACTCTTGTGAATAGGTCAGTCGGCTACTTCCAACCTTCTAATGAACTTCCAAATGTTTAAATTACAGTGTCCAGTGTTTTGCTTGAAAGGCCATTAGGTCTGAGGTCGGTGGGACAGGACATTAAGGCAGTAAACGGGGTAGCTTTCAGCTCCCCGGTTAAAATAATTTAACTAGTAAAAGCACAGACTTGCAAGTGAAGATGCTGTATGCCTGTCTGAGCACTTTATGTGATTTATAAACTTTGTTATTACATGCTTAATGATTTTGTTTTCATAGTCACAGTAGTAGATGTTGCTTCTGGAAACCAAGTTTTGGTACTGATCATGGCAAGATTTATGTGAAAATTTTTCTTCAAGGGCTAGAAATAATCCTTTCTTAAAATACAAATTCTTTCATTGCTACATCCCTCTTTTCCTGTTAAATTGGGGAAATAGAACAGGTGGTACCTCATTAAAAACTATATGGGGAAACACTTCAGAAAGAAAAAATGAGAAATATTGTAGTGCATCCCTGAATTCTGCTTTATTTCCTGGAATGAAATAATCTTTTAAAGTGTGCTTCATATAGTTTTTTCCATCATGATTTATGCTTTTTGAGAATTTACTGTTTCCAAGTTATTTTGGAGGTGACAGAGTTGTATGCAGCACCATCAACTTTTAGTGAATGATTTAGGTTATTGTGTGTTTAAGACAACAGTAGTGTCTTTAACCTAGCTGCATGCATATTTGTGCCTTTTATATCTGGTAGATACATGACAGAAGTATCTGAATGGGCTTGCATGTGCAGAATTTTATATTCCAGTATTTGAGCACATATGGCAGCACATAGCTGAAAGCACTTGCTTTGGAGTTTAACACAGTGCATCTGCACAAGTTTTTTTCTTATGTTGTATCCCAGATGGAAATACTGCATTTAAGGACTAGGACTAGGTATGAACATTGACATTTTGGTAATCCTGGAATTCTTCAAAGCTTTCTTTGACCACAATAGTCAAAAGAGATTGGGGTTTTTATCTACGCGTTTATTTATAAACACTTCAGTACCTTGGCTTTTAGTTTTGTTCTCTTTTAAACCCTTTGTAACTGTTCTCTTCTCCTCTTTTATGGAGATGTATCCACTCTGATTGATCTCCTTTGTTGTAAGTCAAAAGGGAAGTATCTCTACGGCAGCTGTATTTTTTTCTTAATTCCCTGGGAGCCCCATGCAAAATATGTGCCTCTATAGGCAGATAAAAGAGTGTGATGGTCAGTATAAATCAATTTACATACCTGCTCTTGAGTTTTGCTAATCTGCCAAAGCTGATGGTTCCACTGAGGGAAGGTCAAAAATTGGCCTCTGAAAGTTAGTTTCTATGGTACTGTGTTATTTACCGAAAGACTGTATTTTTATTTTTCCTTAATGGACCTCATTCCCCCTGAAAAGAGAAGATCTGTAGAAACCAAAAAAGATATTGACTGAAAGAAGTGAAATGGATTTTTTTTCATATTCTGTAAAGCCATCAAAACACAGGTAACAGGAAAGATTGTTCTTTTGTAGGGCTTCAGTGAGCAAATGGATTCACTTCCACGGTGGTGTGAGGAGACAGATTCTTCAGAATTATTCCAGGAGAACAAAAATCTAATTCATCAAAGTCATCATGCCACAGCTGTTACAACAATCTATCTCCTGCTGAATGCTAGCCAGCTAATTTTTGAGAAGTGATATTTTTCACAGTTTATTGTTTTCTCATCAACATGGCACCAACCACATCAAATATATTCACACAGTGATGTTGGCGTTGATGAATTAGCCATGTGCTTTCTATTTACGGATACAGGAGTTTCAATTTCTTCAGGAGAAACGAGAACTTTTAGGTAGAATGTAGGAGATTTCTCTCTGGTCTGTGTGTATGTTCCCTGTGTTCAAGTACTTGTTAAGCTATGCTGGAATTCAGTAGCGTAATGAAGTATTTTAATGGAAGCACATAGTTCTGCAACCCTTCACAAGACTGTTTTTATGGATGGATGAAGCATATGGGGGTAAGCACTTTAAGATCCCAATTTCAATACAGTTCATTTTTTAACAGCAGGCAGTTACAGTGTGCTTTCTCAAGTCACTGTACCATGTATGATTTGCCAAGATGAGGCAGGTTCATTTTACAATTTTTTTTTAATTTTTTCAACTCCTGAAGAAGTATCTGAGTATCAGTTAGATGTTTCATATTTGGAGTTTTGGTCTACAGTAAACAATGTTAGTCAGTGGTAAATAAATGAACCAAAACAAAACAGAGTCCGCATGACTCCATTCTTTACTATAGCTTGAACTATGTTGCTCTTAACTCTTTCTGGGGTCAAGAGTAGTTTCCCTTTGCAATAATTTGTCATACAGATATGACTATACAAATGTTGCAGATGCTGGTGAGATGTATAGGCTACAAGGAGAAAAACAATGTCTGTCTGGAAATAATCTCCTTGCTAGCCTGATGTATGAAAACAACAAAGGTGCTTCACAGTTTGGGGTTTACAGTCATACTTGGCCCTTTTTTCCTATATATTTGCGATGTGCGCAATGTTGGCCATGATAAATAGAAGGATGTCTGCCTATATTCTTTTAGAAGAGTTTGTTCCAACTTCAATCTACCCAGTTCTTTCTCCTGTTATTTTTACATATATATTTCAGCAGGAAGAGCAGTCATAGTGCTCAGATACTCAAAAATGCATCTGCACCACAAGAAACTGCCCGTCAGATTTTCTGCATAGACTATAAAAATAAAAAGTATCTCAGCAATTATTTTTCAGCTGTCAAATATGCTTTTGAAAAGCTGTGACTATAATTTTTCTTGCATAGAACTCTTTGTACTCCCTTATTGTTACCATATGCAGCGCTTTTTTTCATAGTTCAGCCACTCTCTGAATAGCCAAACTCTGAACAATTTTTATTTCTCTAAATTGCTTTCTTCTAAACATAACCAATCCATCTTATAATTGCAAAGGAGCTATTAGAGTATTCAGACTGCATGTAGGGCTCCCAGCTAGGAGTCTTGTGATCTGGAGTGACGTTGCTCCAAGGAAAAGTTTTAGAGACTGTACCTGGGGGGGTTTTTTGAGTCTTGAAAACTGTCCCTCATCTTCCATCTTGGTCTGTTATTGATGATTTCCATCATCTAATTTAGGCTAATATGGACACCAGAGCCACTTAATGAAATTCATAGCTTCAGGTTGCATGCCCATTTGTTTCTTGAAATACAAAGAAACTAAAAAGTATGAAAAAATGCAAACATTTTCTTTTCTATAACAAGAACAGCAAAATACATGTAAGATTCCTGCCAGCTCTGCTTGGCAGCTTACTATTAGCATTGGCTTATTGCTCTTACTGCTTTACATGTGCATGCTGCATATTTCTCTGTACTAAAGGCACTACAATTGACAGGTGGTTTAAAATATAAATTGGAACAACTTCTAATTACCTTTATGCTCATGAACTGAAGTCTCAATGCTGAGAGCCTAGTCTAGGCATGATGTAGCTTTTCTGGCTGATGGAGGTGCACTCTGGAGCCTTAATCATGGTGCTGCTATTCTTCATTCTCCAGATTTTATCTGAGTCTCTTCTATGCTTCCAGGGTATGCTTTGAGATCCTTATTGGCTTCATAAAGGCAATTTTGTAGGAGCTTTTGATGAGAGAGTTAATACCTGGCTTGCAACCAAATGAGAGATTTCTGGAATTACAGGAAGAGGCTATTAAGGGCTTAAGAATGCACCCTTCCCTTTCCCTTTCCCTTTCCCGTGTATTGGGGAAGGTGTACTCAAATCTTGAATGCTTAATTTTGCATCAGTGTTTTGAATGAGTCTAGGAGAAGCAAGATGTTTCTTCTGAAGGCTGAATCGAATAAAGTCTCTAGCAGTTCAGATGGGATCTGTAAGTTGCTGGTCAAGAAGATCAAGCAGCCTAACAGTGCTGTGAATTCTGTTGGTTTTTGAAAAAACTTCATTTAAAATTTTAAATTCCTACCTCGGAATACATTTATACTTACTTTGCGGTCTCCAGGTGATGATCCATCTAGGTGAGTTTTATGTCTCAGGTAGTAACTAATATGAACTGCTTGGGGGAAGAATTCAGGAAATTCTGAAATGGACTTCTTTGAAAGAGTCCTGTAGTGCTTCATTTGTCTTTGTCAGTAATTTTCCTTTTTGTGGTAAAAGGGTTTTAGACAGCGGGCTCAGCTCATCTTTCTTGTACTCTTGCAGTTCATTCTTCTCACAGTAAAGTTTTTCCCAGCCCAAATGATCTGGATTATTTGGGATTTTTTTAGTAATGTCCCAATCGCTGGCCAGAGAGACTTGTTGCACGTTGATTTAGTGCACTTTTTTTCTCCCAGGCTTGGAGCAAGTGACTTGTGTACCTGGGCTGTTCGCTCACATTGTTCTTAACAGCAATCACTTCCAGTCATTGAAAAAGAACCAATAATGTTTCATCAGTAGGAGAAATTTAGCTAGCTGATAAGCTTATCATACTCATTGCCTACGTAAGCTCTAAAACAAAACTTCACTAAAAAGAAATCTCATCAGACTTGCTAGGAATACTATCTTACATTTAATTGAAGTCAGCCTTGCTATACCTGTAATTAACCAAAGGAGAGAAAGACAGGCATGGAGATCCATCATTTTAAAGGTATCATGATGAGGAAACCTGACAATTGTGGGGTTTTTAACATCTATCAATCCTGAACTAAAATACGTGATTTGAAAAGGCAATGAGTCATCTTTCACCTTACCTGAACTTGGTGGGGATGATCTGCAAACCTGCTGCTTGAGACAGATTTTCCTTTTTTTTTTTTTTTTTTTTCCCCTCCACATAGGTATTTTTAAACTCAATCTGACATAGTAACTGGCATGCAGCTCATACAGCTGCTGTAAAGCTAGATTCCTGCTTTCTTCTGAATTTCCTATTGTATACATATTGACATAAGAGGTTTTCAGGCAGCTGCAAGTAACAATTTTAACAATCATGCTTACTGTAGATTGTTTAGAAATGTGGTATAATTTAGTCACATAATTTTACCAGGATAAGTTTCTGAATTCTGAAATGCTGCTGTGATAGTTTAAATTAGTATATCTTCAAACTGCTAAACGTGTGATCTAAAAGATTTTTTTTAAATTACTGGGAGATACCTTAAAATATGATTATCTATTTTTTTTTTTTTTGACAGCTGAGTGGCACATCACACTCTTATTAAAGTCAATGTGAAAACTCTCTTTTAATTCAGTGCACTACGAACTGAGTCCAGAAAATACTTGTATGCTGGCCAACTTCAGCTATGGCATTGTTATGTCTCACTAGCTTTATTTGTTGGGCCAACACTGGCCATCAGAAATATTGAAATAAGCTCAGCCACTTATTTGTGGCAGGAAGTTCCAGTAAATTGAAACACAATCTAGCAAAGTGTTACTGGGGCTCTGTTAAGTTTTCTGTATTCATGTCTCTCTCTGAGATGCAGATGTTTCTGTATTAATTTTCTGTATGCAGAGCATTTCAGACACTTATGGTCTGCATTGGGAGAGAGAATTTTTTCCAAAGTACTTGATTCCACACTGAATAATCATGAAAAACAGTGAGTCATCAAAGTTTGAGAAATCATTATACATTTGGAGATGATAATTGGCCTGCTTGTAATTATTTATACACAAAACTAGAACTGGAGTAATTTGCAGTGTCAAAATTTTTCCTCATTCTTTCCACAGAGAATGTGTTTGCAACAAATACATTTCTCTGTATGTTTCCAATTAATATAAACCTACCAAAATTATGCACTGTTAAAATAGGCCAATCCATTTTATTTAAAAACAAAAAACCAAAAAAATTCCTTTAGACAGAAGGTGGTCTGCAGTTTATAAAGAAGAAATTATGTCTGTTTTCTGTTTATATGTATCTCCTTGTTCACAACTCAGTATTCTGGTGAGTATTCCTTAAATGAAAAGGATCGTTGAAGGATAAGTGGAGAAGTTAAGAGTAAGAAGATAATCCATATCTTCTTCTTTTCCTTCCTGTGGAAGATTCCTTTATCACATAGATTTCCATATGTGGTATCTTTTCTTATCTTCACTTTTCACTCAGAATTTTCTGAAGAAATGAATATTGCATTAAAGCTTCCTAAAGTAATAATACTGGCTATCTTTTTGACAGGAACACTCTAAAGGTTTCTGATGCATTTGCTTACATATACAATTTCTAACAATAACCCCTAAAATTCTTAAAATATTTACCTTCAGAGTAACCCATACGTAAAAAGATACTGCTTAAATGGAAAACAACTGATTTTGTGTAGTGTTCAAAATCTGACTAAAAATATCTTTGAGAAACATTATGTTTACAGTATCCTTGAGGAGTGGAAGCTACTTTTCACAAAACCAGACCGAAATGGCACTCATATTCCCCTTCCTCCCATCTGTTGTCTCTGTCTATGTTACAGTTATCTGGTGGGTAGTTAGTGCTGAGTAAATAGTTGGGTATTATTTGGAAAAAAATCTACTGTACAAACATATTTGCTTTTGAGGATCTTGGAAAAAAGTGTATGTAGTACTGTAAGTAAATATCCAGTAATAGTATACATTTAAAAATGGTAGCGGAAACCTAGAAAGGAAATGCACAGTCCAGAAGAAACATTTTCAATACCATCTGTAGTATCTGCAATAAGCAAACAAATAGTTAGTGTACATGTCTGTTGTATAAACCTACTCATCCCCTTGTCTTTCATGATGCATTGCCTTGTCTGGTTTTCCAAAATGTTTTACAGGGATTGTGTTATAGAAGACCATGTATTTGGTACTTGTAAAAAATTACTTGCTAATCTGTGGTAGCAGTTCTTTAGAGAACAAAGCAGAAAGTAGTTTGAACTATGTAGCACACAGCTCTGGAGACAATAAAGTTTAAGTCAAAGACAGACTATAGTTTGAAGTCTTTCTTTCAAAACAAATGAAAATGTCTTTGAGTATTCCGTGAGACTTCCGGTGCAACCATGTAACAAATTTCAATAAATATTGTCACATATAGGATTTTTCTCAGTGCATCCTGAAGTAGCCTTATGTACTATTTTGGCTCATCTTTCTCACCCAGCCTGCATCAGCTGTGGAAATTCTGATTGCTTCAATTTTTGAAAAGCATTTTCTCTCTCTTTCCAACACTAGAAAGAAGTAATTGGGGAAAGAATAAAATTGCCATGTTTTGTTGTTAAAGATTTAGGGTTTTTATAATGAAAAAATATTATTCATTTTCACAGTGATGACCTCTTATCTTCAGAGATAATTTTTTTTTCTCCTGTAGGGCAGTATGTCTCAAGCAAATTTCTCTTTCTTCTATTCTATAAAGCAAATCCCACAAGACTTTAGACCAAATAGTCCTGATACAAACAGAATCACGGGGGAAATTCCAATGATTTTCCATTGCAAGCAGGTGCTTCTCTTCAGCCTACTGGGAATTTCTGATTCTTCTTTACTGAGACTCTTCAAGATGCTACATGCCATCCTTTAATTCAAGTGCAGGAGCTATGTAGCATGGATAAAGAGCAGGAAAAAATTTAACAGTAGATAAAATACCTAGCATTGTAAGGGAGCATAAACAGTATTTTTCTTCTATGATAAAGAAATATTCCCTGAAAACAGTGCTTATGTGCAAAATACAAGCACTGATAAGTTGCAAGAGCTGTTGGCTGGTCCTTCTAAGCCAACGATTTCACCCATAATGAATTTTCCTTCTACAAATACTTGCATAATTCTTTTCTGTATTCATTCATCATAAGACTAATTAAATCTTTTGGGCTAAGCTTGCAGCAGACCAAACAGTTAAATTTAGCTGCTGGCCCACGCAGCCCTCTGGGGAACTTCATATACTTACCATGACCTTACTGTTGATTTAACTAGTAATATCTGTAGTTGGCTTTCTAGAAGTAAATGTATTTGTAGCCAAGGTTCAGCTCAGCCTTCGTTTTTGCACCTGCAACAGACTGTGTGTGTAAATATTACTAGATAAATATCCTGTAGTACAGTGCTAGAAAAATCTGGGAAAGCTAATAATTTGCAGACTTGCCTTGATTTTTGGAGTGCATAGTGCCATATTTAAAAATCTGATAAATAACTAAGAAAATATTAGTGTGTGCTGCATGTATGGGATCAAGAGGTGCTGAAGAAGCTTAATAATAAAAATTGTCCTGTTAATGCACTGGAAAGTGTTGCTTTCTTTATTGGATACCAGGGAAGAACCGTTCAGAGATAACATTTGAAAGATATTGTAGGTCCTCCCAACAGTCACAAACTTTCCCAGGATATCAGCACATAAAAAAGCTAGTGGTCGTGCAGATAACCAAGATGCCGGTGACTCGCTTTACACTCTCAGCATGTCATCTACTCATGGTGTGAGAGGAAACCACAGTAAGAGCTGGAGGGAAAAAGAGGTAAGGGGTTTTATTCCTGAAGGGCTTTCCAGATGCAGTAACTTGTTATTGGATCTGACAAGTAGGTTAGTACACAGGCTTCTTAGCCAACAATGTACCAAAAATCATGAGTTTCACAAGATGTACATCCAACTGATGTCCTCTTTCATACTAAGTATGTCTGGAATTTTTGGCAGGGTCCATGATCTAGGCTGGGAGAGGGCAGATAGCTAAGGAACTCACTAGGTTGGTATGGCATCACTTTTTCATAGTGTTTATTACTTTCTTGATAGCTAGTTGAACTGACTCATTCATATGGCTATAGTACCTATTAGTAATAGTGCAGATGGTAGGAATACGCACTCCTGGGTGAAGGGATCAGCAGAACCGCTGCAGACTTGCTTTAAACTAAACTATTACACTTTGAGTTTTGCTCACAAGCCGAAGTAGTGCTCAGAAAGGGGGTAAAAACCAGCAAAGATAAAATGGATGAACACAAAACCAGCAAATACATTATGTGCTGTCTTCTCAGCAACAGTGATCCAAATCAAGCAGTGTGAGCAATCAGTCCTAAGGGGCCGTATGCTTAGGGAAGACAGTCTTGAGACACTGCCTGTGAAGCTCCAGGGGGAAAGTCTGGCTGTGGTGCCAGCATTTAAGAGAAAATTTCTCTCCAGCAGGCATGTGTCTCCAGTGTCCCTTTCGCAGGGGGCAAAGACCTGAGACCTCACAGTTTCAGTCTAAAAGAGGAATTAAATGGCAGAAACAACTTCCCTGCCTGCTCTTATTCCATTGTCAGTGAAAGGTAACTTGACTGTTCGTTTGTCAGAAGACATAGCAATTAATCATAAAATTTAAAATTAATCCAACTTTCTCTAGCCCTCTTCTTTCCTCTGATCACCTAAACATGCAGTTGAAATGGAACCAGTTACTGAATTACAACAGTGTATATCCATATTAAATCCTTTCTAGAATTTGCATCCTTATAACTGGACTCAACCTCTGGACTCTGAAGGAAATAAGTAACTTGCAAAGTATCAACAAGGATAATTCCATGTTTCTCAAGGGAAAAAAAAGAAAGCGAAATAAGGCACAGGACTTCTTGGCCAAAGTATAGGGAGAAATCCTTAGTACCTCAGTGAACTGCATGAGCTGACGTTTCTTATTAGCCATCATTATTATAATGTTAATTTAAATTCAGATTAGTTACGAGATTTTAAGTGTTTGCTCTTTTCATCTTGCAACCATGTGATAAGAGCATTCAGTAAAGAGGCTACCTATTCTGTTTTCTCAGTTACATAAAGAAAAATACACAAGCCAGATGCGTTATTTCATATGTTTGGTTATGTTGTGCCACTGTGATTTGCCAAACTAACAGTTCCTTCATTGCATGTTGAACTTGTCTTTTGTTAAACACCAACTATTGCCTGGCTACTTCCCACCACGCTGTTTTTATTAGATCTGTCTTAGGTCTGTTTCTTTTGTTGTTTCTTTTCTGTGCCTTCACTCTCAAAATATCTTTAAGGTATTACATTTAGCTGCTGACATAGTTATTCCTCTTCTAAAGCCCACAGTATTCCCCAAGTCTGTATATTTTTCCTCATCTTCAGTGTTCCTCTGATTTAACTGTTCCATTTTGTTTTGACTTTTGATTATCCCAGGGTCCGATTGGTATGGATGGAAAGCTGGTAGGTGATTTGTTCAAAACCAGTGTAATTTAGGTCGTGCACATATTCCCTCTTTGCTTTTTTAATTAGTCATGCTGAAATGTATATTAATCACATATTGGCTTCCTTTGGCATAACTTATTTCAACCTCAATAGCATAGATTTTTAACAGAGTGCCAAAAAGCCACTTCAGTCTTTTGTGTCTATCCAAGGAAATGGAGGTCAGCCATGCTGCTCCTGTTTCCTTATCATTTTCTATCTGGATTAGATTGGAAGGCAGATGTCCCTGCTTGGGTGCTCTGTCCAGGGAATGCTTCACAAGGGTAGTTTGGTCGTGCCTTTCAAACAGCAGGATATTATTTCTGACCACATATCTGCGACTCTTGCTGGTTTCCTTTTTCCACAGGTTCTTCGTTTTTGTGTTTTAATTTCTCTCCATGGATTTTGTTGGCTGATTAGATCTGAACAGCCCCATGTCTCATTTTAAATGCATTTGTGGGCTATCCCAGATATTCTTTAGGGAGATGCTACTTGAATTAAGTTAGAAATAACCTTTACTTTTATACAATGCATTTGTAAATATATTTATATTTGTGTATATATTTGTATATCCACATATTTGGATGTATGAACCTGGAAGTTATTGTTCCCAGCTCTTTAAAGATTAAAATCATGCAAAAGGTGTAAAAATTCAGTTTCTGCACTTTCTCATGCTACTTTTTTTGCTCCCTCTCTCTTCCTCCTTTTCCAGGACAGCTCTTTTCTCTGATACCCTGAATACATCTTTTCTGTCTTTTCATTTGCTACAGGCCCCATTTCCTTTGCAAGCTCAACTTGTTAACTTGCAGTGTCAGCTTCCATTTTCTTCTCTTAAGACTTTTTCCTGTGCTCCTTGAGATCTCTTTCTACTGTTAAGTAACTTTTCTGCAATGTTTGCAGCCTCCAGTCAATAGGCTTTTTTCTTTAATCTCCTCTTTTAGCAGATTGATAGCTTACCTATTGACTTCAGATAGACCTGGCTACATCATGGGTTGTTTTTTTTCCCTTAGTATCATTTACGTATCAGCTGCTAATATTAAATTCCTAGGAAGGGATTAACTATCAACCATAGAAGACCTTTCATCATAGTAATTAGAATAGGCTGCCAAAGGACCCCTTTCTTTCCTGCAAAACAACGTATGAAGTCAGTAAACAGGAATATAGAAGGGAAAATTGTTCTGAAGATTTTGCTGAAACCACAAAATATTATGTAGCTATACCCACTGTAGTAATGCAGATTTAAAAAATAAATTTAAAAAAAAAAAGGCAGCAATCAGTAGTGGATAATCAAGTACGTGAACAATGGTACAGAGGTTCAAAGCAGCAGCCACTAAAATATGCCTGATCAGTTATTGGTGTTGGGACTGATCTGTAAATGCATGTAAAGAACAGCAGTCAGTTAGTAGATACAATCAATGAATCACTTTTACAGTATGTAACACATTTGAATAAAGAGATATTCATTAGAAAAAAAATGGAGTAATGTTGACTTTTCAGTCTTGAAGAGTATTTTCACCCTGTTTGTTATCTAAAATTTAGAGGAATACCTCCAGCTAAAACATTTTAATCCACAAGTAACATGCACTGGGAACAATTTACACAGCAACGAGCAGGGTGATTTCAGTGATCTTGGAGCCCTTTTGGGAACACAAGCATATTAACTGAGACTGAGCTTGCTCAAGTGAGTTATCATATCACATTGTATTCATGTTAGAGGGTTTTTTTAATGAACACAAAATTAACTCACAGGGCTTTATTCCTGACCCTTTCACAACATACAAAAATGAGAGAAAGCAAAATGAACTGCCTCTTTTTCGTCTCCCACACTTTGAATTGTTGAGCAACAATGACCCTTTACAATAAAAAAGGTCAGTATTGTGATGCCTCTTTCTACCTGTACCTTTGTACGCAGAGCTGATGAATTCCATAATATAGCATTTGCCTCATCCTCTGGTTAGTGTCACTTACAGGATCATTATTTAGAAGAGAAAATTATACTGTAACTGCAGTAGCTAGTAGGGCAAGGAGTATCTAAGAGCATACAAACATATTGAAGGGTTGAGAACAACTGAAAAAAACCAAAAATAGTTACCTTCACTAATGCAATGTTCCTTCCATGTTCAAGGAGCTCATAGCCAACAGGATAAAAAAATCTTGCTATGAGTACTTTTGTATTCGGCATCTGCATTTAGTTAAATGCAGGATAATTGCAATATTGGCAGCATATATAAACTAAGAGTAATGCAACTATTACATTCCCCATTATCTCATGGAGTTCTGTGTTACCATGAAAAACAATTGTCCTATAAAAATTCAGTTTCCAGCTTTCCTTTCTCTGTATTGCAGAGATGATAAAAGACTAATTATAAATGCACAATAATAAAAAGGCAAACTGGTAATGCTGTTGAGACTGAATGTAGAAAACACTTTCATGGGAGTATGATTCCATCCCTGACATTCAGTTCAGGGTATATTTGTGTTATGTGTGTATGTCACTTTATATATATAGCACGTACCATGCGGACGCTTAGTAGCCTATATGTCTAAGTTAGATTGAAGAACAAGGTGTCAGTTTTCAAATCTTTTTGTTTACGTATATATATATATTCTCTTTATTTGCTTTCTACTGCTTTAAATCAACATTTGTTGAAACGTTTTGTTAATTTCAGACTTTCATTTAAGATTTTTTATTTAATTATATATATCTTGGAGACAGTCTTTAATGATTTGGTCAAAAGAATTGAAACTTTAGATATACTTGTGAGACAAATGTATTGTCAGTTTATATATAAAAGTCTGCATGCATAGGTCTCAGTTTAGTTAATTTATACAAATTTATTGTACAGGCTGCCCAATACTGCATTAGTAAGCAATTCCTGATTAGGAATTAGGATCAGGTATAGCATATAATAGCTTAAAACCTGCTGTGATGGGAAGATTGAGGTAAAGGCTGAGTGCTGAGCAGTCCCAATTGTATTCATTAACTCAGTGTGATGTGTAACTTCATAGAACTGACCAGTTCAGAAAACTTTACTTCATATTAGAAGTGGCAAACCTCAGCCAGTGTTTTTTTTGTCTGAAAACCTCTGTAAGTGCAGTGCTGGTTTAAGAAGCTAATACAAAACTGCAGCATCTACAACAGAGAATGCTTTAGGCTGCCTTCAGTGTAAGGATTAGATAGCTACAATAATTCTGTATTCTACCATGATTCCTCGTAACGTTATTTCTAATATTTCTTACATTTAAAAAAAAAATCTTTAAAAACTTGCATGTGAATTAAAATATATTTTCCTGGTTTTTAATTTAGCACAAAAAATCTTACTAGTTACTAAAAAAAGCATTTTTCTTCAGCTGCTTTTCTTGTAGATAATAGTTCCCAGTTGAAATGATTCCCCTACCCTCTTTAAAATCACACAGAATTGCAGAGTGGTTGAATTTGGAAGGCACCTCTGGAGGCCATCTGGTCTAACCCCCCTGCTTAAGCAGAGCCATCTAGAGCAGGTTGCCCAGGATCACGTCCAGAAGGCTTTTAAATATCTCCAAGGATGGAGACTCCACAATCTCCCTGGGCAACCTGTGCCAGTGCTTGGTTACCCTCACAGTAAAAAAGTGTTTCCTGATGATCAGATGGAAAAGTTTTGAGTCTCTGTAGCAGTACCTTCTAGTTAAAGTGGAGAGTTTTTGTAAGACTTTTAAGACGTCTCCATGCTCAGTTTCCTTCAACTAAAGAAAATATAGTTTTAGTTCAGCTGAAATGTTACTGAAGTGTCATAAAACCCTAGAAGCTAAGCTAGAAGTTTAAGAAATTCTCTCTTTATAGGGAGAAATATATGAATATTTGTTTCTGTCTTACAGTGTGAGCTGATTGTCTGGGTGATTGTAGTTCATAGTCACAGCTACTATACTGTTTTGTAATATAATACTGCTTCATGCAGATAATTTGTAATGAGTAGGCTAGAATAACTGATGACTTTCACCGGCTGTCCTAGGCCAGGAACATTAGTGATAGGAAGTCTGGTCTGTAAGGGCTTGCAGCAGCAAGAGATACATACAACACCTCGGTGTGCAAAGGATGCCTCTCCATTTGTCCAGGGGTGGTCCAAAGGTGACGATAAATAAGGGAGAGGAAATGTATCAGCTACCTCTTGGGCTGACTGACAAGAGTTAATCTACTGCTGACTTGCTGGTTTTAATATTGGTTTATACTTGCTTAAAACTGTGGTGCTTGCAGCAATGGCAAAAAGACTACTGTTTGCCCAGCAATGTGCTCCTCCAGTTTTTAGACTTTGTTCGTTCAATAGGCGGTAATTAGCACCTCCTTGAAGCATGGGGGCAAGCCGTAAAGGAGAAAAAGCACGCAATACCTACTTCTAAATTAGCTCAGCATCTGTGGATTCTTTTTCACTTGAAAATGATTAACTTAGGTCTTTCTATCATTTCTAAATTGTTCTGACTATCTAAAGTATGAAGTTTCTCAAATGCAGGTTCAATGATGTGTTATTGTAATTTATTTCTGGAATCAGTTACTTGCAAGAAAGTTCATCAGTTGGAATTAGAACATTCAAATTCAATATAGAATTAAGAGTCAGAATCTGACTTCAATACACTTACTGGATTTTTTGTTATGTCCTCATTAGAGAGTACTGTAACTATTTGCTACTATTTAAGGAGTTAATCCTTGTCTTAATTTACCATAACCTTATCTTTTTCTTGTTTTTCAGGGTCAGCCTGGTCCTCAAGTAAGTGCCATCTTATTTTCCTGCATAAGTTAAAGCTAAATACAGGGCCCACCAAACTCAGGTTTTCTACAGAGTTTTTTTTTTTTTTTATTATTAAATCCTACTGTAATAAGCTAGAAACTGGTAACCATTGCATAATTCTGTAAGGCAAATATTTCCCAAGAGAGAAAGATGGGCCCCCCCATATGGTTGAGTTCCCTCAGCTGTTTGACCAGATGGTGGGGTTAACAACGTAATACTGAATAAAGCAAATCTCCTAACTATGGCTTGAAACTTTGCCACCTAACTTTAAAGCAAGATAAAATAACTTAGCAAATGTGTAGCAAATGTAATACTTCAACTGCTTATTAATCACATGCTAATAGTGTTGCAGTAATCCAGGCAGCCCTCAGTTATTTTAAATATTGCACTGCTAGCTGTTTTGATTAATTATATACACTGCTTTGAATTAGTTCTGCTTTATTTAAGAATAGTAGAACTTTGTCTTGTGAGCTGTAACTGAAGATGTGGTAATCTAGAGTCGAACTTCAGTTCTGAAGTAGAAATAGAACAGCAGAAAGGAAACATTAGGTATAGCAAAAATTAAATGTAAATTATTTGAGTTAGAGTGATATAGAAATGTGGAAGAGCAAGGAAGTAGGAAAAAGAAAAGTGAATACTAAAGCCAAACTTAGTGAAATCAGTTGAAAAACTCTACCTTTTTGCACACGTGAGATGCATTATGGAACTCTAGTCTGTGGGACCATCTTAGCACAAGTGAGTTGCCTGAACCAGGATTTCTGTGGCGGCCTTTTATATTTCAGAATCATAATTGAAAGTCAAAGCTTTACAGCCTTATCGACTGAATTTTTTTAAGTTAAGATTTTCTTTATGGGAAGCAAGCATTTTTCTCAGATTTTCTTGTTTCTAATCATCGTTTTCTGTTGAAAGACAGTTTGCGTTATAAACCGTCATCCCACTCAGTTTTGAATGCCTAGTATCCTTGCAGTGCCAGGCTCCATTTAATAGTATTATCTAAGTAGCCCATATGATATTGGAAATTACCACCCCCCACAGCACTTACTTTTCATGGTAAGCTCTTGATGTGTGGCCTACACAGAGAGGTATCTTCAGCCTCTGTGCTGCTGGGGGTCAATGAAGAGAGAGATCGTAATTCTGTGTGGCAGTCTTGCTCTGAACAAACTCTGTTGAGGACCTGAAGCTGTTACTGGAGCCTGTGGGCTGCCCTCCAGTTGGCAACGACTTGTGCTGCCACCCGTGTCTTTTCCCTCTGGGTTTGGACCCCCACCTCCCACATTTCAGTTGCTTGGAGAGTGTCTCTTGCTTAATGCTCGTAAACAGCTTCTCAGTCTTTGGAGCTCATATCTCTACATGAAATGCCCTGAGGTAGCTGTAGGCAAAGAACCACAATGGAGATGGCAGCATGCAGTGCTGTTTCAAGGGCAGAAAGGCAGACAAATCTCGTCATGATTGTTAAGAGAAGTGGGGTGCAAACCATAGGAAAAACCCTCTAAAAATGCCCTCCCAAATTTTATTAACTACTCTGTGCTCTGAATGAATATACAGAAAACAAGTACAAGGTACTAGGGCCCACAAGACTTAGGATGAGAATTCTTGCATCCTAACTTCAGTAGTTCCTCCCAGTGGAAATGCTCATCTCTGTGCCATTGCTATTGTTCTGAGCAACACCATTTCTCTTAATACTGTCTTTTCCTCCTTTCCAGCTCAAGATGCTATTATTGTGGCAGCAGGATATGTATGTACTTAGTAATTTTGACTGGCTGATTTGAGTCCAGGAATAATTCTTGCAAGGGCACCGGTGAGGAAGCCATAATGGCATGAAACAGTCAGAGGAGAATTCAGCTTTAGATCAGGATGCCTAAACCTAGAAGCTTGTGCGTAGGTGTTGACATGTGAGGTGTGTAAGCACTCCTTGTAGTCAGTGAAGGCTGAGTCAATACTCAGTGCACCTAGAGACCTCTTCAGCTCGTTGTAAACTCCTAGGGCTCAATTACGTTGCCTGCATTCAGGTGTTTGTTGCTGTGTGAGATGATCCAGGGTCTCCAGCCTAGCCTCTGGCTGTTTCACGTACAATGGCTGGAGTCTGTGTTGGGCCATTGTTGTATCTGTCAGTCATGGGCAGCTGTCTTGGATACCTAGGGAACCTCTCACATGACACTACTTGCACACATTCGTGCCTCTTAATTACAGATTCTGATTATAGGCAGCTACTGAATCGAATAACCATTCTGCTGAATTGCTTTCTAGCCTATGTTGACAACTATGTGTCTTAGGCAAATACATGTAGGCTATACATTTAGATGTCTTTCCCCTTAAACTGAAACCCAGATCCAGATAACTTCATGAGACAGCATTTTTAAAATGCAGAAAACTCTGGTTGAAAATCTCAAGAATTTTTAAAATTGTTTTTAAAGTATCAGTAGAAAACAGAATCTGTTCACATACAGATAAAATAAGTCAAACCCCCGCAGTTTCTCATTAAAAAACTGCAGAAATTTCAGCCACCCGTGGTTGTCAGTAATTTCCTCAGTCTTAACTGTCCATGAGAAATCTGAAATGCAAAGTATTGGTCGGTTTGGTTAGTAAGTAAAGGATTCCTGCCTTCAAAGAGAATTACTATGCTGACAAAAGAAAGTTTTTGATGTCATAGCCATTTAAGTCCACACTAAGAGAAAAGATAAATTCTAATCCTTTTTACACTCAGTGTTTTATTAGCACCTATTCTTTTTTTTGCTATAATTTTCAAAAAGTACACACTGAATTCACACAACACATACATAGTTACTGGGTACAAATATAAATTCATAACAGATCAGTAACACCTCCTATCTTTTTATCTTTGAATTTTTACTGCTTCTTTTCTTCAAAAATACACTGCAAAAGAGAATTTTGCTTCATATTTTCCTGGTTTAAGTAAAAGAAAGTTTCATTACAACCCACAAGCATTTTTTCAGAAAAATCTTGTGGTTCTATTGTATCTCTGAAAGATAAATCAATAATCCATAGCTAAAGGATTTCTAGCATAACCTTTAAAAAAATAAAGTATCTTCTTATGATTTTAGTTTTCTGTTAAAAAGAAAGCTTTTTCAAATACTATGTAAACTGAGTTTCTTTATAGAAGAGCAAGTAATAAAATTTTTAATATTTTTGCTGAAACTTAAATTCTGGCTTTTGAGTGACCCCAAAGAATACCTGCTTTTTTTTCTTGTTTAGAATGTAAATATGTATTTAGATTAATTTGTACCGGAAAGGTTTATTTTCCCAACAAATCTATACAACCAAATTTTGCCCATACACGTCCTGTTTAAAATAATGGAAGTATTCATGTTTGTCAAAGAACAGACTTTAGCTTCTAGTCTAAAGCTAATTCCATAACGAATGTACTATCTGGGTAAAGAGAAGGCTTGTTATTTTTAACTTTTTTGTTGTTTAGAAGTAAAGTTCATATAAATTTTGTAAAAAAGAGCATTTAGTATTCGGGTGAAGGAAGAGAAAATGATCCTTTATGAAATCCTAAACTGAACTAAAGCCATTAATGACTATAAATGTTGGGCCGGGTGCTGTTTCAGTGTGACTTTGTCTCAGACAGTCAACTGTTCTCCTGTGTGGCAATATCCTCTCCCTGGCCTATCTGTAGTGCAACATACTTTTTCTCTCATGTCAGCATACGTGATCACTCTCTGTGTGGGACTTTGAGATATAGCAGCCCCACAGATGCTTCTCCCTTCTCTTTGGCAGGCATTCAAATCTGCATTAGAAATGGACAAAATACTAATGATTGATACTTGTTTTCATGAGATTCTTGTTTTCCTGTATGTAAAATGTCTGTGGAAGCGGTGTTATTTCAGTCTGAAATTTTGCAGTGTTGTGTGCATGACAAAGGGTTACCATAGCAATTCTGGTGACAAATGTATGCGTGTGTCTTTTTTACCGTCAAGCTTCAGGGTATGTGACTGGAGTATTTTTAATTTCTGATGGCAGCGATTCTGATTCATGGTTGGACAGGCTATTACTGGCTTCGGCTGTCAACAGAGCTGGTGGGAACCATTTTAACTTTCAGTTTTCTGCTTTTTGTCAAGGACTGAGAGAAAGAGCCAGCAGGACATAGGCCATAGTTTTGAGCTGGTGTGGATGGCAGCAGTGTATGGAAGAGATTTGTTTATCACTTCCTAGAGAACACTGTGATGGTAAGGAGAATCCTAGACCTTGGGAAAGAGTTGAGTATCTGACAGCAGGAAGGATGGGAAAGGGGTTGTGTAAAACATTTTCTTTAAGTCCTGCTGAGTTTCCCTTTCAGTTTGGTAGTTAGGATAGCCATCTGCATTCCAAGACCTGTTAAATATTCCTCTTAGTTAGCACATGCCATTCAGTACTGGGGCAGTTGATAAGGTCAAGTGATCTTGTATGTGTTTTGATGGCTTTTTAAGCGATGGGCAAGGTGCATAATATGTCCTATTGACTAATGCTGCAAAGTCTTTACCTGTCAGAGCCTTAGAGTTGAATGCTTCTTTTGTTCTGATCACCATAAATTGAGGTGTAAGCTCCACGTTCCTTGTTCCCAGCAGTGTGCCTCTAGGAATGCCTTGAGTCTCTCTACTTGCGCGGAGAGTGGGGGAAGGAGGCAAGAAGTACGCTTTTGAAGGACAGAATCAGAGTGAGGCTGGAGAAAGAGTTCATCACCTTGAGATACACAGTGCAGTAAAACTGTTGCTCCTGAGAGAAGCCCACTGGTTGTATCCAGGCCATCAGCTGTTCACACTCTAGAGAATCATCTTGTGGGGTGTTTCTCCTTCTAGCAGCTGATACCCTAAGCTCCTTTGTAAACTTCTGATCCTGCTGAAGGATTGTATGACTCATTTTGAATATGCAAATGCTAGTCTGCTTTTGGGTTAAGAGTTGCAGGTCAGATTTTGCTGTCAAACTTTAACAAATTCATTTGTTAACAAAGAACAGGTACAGTCGCTCAAATTTTTGTTTTCTAGGCAAATATAGAATGATGTTCTCTTTGTTTTATATACTTGTGTGTGT
This sequence comes from Haliaeetus albicilla, assembly GCF_947461875.1. Classification (NCBI taxonomy): domain Eukaryota; kingdom Metazoa; phylum Chordata; class Aves; order Accipitriformes; family Accipitridae; genus Haliaeetus; species Haliaeetus albicilla. The sequence goes on from NC_091483.1 coordinate 26,622,126, forward strand.
CCCCCCTCACTTTTTCAGGATGCCATCAGGCCATTATTTCAGTGTAGGTTATGAAATTCTTTCAATAACTTTAGTGTGTTTTAGTTTCTTCTTAATTCCCTATGTAAAGCTGTGATTACTTAGCTAGAAATCAGAATATGAGTTAGAATTTGGTGTAAATTCATAGGGGCATTCATTCTATTACTGTGATCTTTCATTTAAGGGGAGCCAAATATCATTTTGCACCTAAAGATTTGGGTTCAGTTTTTTGTTTCTTCTGAAGCATCTTCACTAACATGTAAACAGTAGAAAGAGCTACTGCATTTGCCATGTTCTGCCCTAGGTATTACTGATGTCGGTGTGGAATGCAGAACCTCAATGTCATGTCAAAGCAGGTACTGTAAGTTAAGGAGGAAATATATTTTTAAAAGGGAATGAACAGTTTGTTAGGCTTTGGTAAAGAAGGACAAGAACTGAAAGAGAATAAATAACAGGTTTATTTGTCTTTTGAAAAAAATTCTTCCTAAGTGAGTTTAAAATATCTGTAGTTTTTAAGTTTTCATGTGCACACCACACATTTCCTCCCAACTACTGTTACCAAGTCCAAACTAATTAGTTATACCTGTATAAATGAAAATAAGATTAGGCTTAGCCTGAGAGTTTGGGCTTATATACAGCAGTAGAAACAGATTAATGTAGTGTTTTTTAAAAAATACTCTCATCTAATGGCCAGGTAGACATAGGAAGATAGCCAAACACCGTATGTAAAAGTCTGTTTCTTACTTGCATCTGTACCAATAACAAGGCCAAATACTTGATCCCATTGCTGTTAATAACAATCTACTATCAATTTTGAGATCAGAAATTAATCTTAACTGAGGGCATTGCCTAAATAAACAAGCTTGTACTAAGTTTGATAAGTATTTAGCAGGCAGAGTTTTACCATTTGCTTGCCATTTTCTTTCCTTTCTAAAGCTGTAAACGAACTCCTAAACACTATTGAAATGGTGCAATTTTTTTAGGAAACCCTCAGTCCATATTGACTTGTGAACATGAAGAAACAAATGCTAGTATCATGGCTTTTCATTTTATGTTAGTTGCCAAACTGAACCACATCAGAGAATATAGGAGGAGAAATCATGCTTAAAACTTCATGTTTACTCTCTGATGTGTACATAAATGTTTATGACACAAAAGATGCAAGAAATGTATCTTCCCAGAAGGATTTAATGTATTTAATTGTTTTAAAGTATGTTGCTTTCTCAGCTTTATATGCAATAAAGCATAAGTTAATTTTGTTAAAAGGAATTGAGAATAACAATAAGCACTTTTAAAATATAAAACACTTCAGTTTCCCCTGGTAGGCTTATGTACATGTGTAAACCGGGAGAGCTGTGAATATTAAATGCTTGTTCAGCTGAGCAGATGTCATTAGTGCAAATAAGAGAATTCTTTGCTTTGTGAAGAAGAAAGCACGGAATTGGAGATATAGAGGCAAACTGTGCTGGCCTATCAGCTGTACCAAGACTAAGGAAGCACCACACATAATTTAAAAAGGCTGAGGGGAGTAAGTTCCAGGTGTAAACAAGCAAACTTCTTGTAGCATTCGATATTGTGCTCTGCTTCCAACATGTTTTTTTACTTGTCTTTTCTCAGCCTTTTGCCAGGATTTGCGAAGGAGCCTCTAATGGCAGATTAATGACTTCCCTACAGTACCCTGCCAAGTGAACTTAGTTGGGGATAATCAGACTTGTTAGACCTCTGTTCATCTAATGTCAGATGCCCAAAGCAGAGGCCAGACTCCTTCCTCACCTCTGCTACTGTGTTCTTTTACCTCCTCTGATAGGCATGCTTTTGAGTTACAATTTCAGTAACTATCTCTGGAAATCTTGTGCTGAAATAGCAAGATAGTTCAAATGTTCCACAGCATTTCCTGGAACTTGTAATTTGTTTCTGACTTTCTTACCTGATTCAGAAAAACATCAGATTTGCAATCTGTTAATTTAACAATTACCAATTCAATCTAGGTTTTCATTTTCCACAAACACAAAAATAAGAATATTCATTTGTCATGGTTAAACCCCAGCCAGCAGCTAAGCACCACGCAGCCACTCTCTCACTCCCCGCCTCAGCAGCGCAGGGGAGAGAAAATATAACAAAGGGCTCGTGGGTCGAGATAAGGAGAGGGAGAGATCACTCAACCAATTAACATCATGGGCAAAATAGACTCGAATTGGAGAAAATTAATTTATTGCCAAACCAGAGTAGGGTAATGAGAAATAAAACTAAATCTTAAACCACCTTCCCCTCACCCCTCCCTTCTTCCCGGGCACAGCTTCACTCCCAAATTCTCTACCTACCCCCACCCCAGCGGCGCAGGGGGACGGGGAATGGGGGTTGGGGTCAGTTCATCACACGTGGTCTCTGCCGCTCCTTCCTCCTCAGGGGGAGGACTCCTCACTCTTCCCCTGCTCCAGCGTGGGGTCCCTCCCATGGGAGACAGTCCTCCACGAACTTCTCTGATATCAGTCCTTCCCACAGGCTGCAGTCCTTCACGAACTGCTCCAGTGTGGGTCCCCCGCAGGGTCACAAGTCGTGCTAGAAAACCCGCTCCAGCGTGAGCTCCTCTCTCTACGGGTCCGCAGGTCCTGCCAGAGGCCTGCTCCAGCGTGGGCTTCCCACTGGCTCACAGCCTCCTTCAGGCATCCACCTGCTCCGGCATGGGGTCCTCCACGGGCTGCAGGTGGATATCTGCTCCACCGTGGACCTCCATGGGCTGCAGGGGGACAGCCTGCCTCACCATGGTCTTCACCATGGGCTGCAGGGGAATCTCTTCTCTGGTGCCTGGAGCACCTCCTCCCCCTCCTTCACTGACCTTGGGGTCTGCAGAGTTGTTTCTCTTACATGTTCTCACTCTCTCTAGCTGCAGTTTCTGTGCCGCAGCAACTTTTTTTCCCTTCTTAAATATGTTATCACAGAGACACTACCACCTGATGGGCTGATGGTGCCCATTGCTGATGGGCTCAGCCTTGGCCAGTGGCAGGTCCATCTTGGAGCTGGCTGGCATTGGCTCTATGGGACATAGGGGAAACTTCTAGCAGCTTCTCACAGAAGCCACCCCTATAGCCCCCCCGCTACCAAAACCTTGGCATGTAAACCCAATACGTCATTGTGCAGAATTCTGTAGAAAGGGCTCTTCACGCAAGGTAATGTCAGCTCTGGATGCCCTCGTAAAATAAGTTCTTTTGTTATGAAGGTGGCTTCTTTTACTAAACCTGAAGATCTCCCTCCAGAGCAGGTGTATGCAGTAGATGAAGAAAGCTTGGAAGATGGGTTCTTGGAACAATTTAAGTTGTTTGGCCCAAAACTTTTAGAAGTTAATCCCCTCATTTCATAGTTCACATAGTGACAATTTATGGTACCGTTACTCTGAAAAATCAAGTCCTAGAATAAAAAAATATATAAAACTAATATATAAAACTCTAAAAGAAAACATGAATGACAGCTTTCTATTTGTAGGGTGTTACCAACTTTTCTTCATGTTGGCATCATTAATTTCTGAAAAGAATTGGTTTTGTTTTAATAAAATAAACATTAAGGTCTGATTCACTCATTACATATGCTAGCATAAATGTTATGGGGAATCACACATTAGCATTCCACCTATTCATCTAGAAGTTGCAGCTGTCACCGAGGCATACTAGATCTTCTAACAGCAAGTGAAGAAGAACTGTGAAGCAAAAATTACTTGTAAGCTTTAATTTGGTATAGCATTGCTTAGCTTAACAGAGTACATATGAGTACAAAAAGCAATTGCAAGCCTAGCACTGTGGTTCCATTATGAGATGTACAAAGACTTGTCAAAATATAATTAAGAACTCTGAAATATTTCTTGTATTCCTAAATCATTTCTTTATCAAATGACCTTTGTATTTTCTTCATCCTATTCTACAGATGGCAGAAATACACTAGTGTGTTCTGTGTTTTATTAGGAATTATGTCAAAGCAAAGTATTGCACTGTGTTCAGGAATATTATATAGTATTTTACTATCCTGCTGCACATGTTTTTAATTTGATATTAAACTCCTACTGGCTTATTGTTTTTAACTGATCCTCATGCTGTACTTCAGCTTTGAATTCCAGCTCAATTTGTTGCAGATCCCAGTAGTTTCACTAGCTTTAAAAAAAAAAAAAAAAAGAAATGAAGAGTTATAAAAATGTGTATTTCATCAAGCTTATGGTGACTTAAACATAATGCTGTGATATCTAAGACCTTAGTCTTTCACAAGGTTTTCAAAATATTAGAGTTTTCTTGATCACCCATTGTCAGTCCAGAGCCCTGGTGACTTTCTGTGCTGGAAGCTTGGAAGTCCTGCAAATTCAAGCAAACCTGGGAGCTTTGGATCTTAGGCTGACAGATGGAAGTTTCAAAATTTGTATTTTCCGTTATAAAGTGACAATTTTGTCAATTGAAATTTGACTTTAAGCAACCTTATGTTAGCAGAAATGCTTCAGGTTCTTTATATTGAATTGGGCATGAAGAGCTGTGATGATGTGCTATTCTTTCCTGTTAAGTATGAGTCAAGTTTGGAGGAGAGAAAGAAGAAAAAATAGAAAATGCAGCAATTCCTTTCACTGGAGTGTTTTGTGTACTGCCAGAAGTGTTATTAATCAGCATGGCATGGGAAGTGTCCATTCTGTTTGTGAGCTTTAATCCAGGATTCTATGTTTGAAAAATGCTTTGGCTGTCCCTGCAATAGCATAGGAGTTCTTAATAATCTTTTTTTGCTGAGATCCATCAGTAACATTCAAGAGTTGTGAGCTGCTGAGAAACATGTAAAAGAATCACGTATTTTCAGAAATACAATCCAGTTATATTGCACAGTATGTCTGTTAGTGATCATTTGCCAAAAAAGAATGAATATCCATTTAAGTATACATATACATATGTGTGTAATTTCCCCTGAAGATGTTCTGAATTTCGTAGACCAAACTATTAGTCTTAAGGAGAAAACTGTTTTGTTTTTAATAAACTTTATGTTTTCTTAAATTGCTTCCTGTATAAAGAAAGACATTGCCAGCCTTAAAGGTTACAAACATATCTTCAGTCATCTCACTTTTATATGTCTATGTATAAAAGTATGTGTATGTTTGTAGTTGATGTAAAAATTCCTTAGCATTTATCCAGTGTTTCAACTCAAACTTTACAAATCTGTACAGTTCTCAAAATAGCTCTCAAGATGAAGTATGTCATTGTAGTTTTCCCCTGTTGTATGAGGAAATTGAGGAAGATAAACGAAAGGTTTAGTTCTCCTACTAGCATTTGTTTCTCATATTGTAACACATATATTATCTTATAAGCTATTTTTATGCGCTTTTACTTCTATATAGTCATTTACTTTGAATAAATTAATCTGTGATTAAGGGTTGACACATCCTCATCAAGACTAGACTTATGACTTAGAGTGTCAAGTCTTTGCCTCTTTTAGCAATGACTTGTAGCTAAGATAGTTTGGAGACATCTGCAGTAACCTAGTACTTACAGGTTGCCTCAGATAGATATGTGCAGTGTAGTTTTTATCATTACGTTTGTCAGGCAGTTCTTATAAAATGGCTTGTTTGGGTACCGATGGAGCCTGGCATGGACAGAAACTACTTAAGGGACTACAGGATGTGCAAGGGGGGAATAGGAAAGAAAGAAGGATAAGATCCTCAGAGAAATGTATGTTGGTATTTCACTAAAATACATTTTTCTCAAGCTTTATCATATCCTCAGGTTAAAAGAGTTATCTAGGTTGTGAAATAATTTCGTTGCTCTTAATCTGTGGAGGTTATACTGGAGTCTCAGAAGCCTTTCTATCCTTTGGGCTGTATTTTACATGGCTATGGTTTTGTACTAATATTTTACTGCTCTTTCTTTTAACCATTCACGAGTTAAGTAATCCAACACACCACTTCTTTTACAGTAGTATTTTATAGTGGTGTTTGCAGACAGCACTAAAAGAATAGCTAAATCTTTCTTTGGCATTGTACTACCTTGAATGAGCAAATGTACCCTGTACTGCGTAGTAAAGTTTGGAAAAGAAAAAACAGCGTATATACAGGATGCAATGCCTTTGAAATACTGAATGAAACTCAGGGCATTGCTACTGAAACAAGTGTGGATTCACCATGGTAAATGGAAGAATGGAATTGACCGACCCTATTTAAAAGTCTGTGTTAAAATCCGTTTGCTGAAATTAAGTTTATTGTTGAAATACACCAAATGTATGTTAGCTGCAAAACCTTGTTTGTATGCGAGCTATCCAGTTCTGCTCATTTACACAAGTTCAGCCTTTATTACTCTAATGTAAATATGCCTTGATATGATAGCACGTACGTGCCAAAATTCTTCAAACAGGGTACTGGGCTTTTAGTAGCAAATGCTTTGAAATTAATCTTAGCGCCTTCAATAATGAATTTTGGATTGTTTTTAATTTCTTCCAAAGAGAAAGATGGGGAAGTGGGAGAATCTATGAAAACAGCATGAAATGGGTATGAGTCACAACAGTCAGGTTGGGTTTTTTTTCCTTGAATCGGCTTACTTTTATTTCACTAGCTGCCTTGTTTTGAAACTTGTCCTTTTTTCAAGTAGATGGACAGAGAGTTTTTCAGGTATTTCAACAATTTGTTTCTGTGTGGTTGTGATTTTTTTTGTAGAGCTGTACCCTATGGAGCATCTGTTAATCTTCTTGACCCAATTGCTGGTCAAAGGAGGATCTGTCTGGTAGATATTTGTATGCTATTTCTCTACACAGTAGTAATGGAGACAGTAAAGTTGAAAGATCCAGAGGGCTAGGGAGCTTGGAGGACATATTTCCATGACCATAGGTGCTTCTCTTGTAGGTAGTGACTGGCAGTGGCGAATCTCCATTGCTCTGAAACTCTCCCTTTCCCTTGCTTTCCTCCTTTGTTTGTTTTCTTCAAAATGCTTGAAGTTCAGCCTGTCATCCTCACCAAAAAGGTTCTTTTAAGTAAAACAAAAAAGATCAAATGAGCAAAGGACACTGTCATTTCAGCTGAATTATCTACCAGGCCACTAAGCAATCAGGGAAGCACCGGAAATCTTTGAATTACAGAAGCCACTGTTCAAGTTTTAGGTAAAAAATGACTGAAAAATTAGAGTATGAACTACTGTTTCTGAAAATAATGGGAAGTTGTTAATTCCCAGTGAGGAGATTTTTTTCTTACTAAGCTTCTAGGAATAAATGAGAGAGCTGGCCTATGGATAAAAATCTACCAAAGGAAGTATAAAAAATATTTAATGGTGTATTTTTTATCTCAAAAAATCTGGAAAAAGGATTTCATGAGTTTGATTGGCAGGAGGTGTAATTTTTTTCTTTTCAATTTCTGTTGTGTTGGGAAAGAAAGCCAGAATGTACTTCCATGATCCCTGCAGTTTTATAAGCCCTAAATTCCACTGGACTATATTGGTCTTCCTTTTAAGTCTTTTTTTTTTTTTTTTTTAATTATTGTTTTCCCAAGTTCTCATTTGCTCTTGGAGCATATTAATTGCTTCCATAAAGTAGAATGTTTTGATTGGGTTCAAGGCATCAATACCTAATTCATCTGCTTAGACCAGGGGGCCAGGATAGCAGGCTTTTTGAGCAAAATAGCTCTATATTTGTACAGTCTGATTATTGGCTGCTTACTGGTACAGTCCTCACTGCTGAGTGCAGAAAACTCCTCTGGAGTGGTACTATGCTATTGTTATTTTAATAAATGGGAATAATTGGGAGGTTAAGCAGTGCTAGTTATTTTTTCTCCTTTGTTTCATATCCCTTTTAATGTTCAATGCAAAATAAAAGGTGTGAAGTCTTGGCAATAAAAACTGTTTAGAGCTATAACTTCTTTCCTGCTTCAGTAGTTTGATGCAACAATAAATGCCAATAAATAACCTTCTGAGGAAATGTTGAAGCACTCTACCTTGAAAACTCTTTGCACTCTAGTTATTTTATTGTAAAATTTGGAAGCAGCCTTTCATTCTTCTTTGTCTTCCTGTCGCCCAAACATGCTTTTTAATAGTTGTGTAATTCATTGCTCCTTGAATTTCTGTGGCATCATTTCTGTTGAAAGTGCAAGACTCCAGTCAACTGCACTTTCTCTTGTTATTGAATCTTATAAACTATTGAATCTTATCAAGAAGCCCATGACTCATAATAAATATTTTCATCTATTGATAGCAGACTCATTTTTGCCTATTCCATAGCTACCATGCTATGTATTAAATTTTCTGTTACTTGTGACATAACCATTCAACTACTGAGTGAATGCTGATATAGAAATGAAGTCTGGTTTTTAAATTCTACCACCAGCATGCTCACACGTGCCCACAACCATGTGAAGACATACACGCACACGTATGTATGTTCCTATTGGAGAGGATATAACAGGGGTAGAAAAATAATCTGCTGCACAGTAGTCTAGTATAGGATGGAGTAGGACTCCAAGTGTCTATTCTCAATGCAGCAAGAGGAAGAAGTAGGGAGGCTCTTTGAAGGTAGAGTGCAGAACAGCCTACATGAGATACTGGTTCATGAGGAGTTAATCTCGGTCATACTATACTTTTTAGCAGGGCCTGTTGCGATAGGACAAGGGGTAGTGGCTTTAAACTAAAAGAGAGTAAGTTTAGACTAGATATAAGGAAGAAATTTTTTACGATGAGGGTGGTGAAACACTGGAACAGGTTGCCCAGAGAGGTGGCAGATGCCCCATCCCTGGAAACATTCAAGGTCAGGCTGGATGGGGCTCTGAGCAACCTGATCTAGTTGAAGATGTCCCTGCTCGTTGCAGGGGGGGGTGGACTAGATGACCTTTAAAGGTCCCTTCCAACCCAAACTATTCTATGATTCTAAGATAGCATGTGATGCTTTTTCAAGTGTCAGGTGGACATGTAATGAGACAAGGATCTGCTGGAGGATTGGTGGAAGAATAGGAAGGCTGAACCAGTCTGTATCAAAACCATGTCTCATTTTTAGAATGTTTTATAAACCAAGTATTGAACACTGAAACCAGTGTTTTGTTGTACTGTCATTAAAAAATATTTCTACAATCATGGATTGAACTCCAAAAAGTCCTGAGACTGGTTTGGAAATAGCAAATGTAACAGTAATAGTAAAAAAAGCTCACTGTTCGGTCTGTTTTAGGAATTTTGATTCCGTAGGGCACACATCAGTTTTGTTTTCAAATGTCTTCCTGCAGTTTTGAGCACCAGGCAAAAATTTGTGTGTTTCTGTCTTTTTGATGTAACTAACATTATGTGTTTGTATCTTCCTTGCACCTATGGCATTATTGAAAGCAGAAACTCTGGATGTTTTCATATAAAATGAAAGATTTAGCAATATTAGGTATTTTCATCCATGGTTTTATGTGCTGTTTTACGTGTTTAGTAGAGTGGGATTTCCTTTGTGGGTTTGTTTTTTTTTTTTACAGTATTGCATCAAAACTCTAATATCATCAGTAAACGTCTGCTTATCTAGCAAGTAGGACAATAGCAAGGTGCACTGTGGACAAGGCAATGAGGGGTTAGATTCAGAAAATACATGTATTACAGTGCATTGAGCAGTAAGTGGTAGTCAGGAGCCTTTTGACTTTACCAGAAGCCATTTTCTTATTTTTAATAATGTGACAAGTTTTTCTGTCACCATATCTTTGATCTTACTGACACGTACGGCAGCTATTAATTTCACAAGAAACTTAACAGTTGATTCAGATTATAACATTTGCTTAAATTAATTTCTGGAAATAGTAAAGCCGATCCCTGATTTTTCGTGCTCAGGCAATGGGTACATAGTCATATACTCTCCGTACCATGGAATCGATATAGGACTATTTGTGTTGAGTTTTGTAGGTTTTCAAACAAAACATCATGTTTGTCTGTAGAAGGGGAGAAAAATGGGGGGAAAATGACAGCCTTACTGATTAATCAAAGCAAGCAAGTATGTCAGAGAAAGGAAGAGGAGACCTCCTCTAGCAGGTTCTTGCTTGCGACACTGAGCCTTATGCTTCCTCCTGGGTGCTGAACTAGTCCATTAGCAGTGACCCCTTTGCAGCTCATGACACAATCTGATGATTTTTGTGAACAATGTTATAAAGTTCAAAATAGCACCCCATCCCAATCTCAGCAAGAGCATTGCATGAGAAATGAATGTCTAAATTACAGTCTAAATGCTTTCTTGACACGTTTTGGGTAGATCGTGTTCTTGTGCCTGCAGTTTATGAATTTGTCTGATTTATGTATTGGCATAAATCACTGACTTCTGATTATGGTTGTATGAATTTATGGCAGGCTTCACTTACATTTTACTTGTTGATGTGAATGTTAACTGAGCTGTTTATCTAGATTGTTATATATATCAATTTTATGTTTCTCAGGTTACATCCATTTACATAATGTTTATTAATTCAGGCACAGTTATTGTGTCAAATACTCAGGTTTCTTTTTCTCTGCCTTGGAATATTGTAACAAAAACTTGAGAATATAAGGGGAGCAAAGGAAAGATTGGTAAGAGTCTTTTGGGTGGCAGGTTGGTTTTTTTTCTTTAAAGTTTTCACCATAAGCCAGTCATATCCCCGGGGAAGAAGAAAATATGTAAAAGAGAAGGGAATATAATTTCAGTGGTAGAAGCTGTTCAGATTCACTGGAAATTCTTGTGAGCAGTTGTAAAAATGATGCGAGGTGAGATGTTGGCATTGTAAACTAGCCTATGTAAACACTGGCTGTAAACATGGCCAAGTTCAGCAAATGCCAAAACCACAGTGCTCAGCAGTTCAGGGCTTGCATAGTGGATGCAAGACTAAAATGAATGTACGAACTTTGAAATAGTATTGCGTTTCCTAATACTCTGTGTAACCTCTTATCTTACGATTCAGCATATCTGATCCTAATATTTTCCAGCAACTATAGTTAGACTGGGAATTGTTGTTCCAACCAGGAACTTGTAACTTGTGAAAGTCATGAGCTAAATTTCAAAGAAAGAAAAAGTTTGACTTTTGTAACTGAATACTTTGTTGTTATGTGCTGAGACCACCTTTTACCCTCAAAATAAACTGCAGGAATTGAATTAGGCAATGTATGGCATGTCATTTAGTAGTGAAAACATGATTAAACTAAGTTGGCAAATTGGTTTCCTTTTTGAATTTGTCTAGATGACATTGGACTATCTGGTTCACTTTTCTGCTCATCTCCACAAGGCCACTGTTCCCTTACACTGCCCATTGCACTCTTATTGTGGATGCTGTAGCTGCTAGTAGGGATGAACACATTGTATGCTGTTTCATCACAAATGAAAATCAAGGCTGAATCTTGCAAGCTACATTCAGTCCTCTAGCTGCCAGATTGCCTTCACCTATGGCTGTTGTGGTTGAAATGAAGGAAAGCAGTGACTGTATCTAAAAGTTTATTATTACCTGTGTCTTCTATGGTAGCTCTGTCTGATGGGGGCTGCCGAGTTTGACATCTCAGGTTCCTTAGGAGCCTTGAAGGTGGATGATCCCACTGGGACCTGGTACTGACACAGTCCAACTGATTCTGCTTGGTTGGCTGTTGCCAGCTTGTGCTAGGCACTGGCAGGTCCTTTTGGCAGTGGCATCATATGGGTTATCTAATAGTCACTAAAAATCTGGATTCCTCTGCCCTGACTTTGGAGCTTTCTGCAGAACCTAAAAACATTGCTGTTTCTTTGAACCCCTTCTTGAGAATCCCTTACTATTTTCAGTTCTACTTTCCCCTCAATGCTTAAGGGAGCCTTTTTTGGTGAAGTCATGGTAGGAATGCCTGTATTACAGTTAAAAGCAGATCTATAGCAATAGGAATATGGGCAGAATATCTCCATAAGAGAATTCAGATAATTTTGAATGCTTGTAAAACCAATATAAATCAAATACTGGCTTTTCAAGAGGTCGATTGAATGTAACTGTTGCAAAACTATAAAGGTGGCAATGGCCGCAAGGGTGGAATACAAAATTAGCATCTTTCAGGGAATGAATTATAAAATACCAGCTGTGTGAAAAATCATGCTGATCACACTCAGTTAACCCTAAGGGGAATGTTGTCTGAAGGAAGACCACAAGGATTGGTCTCATGTTTTCTAGTACTGCATTCTCTTACCCCTCTATTTCTTGTAGACATATTTATAATAATGTAAAGATTTCATCGGAGAATGGAAATGGGATTTTGATAGCCAAAAAAAAAAAGGTCACCTGCCAGTAATCCTGAACATGGCTGTTGAATGGATTTGACCCTGATTTCAGCTTTGTTCTTGGCTGGCAGGTGCCTGGAGGCCTTTCAGTCTGCTTTAGAAGACCTTGTTTTAAAAACAGTAGTATTTGTCGCTTAATTATGAATGCAGATTTTGCACGTGTTTGTGATTTACAAGGCCTTGCTTATGTGAAGCAGGCTATAAACTCTCCTTGGAAATGTATAGTAGTCTGGAGCAGATAATTACGCTTTGAGAAAAGAGCCTCTGTTTCCAGTGAAAACACTGTAAAGTTATTTCAGAAATGCTCTGACCTCAGACGTTTCATATAACTTACACAAAATGCTTTCACATTTGTGCAGCAGCTAGTGGCTTGATCTCTGCCATCTCATAAACGAAAGCACAGAATTCTCCCTGGGAAAAAAGCAGGATGTCTATGCTGTGGCCTACAAAGCTAGTGTTATTTTACTCACTCTGTTCCTTGTGTCTATACCCTTAAACAGAAGAAACCTTGCCCTCCTTTAAACAAATCTGTCTCCTAATCACACCCCACCCCCGCAAACCCAACTTTCCCTCAGATTTTTCTTCCTCCCTGCCTCCACTCAGTGTACACACACTAATAAATTCTGCAGTAAAAACCTTGGGAGATTTTCTCAGTACAAATGGAAAGAAGATGTCAAAGGCTGAGGATAGGAATTTTCTTTTTAAAGTTGCAAAAACAATAAAGAACAATTGAAACAATAGGCGAAGAGCCAGAGATGGGTGAACAAGCCATGAAAGAATTACATTAATTTTCTTTCGATGAAACCCCACTGGTCCTCTTCACTAGCATCCAAAAGAGCTATTTTTGTTTGCAATTGTTTGTTTTTCAAGACTCTTGGTGGAAAGCAAAAGCACTGCAAATACAAGCGCAGGGACTTGTGAGAATGTTCACACCAGAAATGCTCTCGTGGCCTTTTGAAAACCTGTTTTTAACTTCTGGTACAATAAAGTTGTCAGATAGTGATGAAGACTTTGTATGAAAAATCTGTGCGCTGGAAGAATGACTTAATAGGAACAATGGTGTGTGGCACTCAGGGAGAGCAAACGCCAAGTAGTCATAATTGCTGGCTTTGCCCAATAGAGAGCAAAGAAAAAAACCCCTGGATTTCTGAATATGATGTGGACAGGTAATTTTCAGAAAACCCTACACAGACAAATTTTAATTCAGATATGTGATTCAGTCTTATCAAAAAACATGTTTGTGTATGGACTGTGCTTTCAGAGAACTCCTAACAGAGGCAAATGTGCAGGGGAGAGGCAGGAGCCACTTCTGCAGGTGGAAACAGCTGAGCATATCGCCAGCAGTTGTACCAGGGAGACGGTCTAGTAGCCCTGCAGATCTGCTGGCTGAACCTCTCGTGTGAGCATGCTCTAGCTTGTTTCTGTTCCAGTGAGCCAGCTTAGTTCAGGGAGCTGATGCGATCTCTGCTGTCTTAGTTTGTACCAACTGGCAGAGCTGTGGCAGGCACGCCTCAGAGAAGTTGTGAGCCAAACCCCATCAGAAGCAGCGCTACCCTTGGGTGTAAGAATGGCCTTGGCCCTCTGGGTGAGGCAGTAACAACTCCCGCAATCGTGGCGTGATCCAAAAGCCAACATCTGTCTGCAGTCTTGGTCATGCCACGTTATCTATAATTTCATGCCCAAGACCCAAGAAATAGGATTCTGACTGTAGCAGATAGGGGTCACGTTATGTGCAGTTTGCAGCCCGTAAGATGCTCGGAGCCAGTAATGATTTGATAATTCAAGGAGATGGGACACATGAGCACAGCCCTTTGCTTGTGCTCCACGTTCACTGTGAAAATGGTGGTAACAGCCAGCATTGACTGATTTTAGTTCTTCCCATTCTGCAAGTACTGTGTTACTGATTGTATGCGTTTGTGAATTGACAAGCTCAATGGCATGTATGTGTATCTTTTAAAGTGGGCCTGCTGAAAATGTGCTCTACTGTAATGTCATGTCCAAGTAAGTATACGTGGAGTCTGCAGCTAACAGTAGACAATGCTGCATGTAATTTCCAGTACATATATATGAACACGTGCATTGGAAAGGGTCAGTAAGGGTTAAAGTATAAGAAAAAAATAGATAGAGAGACTTTAAAGGTGCAGCAAGGTTGTCCTATTCATTAAATTATTTTGTTTAATTTGTTTTTAAAGAGGACGAGTTCTTGCAGTGCAACACAAAGTACACAGGGGTTGTAGTTAATTGAGCAGATGGTTTCCACTCAGCTAGCAGTGAGCACTGTCCTACCTAAAGGATATGTGGGGACATCAGGTAGCAGGCTTGTTTCTATGTCCTCTGCAGCAGATGGAAGAGATGGAAGGAGAGGCATATGCTTTAACTCCTTGAAAGATTTAGCAGCAGATGCTCTTCTCTGGCATGCACCAGAAGCCCTTAAAAATAAGCAGAAAATTGGCTACAATAGGGATTCTCGAAGACTTGCATGTGGTCGATCACATCTTTAATACACAGCAGGCTGACCTTCCTTCCATTTGCATTTATGTGAACCACATGAATTTTTACTAGGGTAAATGCTGAAATGGTTCAAATGTGCTCAGCTCAACTAGGTTGCACTTGGTTATTTCTAATTATGTTGCTGGTGGCAACCTTTTCTTGTGCTGCATGTGCACGCACACACACACTCTCCCTTTCTGTTATAACAGTGGACCCTACTAGCTCGGATGGCTCCTTCTCTGTTTCCAGCTGCTTTTGTATGTACTTCAGGTCCTTCTTTGTAATGAAACACCTGCATATCTTTCAGAAAGCTGGAGGTAGAGTCTGCACTGTGTAAGCAGCCAGTTCTCTGCAGACTGCTAGCATTTTTATTCACAAGATACTAACCTGAAAACCAGAGTTTTAGAAACCTGCTGGTAGCTTTCTGGAAGGTGCTCAATAAAAATGGAATAGGAAAGGACCTCGCTGTTTTGTGATTCTGTCACCTTACTGTTTGTCTGGTGGTAAGTAACAATAAATATTGCTTCTGCAAAATCATGTTATACAAAGAGCTCATTTTGCCTAAAACAGTGTGCTTGAGACTAAACATCAACTTCAGCATTGCCAAAGATAGGAATGAAAACGCTACTTTTAGATGCCCTAATCCATTTTTCTTTGGCAATCTAAGCCAAGGAGGGTGCCAAAATACATGGCAGATTTATATGTCTCTGAATTTATTAGCTGCACTTGCAAAGAAGTTTTACAGTCTTAGAAAACATTTATTATCTGATAGGAGATAAACTATTGTCCCTAACTGATATCAATAGAAAGTTTGCCATTTCAGGCATAGTTTTGCTTGTCTATGTAGTCTGATTCAACACATGGGGTGAGCAAACTATTCAAGAAATAATTGCACAGTGCCTAGTATTAATACAGTGAAGAAGCCGTCTCTGGAACAGCCCTGGTGTTTGGAGTGAAAAATTATAAGGAAATACATTGTTAGGAAGAAATCACAGGTTGGTGCAGACCTGTTTTCTTGCCATGTCCTAGGACTTCATCAGTGTCAGTAATACATCTTTGCTTCTGTTTCTTTCAGGGTCCACCTGGTCCAAAGGGCGAGAAGGTGAGTTGATGTACGGGTGACACTTACAAGGTGAACGGAAAGCCCTCCCAGCATGAACTAAAGAGACCGTTTGTATTGACACAGTGTAATGTTAGATTATGTAAGAGAGCTGGGTAGCACACAGATGCTGTGTTAAACCTATCATCTCATCTTTCCACTTTGCAGGGAGATCAAGGTGATCAGGGCCCTCGGGTAAGCATCTTAAAAAAAATGTTACACTTCCCCTTCGCTGAGTAGGCAATTAGTCTTTAGCGCAAAACTAAATTAAATACACTGTCTGAGCTAATTATGCTTATTAGCTGCATTTACCCTGCATGTTGAAGTAAGTGTCTGCAGGACAATAATACTGAACATGACCAGATAGCGTCTGGGAAGATTTGAGTAACAATAGTAAGTAATGCATTAAAATACACAATTTCCATTATGGGTAGAAGCAAGTTTCACAGTGATTTTGCTCTGCTGTATAAAAGCTGGCTTTCCTAACCAAACCTTTCAGTTTCCCCAGCAATGTTTTCACGCCTTGCATGGGCTCCCACAATGCAGAGGGCCGGTGGGTTTCTAATAAATGTACTTCTAGATTTCATGTAAAATGTATCTAGTATTTAGTGAATTATAAACAAATATAATGTATGCATGTATTAGCTCTTTTTCCTGATACGTATGTATTAAATATTTTTTATAATAACAATATTGTCACCTCGTAAATATATCCAGACAGTTAGACGGAACACGGTTTAGTTGTGGAAATGTAGAAGTTCTTTTAATTTTTAAATATCATGTTTATTTTAACAGACAACTAGGGGAATACAGGGGTGAAAGTTCAGATAGATTGGCTATGCCAGTTCTTTCCTCTTTACATCTGTGCTTCATTAGAACACATTTGGTTACATTGTTCTGATGACATAGTGACTCTCTTTGGTTACCCATTTATGAATTTTTCCATCACAGCACGTTCCATGAATTATTTTTTTTCTGTCAACTACGTTAAATATTTTGAATTTGCAATTTTATTTTATTCTACTATTTTATTTTATTTTATTTTCCTTTTTGCAGTCAATAAGATTATCTAAAGTCACAACATGTTTTTATAGCTGGATTTGGTGTTGGCGCTACCAGTGTTAATTACCTACAGGGTGTTCTGTTATGCTTGGTGATATGACTGCACTTTAAAGACAGAGGCCTATTAGCGAATAGCTTTAAATATTATTCCAGTTGAAAGTCAAAAAGAAGAAATGGAAAACTATTTAAAGAAATAAAAAGGAAGTAGAGAGTAACAATGTGAGGAACATGGTTTTTCTAGGCTAACACACAGACAAGGTTCTGAAGAATGTAAACATTTCCTTTTAACTTCTAAGCAAATTTAGTGTCTCTCAGAAGCTATGCTGGGCTGTATATTTTGGCTGGTTCTGTGCTACAGAACCTCATGGGAAACATGAGGATAGAGAGGGCAGAGGAGGAGAGTGGAGCAGTGCCTGTGGCTTAGGAGAGGATGCTCCATTCAGAAAGCATAAGTCAGAGGTCTGTGCGTAGGTGCTTGCACTAAGTGACCTTACGTTCAGAAGAACTGGTGTTCAGTTCAGAACAGGAGAGCAAATTTGACGGAGGTATCGGAGAGGGATACAGTAACAAATAAATATGGAAGAGCAATGTTGCAAAGAGTATTACATAGCTGAGGATAAGAATCTGGAATTATGGGTATTGGAGAAGTTTCCAGGGAAAGACCCAGAGGTCTGAACGCAGAAAAACAACTAAAGTGGTGTCAACACAAGGGAATGATGGTGCTGTTTTTTCTCATGGTGGCATAAAATGGGAGGACAGAGGACAGTTCTGGAGGGAAAGCAAAGGTGCCAGAGCCTCCACTGGTCCAAAAAGTTTGGCAAAATGTTGGAGACATATGTAAGAACTAGAAAGTGGTTAGGCATGTGTGGCGTTCAGTCCCTGGGCTGGAAGTGTTGGCAATACCCAATAAGAAGATGCAAGTTTGTTCAGAGTTACCTTGTAGGCAGAACACCTGCGAGGAGTGCAGTGGAATATCTGCTACACAGAGACTGTTGTGGCCCTCTTTGCCAAGACATGTCCCCTATACTGGAGAGCAGGAGAGTCCTCACTGAACCGTACAAATCATGGTTATGGCTGCTTTGTGGTTTTGGTAAATCAAGTGCAGCTAAAAAGCAAAAAATATCCAGCCTAAGGAATTCACGTTTAAGGACATCGCAAAGTTGTATCTTCAGCGGCAGCTGGCAGTTGAGACTGAATTCTATATCTGAATATAGAAAAGGAATTGAAAAAGGTCACAGTAGAGAAGAAGAGGTGGTGCATAGCACCTTGTGGGCTAGCTGAACCTCCACTGATTGTTTAGTCAATGCATATTGTAGTAACGTACCTTTTTTTGAAGTATATGGGTATAACTTAAGTAATTTGCCCAGTCTTCTTGGTTTTCCCTTTATCTTTTTTGAAGTGCGTTTGAATGTGTTCTACAGCAGCTTCTCTTTTTTTGCCTTGTGTATTTCACAAGTAATAAGTACTACAAAGCCTCTGACCATTTTATGTTTCATGGTACAGCAGTTATCTCTTCTAATGACTGTCTTCAGGGTGAATTTGCTCAACTTGCTGTGCCAGGGGTTTTACAATATAATCAATAGAAATTATATGTGTAAGCCAGTCATGCACCAAATGAAACTAAACCCATTTAAACCTGGTTGGTTACCTTTGCACATGGTTTTCCATCACTGCCTATATAAAATAAATGGTTTCGGAGATAATACCATACCCTATTATTTTAGAGAAATACTGTACCTGAAAGTGACTGTGGGATGCCATCAACATTTGGATTTGACAAGTTTGCAGGCAGACTGGATATAATATCTAAAAGTGATGGACATTTTAAAATTCATCTCTTACAGTTAAGGAGCCTGAAGTTTCTTTGGTTTTCTATTTTCACATATTGGTTTGAAACTAGCATTTAGCTTAGCAAAGATTTTTATTGTTCCAAGTCATTTTTATGACTGAAATTTCAAAATTACCCTTATTCTCTGTAAAAGATGCTTTCTTTCCTCCCAGCATTTTCATTAGTAAAAGAAACCAAAATAAAATGTGAAGACTGTCCAGGTCAAGATGAGACCTTAAACTTTTAAAATCCTGCAGAAAAAAAAGAAAAATATTTCTGAAACAAGAAATTGTTGCTTTCTGTCCCCACCCACGTTTCCACCTTGGGCCTTGAGATTTTTGAGAGATCCTTCTTTCCGAAATCATTTTAAAACTAAAACCAGTAATCAGTTATCTCAAAACTCCTTATTCACAGTCACTGCACATGCTGAGTATATACTCAACTGCTCTGAAGTTCAGGTTTTCTTGAAAATATCTTCAGTAAATTAATGCACTAGTAGGAACCTGACCCTGCAAATACCACCCAGAGGTCAGGCACTTGTGTTGTTAGAATAATGGGTCTGATTTTTTTTTTTTTTTGTCTTTTTTTAAAGAATCTGAGGGGTTTTCTTAAGTATTCAGAATTAATCTGTTGATTGGTGTCCTTCATCATACAGAGATGGCATAAGGGCTCTAGTTCATAATGCCATGTGGCTTAATCTACTTATGCCCTTACTGTCTGTAGAAAATGTGAGCCAAAACAACATTCCAGTAGTGTGAGTGATGTCGAAATTCATGCCCTAAGTGTGAGTTTGAGCAGCAGGTTAATACAGCTTTTGGACACATGAGATCACAGATAAGGTAGTGGTGGATACAATCAAAAGTCCTGATCTTATTTGAAAAAATGCTTTTTTGATTTCTTCTTATATTTTTATATCAGATCTCTACTCGTTACTCTAAAGTTCTGGTAGACTAGACATTTAGGTCAAATGCAGAACTAGCTTTCCTCAATGCCAGTGTAAGAAACAGTAATGTTAGTAAATCTTTTGGATGCTTTTCTTTTTGCAGAGGACATGGCTTCATGACATGTCCACGGAGATATGCATTACTGTACTGAGCCCACGGAGATATGCATTACTGTACTGAGCCATGACAAAATTAAAAAAGACGTGTTTTAGCTTGTGGACTATTAGAATAAATGCTGATGTCAGTCCACTGCTCAGTTCCAGTTGCTCAGCTCTACCCCAGTTTAAAAAAAGCCTTTGAAGATTTCATAATGGTAGGATTGCAAAGGATATATTGTCCAAGTAGAGATTGTACCCTGATTAATGGTAATGGATCTTCAGAGGGAATGGAACAGCTAGTACTGAGTGTCTTAATCAGTCTGTTCTCATCCTTCTGTAAATGACATAATAAATATATTCTGTCCTTTGGTTCAGATACACGAGAGATTCCTTGATTATCAAGTCTTGAAATCATCAGCTAGCAGCTGCTTTTAAATTGGTTTTGGTCTAGGTACGATGAGAAACCACCCAGAAGCCATACTTAAGTATTTCTGTAATATTATTTTCTCCTTTTGGTGTGTTTAAGTAAATTTTCCTAGCAGCTGGGTCTGCACAGAACTGATAATATCTCTAAAATATCTTCAGCAGAAGAGATTAAGTTGTAGAAAGAAAGGTACTCAGAAGTTTATTTTATTGTGTTAACCTTTATTGTCCTAAAGATTAAAAAGATTCCTTGTGGACTGTTAAAACAGTTACGTTCAGGTAGTGATATAATATTCTTTTCTATTTAACCCTTTCCCCTTCCCTGTTTACTTTTAATACTGCTCATGAATTTTATCTGCCTTAATAGAAGGACTGTGTAGTTTTCATTAGCATAAATTAGCATTGTCCCCAGCTTTTTCTTTTCTGATTAAATGCTCTTTGGTTTCATTTATATGAATATACTGTCAAAAGCTGCAGCAGAGGTGGTGATATAGTGGTGGTATTCCCTCAAGTGATATTCTTATGTGTGCATAAAGGCATATTTTCTGGTTTACTATGTGTTACTTCAAACATGTAGTACAAACACAGTACTGCTTTAAATTCATACTTTACCAATATGGCTACCCACATAGTTGTTTCTTCTGTTATTAATTGTCCTGTGTAAAGCAAATTATAGTTCAGGTTATAAACTATATCTAACAACTGTTTCAAACTATACTCTTAGTGTGCCACAATAAGAAGGCTAAAAAACCATTATTCCTTCTGTTAACATAAATTTCACCGAAGCAGCATCATTGAGAAAACTGCCAGACATCTGGTTTAATGCCAATTTGTCTGTGAGCAGTTAATGTAACTTCTGAGACTTTTTTTTTCCTTATCTGCCAGAAGGCAACAGGGGTATTTACCTACTCCATTCCTGGGACTAATTATCCGTTCTACTTCACTAGTATTAGGCTGTTGTGGCTCCCCTGTTTTCCATTAAGCTGAAACTAGGGTAACAAATTGGAGCAAGGTAACTTGGAGCTCTGTAACTAGAAGAGGTTAGGAAAGAACTCGGATTGTACCGGCTGCCAACTTCGTCTGAGGCATTGGGACACTCAGACTTGAGATGTGCCTCCTTTCAGAGTTCACAGGAGCGTCCTTTTGGCTGTGGATGACCCTCCAGGGCCAAGCTATGCCTTTGATGTTCGGCTCCTGAGGTTCCCTGAGGAATGCAGAACAGCTGTGACACTCAAGAGAGAGTGCCACATACCTGCTCCCAAGACAAGGATGTTGTCATTCCTGTCTTAAGAGCTAGGCAGCACGTGGCTTCACTCACCACCAGTTGGTTTGCATCTTGCCCCTTTTTAGTAATGCCAGAGGAATGGTGAGGAAGGAAGTCTCTGTACATCCTGTTCCTTTTTCTACAGCCCTGTCCTGTGCCTGAGAAAACGTCGTGTAGTCGTTTTATCTCAAACTGCAGCTGTCACGCAAAAGTGCTGCAATACCTAACACTTGAGTTAGACCAATGTGATGGAAAACAACTCATTAAAAATATTTCATCCAGTCCTAATAAATACCACAGAAGTGGCTTGAACCACTTACCTGTGTCACATAACTGCAGCGGGTATAAGATTTGAAGAGAAACATAAGGCAGACAGAAGATTTTTGCTGTGAGAATCAGCTTGGTTTTGTGGAGGACCAGCCCATCTTGAGGTTAACTGGATGCCTACCACCACTTTCAGTGAGAGTAATAGGTTTGCCTTCAGGAGGGATATTTTGTGATGGTCAGATGGTGATCACTCATCAGAACTCGTAACTGAGTTGTGTGGAAAAGATATTTGCTTCACTGAAAATTCATCTAATACTAGGACCAAAATAGGGAAGTGCTGGCTTTTTCCAGTTTTGTTCATTTTGAGTGCAGTGTCAGGTAGAATTCACTGTGAAAATAGAGAGGTCATTATAGAAAATAATACTTTTATAGTGATCCGTTTGTGCTAGTTCTTAAACATTAGATTTTTATTATTTTAATACAAAGTTTGAATCGTTACATAATGTATTCAAATTAAAACTCTTTGCTGAATGATTGCCTAAGTGAAAAGAAATTCCTGGATCCTTGTCTTGTTGTGGTGCACTGTTTTAGTTAGCAGATTTGCTGATGGAGAAAGCAGCAGTTATGATAAAAGGGATTATATAAAAGAGCTCCTGCTGAGAGTCCATGGCACCTTACAGGGTGATACCAAACACTGTATTCCCCAGGGCAGGTACAATAATTAGCTGCAGGACTGGCACTTGGTCTGAGGGATTAATTAGAACTGGAGGTGGTGTTGGGGGGAGCTAAAGCAGCCATAAAGAGTGTCAGGATCACTCTGGCCTGAAGCCTGTGTGATTTGATGTGAAATAGCAGCAGCTGGCTGTAACCTTAGGAAGTGCAAGTGAACAGCAGGTGGTAATTCCTGTCTCATTTACCATGTCTTCACAGGAACATGTAAGCTTGTGCAGCTTGGGTTTATTGGCAGGTCAGAAGGAAAATCCTAAGGAGGACTGTGACATTTACTATACTAAGCAAATGCAACAGTCAAAATGGGCTGTATGTAGCACAGTGTAAGACCAGTAATACTGTTGCTTAATGTTATTATACTTGCCATACGACAAGGTTATGATGACCTTATAAGATTGACCTCGTGTAGAGCAATGCACAAAGCTGAATGTACTGTGAAAAAATCTAGGACTGCTAGTGGGAATTACATCTTTGAAGGCTGTGATGGATGTAACAGGAGAACTATTTCATCTAAGTAAAAAATCAGACAGAGGGAATGATATGATGTTCTGGCATCCTTCGGTTTTCTAAGTAGCCATTGTATGGGGACGAGTAGGCTTTATCTACGTTTCCAGGCAGGTAAGCAGGACACTACATTACGTGGTCACATGCCTGTTAGCCTCCACCAAGCATCATGTTTTGTTTGGCATTTGGGCAAAAATTGCAGCGAGGCATGCAACAAATGTGCAAATTTAGAAATTGTAACCAGCTAGTGTTTCAGGGTGAGCTTGAGTTGCTGTCAGCAGAGGAATTTAGTGGGCCAGTGGTCGCTGTTGATCACTGTAGTGTTTTGTATTCTGTGAGGGCCCCCCAGGGTGTAGAACAAGAGCCCTTCCTATGTGCAGTTCAAGAATCAAACCAAATAAAGAGAAAATTGAGTAACTTTGAATCCATCATTGAGAACAGCTTTAGATAGAGAAAAAATAAAACAGATCTAGGGGATATTTGCAGCTATATTTATAGCAGAGTGACAGGAAAGGAAGAGAACTCATTTTGTGGGAAGGATAGCTCTTTTTATGCCTTTTTAGAAGCTCATTGTGTGCCAACATTATCTTCCATGGATGCCAGAAGATGCAATGCCTTCTAAAGCCTCCCACGCATGCGAAAACTATGCACCCATTATAGTTTCTTTGCTGGGTTCCATTTAATATTCCTGTGTTTCTGGCTCTCTCCAAATACACATGTTGCATATGGGGAGATGATCCAGGTCCAAGCTGGCACTGCATGTCTCTGACCATTAGGTCTGAGATTATGCCTGCTTTGGGCAAAGGAAAGAAAGCTTCGTCCTACTTGGGAACAAGCCGAAAGAAGTTACTAAGCTGCTGATGGAAGAATGGGGTTGTCCCCTTGTCTCATGTGTTGTTTATATAGGCAGAAAACTGCAGTACTGATATCTACTCTTGAACTTGTCTGTGTGGTGTTGGGAAGCATTGAGAATGCTGGGGCTGGACTGTGAAGTGTGCTATGTAAAAGTTTTTGTGTGGACCTAGACAGAACTTTCAAAATTCTTTCATTTCTTCTCAAGAAAAAAAAAACAATTTCATGGCAAACCACCATAGTTTCCAATTAAACTCCTTTCTTAATTAATTCTCAGCTCTCCTTCATGTTCAAGATGAAGTAAATCAAACCTAATACAAGTTTTGAGTTTCCACTTCTTAAAATGTCAAATCTCAAATTTTAGACATAACTGAAAATTACTGTGCTGTAATCCTAAAGGCTGATGAGTAAAAATTAAGTTGTTAAAAGATTTTCTGTTTATCCCCTTTTTTAATAAATGAGATTTAAAGTTTATTGCTTGCTACTCAGATTTTAGTTCTTTTTAGGTTTCTTGTTTGTACTCATTTCCATTACACGGGTATTGTAGTTTTATCTAGAAGAGGAATGGACCATGTGCACAGCAGGGCTAATGAGTCACAGATGTAAAGATTCTGGCATGTTACCATCTAATAACTTTTTTAACTTATATTCCATAATAAGATAAATGCAAATTTGATACATCTGTTTTCTAAATGATGTATCATTCCAGTCTTAGCAGTGTCTCAGGAGTGAGTTTCTTTAAATGTTTGGAGCTTTAGCCTTTTTTGGTTTTGTTTTCTTTTTATTTGTTTCTAAAGAGGAGATTTCAGGTCACTGAGCAATGCAGTTAGCCTCACCACAGTTTGTAAGAACAAAGTGGAAAGGCTGGTAAAAATGCCACTGGCTTTATGGGATCCACTTAAAGGGTCTCAGCTTCCTCATCTGATGGCTGTGTATGAGGAATAAAGCTGCTGAACGCAACTCGAAGGTGCTAGTGAAGGACACGCATGCATCAGAAAGTTACTCTGCCTTTTTTTGTAGAGACTGGTGCGGTCTTTGTGATCCAGAGGATCTCTGATGTGATTGCATGTGGAGATGAACAGAGCAAATATTTGCCGTGTTAAAAGAATCTGCTGCAGCTGAGAGACCTGGCAGGCTGCTGTTGCCTGTTGGTGCTTTGCACCAGGCCAGCTGGGCTGCAAAGGGCTTGTGCACTGTGGCAGCGTGGGTTGCCCCAGCAGAGCCTTCATGCAGGACTTCTCGGAAGCCACCTTGTCTGGCAGCCAGAGCCAGGTGCAGCCTTTGCTTTTGGAGGTGCCAAGCTGAAACCCTGCAGCCATACACTCCAGGCCTTACAGAGGGGCTGTGCCACCAGCTCCACCTCATAGAGGTGACAAGCGTGCGCGCATGCACGTAGGGAGCTTAGTGCTACCAGGCTACGTTTTGTTCTGTGTTCCTCAGCCTGATGTGTCTCAGCCATTGAACAAGCCTCTGCTTCAGACTGTGCTGTGCTAAGGGCAAGGAGAGGACTTTGGCATTTCTTTCTTTAGGAGTTCACTGCTCAGCTGCGTATGGTTTCAGCTTTATTAGAAGGTCTAATTCACACCCTACAAGGCAGCACAAGAAAGGTGTTGAACTGAGAGCAAAATTCACCCCTTGTATTGTCACAGCAGGCCACGATCACCACATTCTTCTTTTTTGTACCAGTACAGTACAAGCTCTGCACATGTTGGTAGAGTAGGATATGAGAAACCATATGCAGCATACAGCGCTTGAGGGAAAAAATTTTGCCCTGGATATGAAAATGCTGCTATGTATGTCTTGAAAATGTTGACCGTGGCCATTCCAGAATACCCAAGACCTAGCAGTAGATTGTTGTTCAGTGTTTATAATTGTGTATGTACTACCAGTTTATGTGCTGAATGTCATATGTTAAACAGAACGTGAGGAGCAGGATGTTAATTATACAAAGTGCTTCAAAATCCACCGTCACTGCTGTCAAATTCTGCAACAATCCAGAGTCAAAACCTTCTATGTAGCTCTCTAGAAGTGCTGTAGCACATTTTAATTTAAAATGGCTCAGTCATCTGCTGGCTGATAGTCTAACAACTGTCAGAAGATCATAACAATTTATTGTAATTTTAAGAAAAGTCACCTCTGTGGGACTGCTCCTTCTAAAATCTCTTGATATTCTTGTTGTAAAGTAACCACCTGTATCTGCACTGTAGTGCAAACCTAACTCTGTTTCCCATATGACAGAGAGGCTGTTTCCTGTCAGTAGGCAAATGTGGGGTATACTAAACATAGTGTTCGTTTTGTTTGTCTGTTAGCAAATTGTCTCTGTGATGTTTGTGTTGTGCTGTTTTGGTACCATGTTATGCTGTGTCCCTAGGGTCTGCCAGGCTTCCCCACAGTCGCTGCTCTGCACAGTAATCAGATCCTCACCGTCAAGGTTTGTGGCTGACACGTACCTGTTCAGTCAGGTCTCTCTGTATCAGCATAAAAGTGCACATGAAAAATTGTTTTTACCGTTGAATACCAATGAATCCTTATGGTGGACCTAAGTCAACCCTCACTGCCTTTGCATTGGTATAAGTACTCCTGATGCAGAGCATGGGATCAAATCCGTAACGGTGTATAGTGTTAGCCCTGGAAACACCCACATTCCCCGTGATCTTGGTCAGTATTTTATTTTCAGATCAGATTTTTCTGTAGTTCTGCTTCCCTGAGGCATACAGAAGTGTTGAAAATGTCAGTGAACTCTATACTGGTTACATGTAGAGTCAGCTATTTGTGTGAGATATCAGAGGTTTAATCTGTACATACAGATTTTTTCAAAGCGCATTTGCAAATTAAGCAGGAAGGATTGAAGCAATCTGGTCAAGCTGGAACTCCAGTCCTTATAAAAATGACACCATTCTTCATGGCACAATATGCTGGTTAGAAAATCTGACTGAAAGTTGAACTGGTGCTTTGTCTCTAGAAGCTTTGCTGAAAGAACAGCATATAAAAATACTGATTTTTAGAGCCCAGGTAGTGAAAAAATTAATACACGTAAAGAATTCTCACAGGAAATCTGGGGATACAAAAGTTACACAGTTAACTCATTGTATATGATTAAATTATAAAGCAGTCTGTCCTGTACATTAGAGGTAAATTTCCTCAAAAGAAAATGCACAGTTTCTGTCAGGCAGAAGCACCGGTTTATATTATTTTAGCTATTACAAATCTAATGAATATGTCTTTATTTCTTTCTCGGGCCTTCTGATGTCTATTCTTCAATTCTCTCATCTCTGATCTTCAACCTTTGACCTCACCTGCCTGATCAGATGGTGTTTCCTAAAATCAATCATGGGTTTCTCTCTGCTGATCAGCAGCTCATTAAACGCCGCCTCATTAAGGTAGTGCTTCATCTCACTGGAGTCTGGTTCTTCTTTACATTCAATTTACTCTTTGCTGTACCTTTTTGTCAGATGCCTTCTTATAGCAGGTTGTTCATTTGAAAATGTTTTGGAATGAAGAAACTGTTAATGATATTAACAATTAAAAGGCTATGGGTAGCTTTGCTAAACGATCCACTTTTAAGATGCAGTCAGCTTTTTTTAGCGGTTTGCAGTGGTGTGCTGGAACTTAAATAACTTGAGCACCATTTTTTGATGTCTTTTTTTTAAGGGGGAAGGTAATATGTTTTGGCAACTCTCTTGAAAATTGGCTTTTACAACTTAATAGGAAAAAATCAATAGAAGACTTAGCTAATTGTCACTATAAAACAGCTCCCCAAAACAGATGAAATATTATCTACAACTTTGTGGAAAAGCAGTTATTTTCCATGCTCATTTTTGAAATCTATCCATGCATCATTGATGGGCTTGGAAAATTGCCATGCAAACTGCATATTCTCACATGTGACTTTTCTTTTTTACCTCAGCTTTGTTATGATTTTGCCAATTGCGAAGCAAACAGCTGCTTATTGAAAACAGTTACTTGCTCTGGGGAGCTAGATGAGTAAAATATTGCAAGGCTGCCCCAAATTTTGGCATATGTTCTGTGGTAGGACAAGTAGTTTAGAATTTGAACCTTCTGCTCTGTGGCTGATTGCACTGGACAGATACAACCCCCTCGTCTTCAAAGCAAAGTGCAGTCTCTGCCATAAGCAGTGAAGAAGCCACTGTCCAGCTCATGGCAGCTTCTTCCAGCCTGTCTTGCGCTCTTTCTGGGTAGATCAATGTCTTTTTGTGTGGTTGATGCCTCTAAAGCAAACTTGTGATGAGTTTTTTGTCGGTTTAGGGGGATCAAGGACAAGCTGGACCCCCTGGGCCTCCAGGGCCACCAGGACCCAGAGGTCCCCCAGGAGATACTGGCAAAGATGGTCCTCGTGGGATGCCTGGCATACCGGTAAGTTAGTCTGTTGCTGTCATGGTGTCCAAATTCCTCTCAAGTGTATGCCAGCTCAGTTTCAAAGATGTTTTCTGAGGTAAGGTTGGCAAGAAAGATATGTGGAAGCTGAACCGCGGGCAGATTTCACGGTGTACCTGGAGTCCCACACACAAAGAGCAAGTTCATAGCAAGGCCAAGAGTAACACCTGGGTTCCTTGCCTCCCAACCCTGACAGCTTCCCTGCACATTCTAAGGTTTCTCAGTTGCTCACTGATGTTTAATAGCTGCGTGAGGAGGGTCTGCCCCTCCACAAGGAGTAAATGTTTCTACTCATACTTCAAGATAAAGCTGAACTTGAGATGCTGGAACATGAATGGGCTTGACTTCTCGCTTCCTAATCATTTAGCCTCAAAAATAATGGAATCAACATAATAAACTGCTAAATGCTGCCCAATGTATGATGAAGTTTGGAGACAGATTCTGCCATCTTACACAAGTAGGACAGTACCATTTTCTTTGGTTCATCCCCCATATTTCATTAGAACAACCACCAAAATCCAGTGTATTGCTTATTGTCTGTTTTAGAGACAGGATTAGAGCCACCGCCTGTGGCACTTTGTGACCTGATGATTAAATATGAGTATGGTTTTGGTTTTATATTTTGTAGCCTCCTTAATTTTCATTCTTTCGAAAGAAGTACCTCTCTTTTCATCATGAATGCCACTGTGTTATCAGTGTGGAAATGGAATCACAACACAGGAAAGAGAGGTGACAACTGAAATGCCACATGTACAGATGCGTGCGTGCACGCACACCCACACACACCCCATGATAAGTAAAGATCACGGCCAAGAAGACACATAGGGAACTAGCAAGGTGAGGACCAGCACTGGAAACAGAAACAGCTTTTTTGAAGAAAAAGCATAGCTCATTATGTGGGGCCAGGACAGGAAGGCATAAAATTTCCCTGTAGGGCCTTGTTAGGTAAAACCAAGAAAGAAAATATCTACACTCCTATTCTGGCCCTATTCAGGTTGCCTTGTCTGAAATTGTACTAACTGTACAAATATAATATAACATGATGATAATAGTAAGACTCTGCTATAATTTCCTGTGAAAATCCAGCAAGACTTGCCAATTAAGACCTGTAGTACTCTAGGGTTGCTGCTGCTGTTGTTGTTTTGGTTTGGCTTGGTTTTTTACCATCATTGCCCTTCTAAGTTCTAGCTCAAGGTTATGAAATGACATTAAAAGTTTGTTGCTTCCATTGTGATGCTTTACTTTGACCACCTACTCATTTCTTGTTAGTCCTGCAGCACATCAGGCTTTGGGCCTCATCTGGGCCTCCCTTGTGTTCTTTTAATGCGGGAAAATTGACTGCGGTCAGCAGAGTTGCTTCTGGTTTGATGTAGTGAGGGTGAGACTGAAACCAGAACCCATTTCTGACTGCAGTGATACCATTTTTATAATTCGCATACAAGAGGCTAGCAGAATCAGCTGGTGTTGCTGATTACAACGTGACTGTGTGTTGCTTGGGGTTTTGTGCTTTTTACCAAAGGGAACATTAGTGTTTCTCATAACAGGAAAGTAATGCATTTTATGCAATGAGGTCATTCCATTTTATAATAGTTCTGTAGTGATTTTTACTTTAGATGGCAAGAGAGAGTTTCTTTTTATAGTTTTTTAAGCTGTGGCTATCTTAAACCCTATAGCATTATGGAAAATCTGTTCATAATACTGCTTTAGAATCGGTTACAAACAAGCACTCGGATAGAAACCATCCAGATTGCTGACTGTTGTTACCATCCTGCTCGTTGCTACTGTCCTGTACCCTCAGGTTAATGTTGCTGATTCTCAAAAGGCTTGTTCCTGCATGGCTATGTGATATACAGTCAAGCAGGAGAGCCGTAAAGGGAAAACTTAGCCGAGAGGTAGTGACAGCTTTGTATTTTTAAAAGGCGTGCATGAACCTCTGAGCTAAAGAGATGAACAACAAAACAATAGCCACACTGCGTTCTGAGCAGGGATGTTGCAGTACCACACAGCTATAGAAGGATGTGCTTACAGTGGCCAACCACCATTAGAAGGCAGTCATTTCCTCTTTTGCAGTGCTAGGCAAAGCAGGGGCTTCTCTCCCAGCCTGTCCCTCCCAAGCAAGGAGCTTTACAATCACCAGAGCTATAAGATGATGTTTTGGCCCTTGCTTTCCTCCATGCCTATACATTTGCTGTGTATCCTGAGAAAGTCGGGCAGCCAAGGCAGCAAGGCACAGGGAGCAACTCCAACAGCCACCATTACTTCTCTTCCACAGTGTAGCAGGGTTGAGGAGCAGCCTGTGTACCCACACGTCTCCATCTGTGCCCACACGTCTCCATCTGTGCCCACACGTCTCCGTCTGTGTCATCACCACCTTGCATCCCAGAAGCGTGCATCCTGTTACAGATACTTCAAGTTTCTAGAGATGTGAATGTATTAGTTTCTCGGGCATGAAATCTTTAGAGCTGAAGAGGTAGGAGTGTTAGGGAGATGCTGTTGGGCCTATCGCCAGCAGAGAGAGCACCAAGGAAGAGTAGGGGTGTAAGAAGGGGTCGTGCAGCCTTTTGCTAAGACTTTCTTTGCATGTCAACTGAAGAACCTGTTGGAAACAGAACATACTTGCCTTCCTACAGAGTGATACCTGGAATAGGTGACTTCCCTTTGCACTGCACAGACACCAGCACAAAGACTTTGAAACATTAACGCCTCCAAAAAGAAGTAAAAGAAGAGCAAGGGGTTTTGCTGGTAATAAGACGATACAATATGATACAAACTCTTGAAATTATTTCACAATTATTTCCCAACATTTATGGGGATATCTTGATGCTCACTTCAGGCTGTGTGATTGCTGTATACCTAAGTTAGCAAAGCTTCAGAGTGAGCTGAAAAGTCCAACAAGCTGTCAAAAACCTGTGCTTGTGTGGTTTCTCCTTCCTGGGTATCTCAGTGTGTTTGCAGATGCTACGTGTTTGCTTCTGAATGCTATGCACACATACCCAGAGAAGCAATTCTGATTCTTTTCGGTTACCAAGAACAGCATCAGAACAGTTCTCATCAGTTTTTTGACAGGTTTTCTTTTATGACAAAGATCATGCAGCTGTGCTGATACAACAGCATGTGGAATGCCCTATGCTCTGCTGGGTTTACAAGGGAGTGATCTATAAACCAGATCACTGAAATTATAGGAACTCTGTTTTTTTGGATGGGTATTTTTAGCCCATATTGTACGACTGACATGTTTTACTGTCTCTACAGACTGTTGTATGTGTTCAAATGGGAAGAAAGGGGAGAAGATAGATTCTGAGTTTAGGTAGAGCTGTGCCCACAGGAAGAGAATACATTGGAAAAATGATGGGTTATTGTTTTGAAAGCCAACCCAGGTATTTAACAGCTGAGTAATTATTGCATGGCTTCAAAATACCAGTATTTATGGGTTTATGGAACACGATAATTTGCAACGGTAAGTTATGCCTGCTGACTGAGGTGATGACACAGAGCAGTAATTTTGGAATATGTAAACAGTGGGATTCAGCACATATGTGAAAATAACCTTTCTCTGTGTCCTTTAGCACCACTGACTGGAATGGAATATTATGTTTGGAACCAAGGGATAGAGTTAGGACACCAACACTTAACTGTTGCCTCAAGAACTATACCATTACATGATTGTGAAATAGTACTTTGCCTCTTGAAATGTCTGAGATTTGGCCTACTACTTTAAAAAGCAAAAAAATAATATATTTAATGTGCAGTCCGTTGCCATACCTGTTTAAGAATGGAATTTTTAAGGTACTTTATTATTAGGTAGAAAACAGAATTCAAGACTTGTTACTGAAATTATTCACTCCTTTTTTTTATTTTAAGGGTGAACCAGGAAAACCAGGAGAACAAGGATTGACAGTAAGTGCTTTTCTCTTCCAGTTTGCTAAGAAACTGTAACAGATACATGACATACACTTTTTAAAATGTGAAATTCCAAAAAGCTTTATAGGTCTGTATTTCTTAACCTTCCTTTGTCACAGACATTTGTGAAGAACACATGAGAAAAACATCCTCTTTTTACATACAGTCGCCTGTCACATAAGGCCAACTTCTTCTTTAAGCTTGCAGAAGTAGAGGGAAATAAAACAGCTAAGGGCACAGCAAAGCAAAGAACAGCCAAGCCAGGTGTCCCCAGTTCGTAGCCCCCACTTATCACTGTCTCTGAAGTTGAGCTGTTTCTACCTTGAGACTGTTGAGCAGCACAAGAACCATCTACTTGCTTTAAGGGCCAAAATCCCAGCTGTCTCTGTGGCAATAGCTCTGGCCCTTTGCCTGATGGAACAGTGAAGACACAGCACAGCATACCGAAGCTCTCAGAATATTCTCCTCTCCTGAGGTTTTGGTTTTTTCCTGTGTGTGAGAATGTAACAGCCAAATGAATGCATTTTTTACAAATATTCGGATATGGGAGTAGATGTTTTCTGTTGCATCAGGAACTAATTAACCCTATTCATTTGGAAGCAAATTGAAGCTCCACTGGTTGTAAATCAGCTTCAGCCACAGGGTAAGGCATCAGAAGTTTCTGCCTGTCACATATTCCCAGAACTGTGAAACATGCGGTGGTTTTTTATCCCTTAAGATCTCCCTAAACACTCATGGTCATTCTTATTTTTATGAGAGATGACAGAATTGTAGCCTGTGGCATGTGGTTTTGATTCCTGAATGCTTCTGAGAAGGAAGATTATATGCCTAGCAATCAGTGCAGATATGATTGCTATCTGTTTGAATTTATGAAGTTTTAAAGAGGTGTGTGATATTTTACCTTGACAAATTGCAAAACATTTTGAATTGACAAAATCCAATATCTTTTGGAAGAAAAAACTAAGATCTGAGACTTGGAAATACCTGCTGTGATCAAGCAGTTAAAGTCCTGTACTTTTTCGTTTTGAGATAATGATTTAACAAAACCAAAATCAAAGCCTCCCAAAGGTACCACCTAGTGTTCAAGCATGCTTCCAGGCTCTTTTTTGTTCTGTCCTTTTGGTTTCTGAGCACCTGTTAATAATAGGTGCAATAGCTGGGAAGGGAGAGGTTTTTGTTTGTTTTGTTTTATTTGGAATATTCTCCTATTTGACCTCTGGACAAAGCTCACTCAGATTCTGCAACAGTGTCTTCTTTCTATTCAAGACCAGATCTTCAGGGTCACAGAATCCCTGAAGGCTTTTAAAGCAAAACATAGTCCGTCACCTTTTAGTCTCCGTGTTTAGAAGAGTGCCACTGGTCTAAAGTAACCATCTGTGTGTGTAAGAACTAAAGAACTGCTACTGATCTGTTTCTCTAAATGCAGGTGTGTTTAAATGGGGAGAAAAGGTGTTTTAAAAATCGAATCAGCAAGCTTGAGTTACAGAAAGAGCCCAGATTACATGAATTTCCAACTCCAAATGCCTGCTCTAAAAGTCAGTCTGATGGCTTAAATGTTAGATTGTGTATAGATCAAGTAAAGAACATAAGAGTATCAGGGAGGTAATTAATTTCTTTTTATCCTTCTTGGTGCTTCTGACATACTTTTTATGCCAGTACAGACTTCCAGACTCTCTTCACTGTGGAAAGTGCTACAATTATTCAGGTGCTTTCTAGCTGCTCCTGACACCTTCCATCATGCATTTCTGCACTTAGATATCTCTCTATTTCCATATTGGAAATTGAGACACTACTGCAGAAATGGCTGATTTCCCCACAAGTATGCTGTAAAACTGTGTTGCCAGAGAAAACAGGTATAGTTTGCTGTGGAGAACACAGGCCTCTGCCTACCTGAGATACTTTTTCTGGATTATCCACGTATTAGCTTTTCAAAGTAAATGAAAATGGAGACCTCTGCCTGGAGGAGCTTCTAGGTTAATTCTGCAGGAATTCTTTTATAAGGACTTGCCTCTGTTTCACACCAAGAGTCTGAAGCCTGAATTAGCTTCCTGGTTTTTTCTTCCTGATGAAAATGAAACTGTGAAGTCAGTGGGTCCCATAAGGAACTACCAGTCCTGGTCTTCCAGAGGTCCACTTGTTGGGGTGTACAGTGGTTTCCTACTTCCCCACATGTCCAAGGCCCTTTCCAGTAAGAAGCAAGTACTGTGGCATGTACTCTGGTTCTTTGTCCAGGATGGAGGCAGGACAGAGCCAAGGAGAGCACCAGATGCTGTGAAACAATCCCTACAGTCTGGATGTACTTGCTGAAGGTTGTGGAAGCTGAAGGCTGTTCGTAGCCTATAGGATCACACCCTCAGCAGCTTTAAGTGCCATGGTGCTGTTCAAGTTAAGAAGAGCTGCAAGCCCGATTATAATAAAGGGGATAGAAGCTTTTCTCTTTCAAAAGCATTTTTAACACCTGTATTTGGTAACATGCCTTGGTATTTCTAGATGAAGGTACAGGTTGTTGATAGAGCTGGTAAACTCAGTTTTAACCTGTGAATCAACAATGTCACAGCTTGAAATTACTTAGTTTTCTATTTTCTCTTCTTACAAGAAGTGGAATAAATTTCTTGAAGAGCACAAGATAGTAGATAATGACATAACAGTGCTTCCTAGCTTGTGTCTCAGAATGTACCAGAAGCCTACTACACATGTTGAGTAACTTGTGACCTACTCAAATAATGTGTGCCCTGATTCACAAAAAGTTGAAATAATTTGAATGCATTTGGAGTTCTGGGAATGTTCATGTTCTCTTTTCAGTGAAGTTGGAAATCCAGTAGCTCTAGTGAAGAAGTGGCAATTTACTCCAACTGCGAATCTGCTGCCATGTTCTCCTTAATTTGTAATGAAGTTCAGTGTCAATAAAGAAAAAGAAAATCATGTTTCAGATGATGTTGAGAGAGGGGGCAGTAATAACCTTTTTGCCTCTCAGGCAGGGGAGGTCTGCTTGGACCATATACAGAGAATGACATTTAAGTTCTCTGGCATGAGTTCTGATTTGACACGAGAGAGCTTAGCCTGTCTTAGGTACACAAGGGAAATTTGCCTTGAAGACAGGGAATGGCTTCTCTTTTTCCCAATTTCCAATGTAAGTATGTGTGGGTTGGGGCAGAGTCGTGGGAGGAGAAGCTTAGGAAAGCTAGTTGTTGCTTACAGGGGTCTCTCATCCCCTGTTGAAAATCTTTCCAGATTGTTGGAGTGCCAGTGTGCTTCTATTGCTCTTCTATCCTTGCAGTTCAGATGTTTGGGAGAGCTGTTTGCAAGGGTTTTTTGGCTCTGTATGTTGCTGTGTCAGGAAGAATCTGTTTTTGAGCCAAGAGAGTTCAGTTTCTTTTCAGGTAAGAATGGAGGCTTAGGTTTAAGTTAGAAAGGTGTGACTGTATGCATCTTTAATGTTAGAAGGAAATGTAAGAATGACTAGTTAGTGGTAATTTGTGTCTGGTTTCCATGGCACTTGAAAGCCCTGCAGATCTACTTTCTACAAGAGTTGAAGGTATCATTCCTCTGTGCAGAAAGGATTAAGAGAAGTCAGAGGGAGGCCAAGCAGTGGGGCGACCAAAGGGATTAAGTTTTGAAATGTTATGTGGAACTAGCAAAATGTACGCTATGCAAGAGGGAAGGCCAGTAGTTTCCTTAGCTTTTCAACCTTTTCAGTAAAGTTGTGTACTGCCTCTCATATTTCATCTTTCTTCCCATGTCATTTGTCTGCTCTTCCTG
Organism: Haliaeetus albicilla; assembly: GCF_947461875.1. Lineage (NCBI taxonomy): Eukaryota > Metazoa > Chordata > Aves > Accipitriformes > Accipitridae > Haliaeetus > Haliaeetus albicilla. The sequence goes on from NC_091483.1 coordinate 26,657,959, forward strand.
GTGATAAGGACTCTTAAATACCACACAAGAGTTTTTCTGTTTTATCTTCTCACTTTCAGAATGAATTATAAATGAATTTGTGATTCTTTTCTACCCGAGGGCTAGGATTTCTGCTTGCAGACTATTCATGAGAACTTAAAGTGAGTCAGTGATGAGCAATCTCAAAGACTGACACTGATAGATTGACATTTTCAGATTCATGAGCTGCAATAGGATAGAAGCTGTACATGGGCTGTTTTTGTTTCTAATTTCCATGTGGAGAGTGTTTCGTGCTTTTATGTTTAAAATACTTTAAACTAGTGCATAGTAATAAAAATTTGGAAGATCAAAATTTACAATGTTTTCAGCTCCTTGGAAAAGAAGTAAATTTAAACATGTTCAGTGTGTGAATCAACCACTTCTTGCCACTGAAAAAAACCCGTATATTATTTTATCCCCCCAAATTGGCTTTAAAGACAGATAAGTAATTTTACAGATGTTTTGCATAAACAGAACACTCCAGAATAACCAGAGAATTCAGGTAAAGGTGTCTCTTTGCAAAAGAAATCTATACTATAATGATTAACCCAAATGCAAAATCCCTCTGTTTTAAGATGTATTGTCTTCCAAACTAGTAGTTTTGTGCTTATACAGTCTTGCTGGGCATCTGTTCAAGAAAGTAAGACCTAATGTTACTGCTTTTACTAGTTATTCAGAATAAGAAGGATGTTCTTCCAAAGGATATTGCCTTTTTTGTGAAAGACAGTGGAAAAGTGTAACCTTGCAGTTAAGTCTGCAAAATGTCACATCTTTAAAATGAATTAATATCCATTTTTCATCTTATGTTAAAATGAACAAAATGAACTCACAGGGACCAGGCAGAACTGACTGGGAACCGCTGCTGGCTTCAATTCAGTCTTTCAGGCCAACGGTCAAGGCCAGATCCTCAGCTGGTGTGAATCTTCATAGCTCCTCTGGGAAACTACTAATTGTGATTTTGTTTTCAATGGCCAGAGTTCTGCAGCAGCCTTCTTTGTTTCATTCTGGTAGCACGTTCATAGTAAATTTTATAAGGTGTTGTTCTTAAGCTGTTTGGCTGCAAAAGTTTACTAAGAACTAGCAGATGAAGTGGAAATTCTCAGCCTGTGCCTCTCACAGCAACTGTTCTTTTTTCCCTAATACAATTTCATTGGCCTTAACTTGCAGGAAATCTCAGGAACAATAGTCTTCGGCATTGTAACCTCTGTACTTCAGTAATGGTTGCCACAACAATGACTAAGAGAATGATGATAAGAAGCTCTGCCTGAGCACTAATTAATAGTTATTGCCACTCTTTTTATCAATTAAGGTAGATAGCATGGGAAGGGGACACTGCTTAATCAGAAGTTAGATGAATTTCCCGTCATAGTTAATCTGTTTTCTTAGCTGGTCGTTCTTTTATCTAGGTGATTCATCAATACTAAAGCATTGCAGATTTCAATACTAGTACTCTAGAAATTGCAGTCTTTATGAAACACTCCTCAACCACACAGGAACAGGTTTCCAGAATTACACTGTGTGCCAGTTACACACAGAAAATGGGATCAGCAGGTAGAACACAGGCTCCACTGAAATGCAGATGAATACCTTGTATGAAACCTGTGCTTTCCTCTTCAGGTACATCTGCTAGTTCAGGTTTTCTTCTTAAGTTCTTTATGAAGTTAGACTGGTAAGAAACTGGTTTGCGGGAGTAAGGAAGTGATCGCGCCCCTGTACTCAGCACTGGTGAGGCCACACCTCGAGTACTGTGTTCAGTTTTGGGCCTCTCACTACAGGAAAGACATTGAGTGCTGGAGTGTGTCCAGAGAAGGGCAACGAAGCTGGTGAAGGACCTGGAGCACAAGTCCTATGAGGCGGCTGAGGGAGCTGGGGCTGTTTAGTCTAGAGAAAAGGAGGCTGAGGGGAGACCTTATCGCTCTCTACAACTACCTGAAAGGAGGTTGTAGTGAGGTGGGTGCTGGTCTCTTCTGTCAGGTGGCTGGAGATAGGATGAGAGGAAATGACCTCCAGTTGTGGAGGGGAGGTTTAGAATGGATATTAGGCAAGATTTCTTTACTGAAAAGGTTGGCAGGCATTGGAACAGGCTACTCGGGGAAGTGGTGGAGTCACCATCCCTTTAGGTATTTAAAATACACGTAGATATGGCACTTAGGGACATGGTTTAGTGGTGGACTTGGCATTGTCAGGTTTACAGTTGGACTTGATGATCTTAAAGGTCTTTTCCAACCTATATTGTTCTGTGATTCTATTCTAAGTGTTTAACGATTCTTATAGGCACCAAAGGGGAAATATCTGTTCTCAGGGACAGTCTTGGAACTTCTTTTGTCCCACAGAAATATAGATACAGTACCTCCTACAGGCTTTCTAGTTACAAAGAGCTTTCACTTTACATAGGAAGTATGGAATTTTAGAAAAATAGGACTTTGCGGGTGTGGGGGTTGCAAAGCTTTGGAATAAGAGAATTTTTGTATGACAGTGTATTGCACCATTGTGATGTTTTTGCTGTATAACTTTTTCAGTATACAAAAGCATTCACTTTTTCATTATATTTGTGTTAGGCATTTTCATTTGGTGTTTGCGCTCACTGTCCGTAAACTCTGATACCTTGTAAAATAATCATTACTGCTACCCCAGACCTGCAAATTGAAAATGCCCAAACTTTCTATTTCATACATTTTTTAAATGTTAAGCAACTGAGTCACTAGAAGTTGAATACAAAAACACCTTGAGAGGCTTTTGCTAATGTATCACACCCTGAATTACTGTGCTTTGAAACTGCAACTTTAACCTTTACAGGGCAGAATTATTTCTTGTTTTGAAGCTTGCTGAAGCACAATGAACAGAGTAAGCTTAAAAGGAAAATATAATTGTAACATTAGAAGGGAGGTCTAGGAAGAATTCTGGACTCAGAACATTTGTTCTAACTACATTTAGGTCAGTATTTTCGGGGGGGGGGGGTTGTATTTATTCCAGATAGTTATTTGTCAAGGTCCAACTGAAGTGTCCAACTTCATTCAGTCATTTCTGTGATGCCAAGGTTTGACATGATACAAGCTCTGGAGGTCTGTTGATTTCAGAAAACAGTGATTGAATAATGGCATTCATAGTGGAAATATTTTACCTTTTAAAAACAAAATTACACAGACTTTTATGAACATTTGTTTATCCTTGGTTACCCAGTTTTCCAAGTGCTTAAGTAACTATCAACTAATTCTTCATCTCCAGAGAAACAGATAGCAGTTGAATTTCTTTGGAGCAATGCACCTTCTTTTTCCATCTGTTGAGGAGCCATTTGAATGAGAACCTAATTCAGTGAAGCCGTGCAATAGCTTGTCATAGCTGCCTAGCTAGATTACTCTATTGCACATGATGGCAAAGTGTTCTTCTGAAGTGTTCATATCTGAAACAGTGAGAACTATTTTAAATTTTTATTATATTTAGTTATCCTCCTATTCTGGGCAACTCTCACAACCAAAATTTTCAGCCCTCTCAGTCTCTTGCTCAGAGAATGTAGGTAACATAGAAAATAGGCACTTTACAGCAATTCCGGAGTGTTTTACAGTTTTTTGAAGTCTTTTTCTGTTAGTAATTTAATTTCAGGTTTTCAATTTAAGTGGCTGCTGGGAGGCTTCTGTGGGGGAGGGATGGAAGCTGTCAGTGGATGACCTGCTAAGTTTCCAGTGGCTTTGAGCTTCTTTCCCAATGCTAGGGAGCAGTGCTTTAAAGAAAAATTGTTCCTATTCAGCTATGGTTTACAGTCTGAACATTCAAAGGATAAGCAGCACATTATTATGTGTAAATTGTGAAGTGTATCACTTTAGGTAAGCTTTTAATTGCAGTTGGTTTTCTGAGCATACCTTTTCTGAAGGTAGATGTATTGTTAAGAACTGTTCTGGTCATCAAGCGGCATAGTAGCTCAATGGGCATGAGACACCAGAGCCATTACCAGTCAGAGTAAAGGCTTAAGTACCAGAAATGGAAAACTGCTAATTGTATAAAATATTTATTGATAAGTATCTACTGCTTCTTTTCTCTGATTCATTTTAAAGGCACAATAAGAGCAAGACTATGCTTCTATGTAAATATTTTCTTATTCAATAAATCCTCTGGAGGAGCTGGAATGATGGCAATGGTGAGGGGGAAATTCTGGGGAAAGGTCTTCTCCTGGAGACATCTGCAATGTCTTGAATTATATCCATCCCACAGGCTGACAGCTGCAAGCAGCAGGCACAAAGTGCTCAACAGAGCGGCACATTTAACAGTTTACTTTGGGGGACGGTATTAATAAATGAATGATCATTTTACCTTCAAATAGTAACTTTGTATTGAGGGCTCCCAAATGGTAATTTAATATAGCTGAATGTCTTTAGGTTTTATTAGCTTCTTAAGCAGTTAGAAACTGAAGTGGCAATATCCATTCCTCGGACATAAAAGTAGCAGGTATGAGCCATGAAAGTAGTCATCAGTTGTTCTGTATTCAGTCTGGCCTACTGATGGACAGATTTTTCGTAAGACCTGAAATACCCCCAAAATGCAACTGGTTAATACGCAAAAGGTCAACAGATAACTGATGCCTAGGACATAGACGTTTGGAGCCTATTCTGGTAATGGTGATGTAGGAAAGCTCTAGTTTGAGCATTAATTTCTTGGAGTTTTTAAGATGTTAGCCAAATTTACATCTTTCTCACAGAAGAAGGGGAGGATTGCTGGTTCATCACCTGCCATGGCGTCAGGCACTGGAACAAACTTTCTTCCTTCTCTGGAATAAAGGGAAAAAACCTGTTTGTGGAGTATGTTGTTATATCCGTGGTTCCTTACCCAACGGGCCACTCTCACCTACCAACATCCTCTTGATTTGTTTTACCTAGTTTTTTCCCTATCTTCAGCTTTCTTGGAGACTGTTTGCAAGCAGTGCTTAAGAAATAGGCTGACCTTCATTGACCACATTCAGTATTACTGGTGTCCTCAACCTCTAGCAAATCTTAGGGTTAGAATTCAGGCACTTACTGAAAAGAAGACCTGATTTAAACAGGAGGTTTTTTGAAATGCAGTGGGCTGGGGGGATTTTTCTCCAGTCTGAAAAAGCAGATTATCACTCTACTCACTGCTCTGATCATGACCAGTGCTGAGTGCTTGGGTACTTTTGCTTCCTTTTGAAGATAAGGGAGTAAACTTGTCACCCTGCACCTCACAGGTAGCTTTCCATTAACAAAATCTGTCCCTACAGTCAAAACGAGATGCTTACAAGACCCTAGTTCTGCTGAGACAATCAGGCAAAAGTTTCAAGAAGCAACACTAATCTATATGCTTTTGCAAGGCTTGATGCCTCAGACATATGAATCCACATTTAAAACTGCAAGGCTTTCATCCACATCAGTGGATCCAGGACCCAGAACTACCACCAGTGGAGCTTTTTCATGTTAGCAGTTTAAAGTTGCATCCAAGCAATGTTCCAACAAGCCCTGTGTCTACTAATAGTGGAGGAGTCTGCCTAACTTCATGCTACCTTAGGAATAAAATTGGCCCTGCATTTCAAAGCAGCAATCCTTTTGTTTTTCTGAATAATTGCAGTTCTACTATCAATGAATTCTTTTATTCTTTCACGCATCAGAAGGATTTGGATTCTCCGGTTTTGGCTTTTTGTTTTTCACCCTCATGGAGTTAGAATTCCCTTTGCTTGATATAGCACCAGCACCCACAGACTGCACCAGCACCCATAGTAGGAAGATGGGAAAAAAAGTGCATAAGAACTGCAGCAGACATGGTCTGGCTCTTACCAAAACAGACTGCCAAAATGTCAAAGACATGGTTGGCTGATCTATTTCCCTGCTGCCTCCTCTCTCCACTGTAGCCACAAACCACCTGGGTACTTCAGAGACACCAGTTGAGAAATGGGTCCTATTAATATCAATGAGACTTTGACTTCTGTGTGACATTAAGCAGTTAAGCTTTCCTGAATTGAGATATGTCTTCCTGCCTTCACAGGTCATGGGGACAAAATGGTGATTCTTTACTTCCCAAGAGCATTCTTAATGATTCCTGAAGTTAATTCTTAATGATTTTTCTCTTAACTTGCAAGTAATGGCACAGATCATGTGTTGGGTAAAACATAGTCATGTATGCTGATACCTAGAAGGTGAGGAGATTTTAAGGCTTATGCCACTCTCTATCTTAAAAATACTTGTTTGCATAAATATATGCTGCTGAGCAGATATATTACTGTGGACACACGACTGGCTGTTAGGTGGTATCAGAAAGAGAAAAACCACAGTCATCTTAATGCTGACAAATTTCCAGATGGGTTGGAAGAGAAAAGATTAGAAGGGGGGAAAATTCGAGTCTTCCGGTTAGTTCCTAGATCAGTTCCAAAAGAGAAGAGAAAAGATCCATTGTGCATTTTGCGCATAAAGTTTTACTTTTCCTTGATGTATAAAACATCAGCTGGTTTCAGTCCAGGATCAGAATGCTTACACAATAAGACAGTTTTAATTGGTCATTTCAGTTTAAATTGGCTAGAGTTACAATGTTAATTGAATTGTTTTCCCTTTGCAGGGACCTGAGGGGCCTCCAGGACAAAAGGTATAGTATAAACAACAATACTGTGAAAGTGATTATTCCTCCTGGTGCCAAATTGCTAGCAGAAAAGGTGAATGGAATTAGCTACTGTACACCGCATTAAATCAGTTAGTTTAGGCTCTGAATTTTGTTTTTGCAAAATGCAGCCATATGATGTGAGACATCAGATTTCTCATTTCCCCCATCATAGGAAGTTCAAGCAATGTAGAGCAGACTGTTTTCAATCTGTCTGCTTAACTTTCAGGTGAAAAGGTCACTATAATTTTCTTGTTCATGCACTGGTACCACTAGGAAACCAAAGTTAAAACCTTGTGAAAGGTGGGGAGATAGAGTTTCTGATTAAATGCATGTCCTTTCTCAAGTAGATCAGTGCCATATGACTAAAAAATTGACCAGCAGAAACAAAGGACCTAGGTGTTGCTGATAAATGGTGCTTGGTTGGCGGTGTTCAGGTGGTCTGCTGGTGTCTTCCTGTTCCTTCGGTAACCTGAGACCTGACTTCCTGGGAACGCTTTCAGCATTATTTACGCTCATTAAAGCTGACTGCCTCAGTTTGATGGAGTGAGTTTAGGATTTATGGAATTACACCATTAAACCAGTCCTAGATACATCAGCAATAACAGCTAGTAAGTGGCACTTTTCCAGCATCTCGCCCACGCACTACCAAGGCAAGTCATTTTCTAGTTGATTTCAAAAGATTAAAAAGTTGTATGGAAGATATTTAATAAAACAGGCTTAATTTGTATAAAGAAAAAAGAAAGAGGAAAGGCCTAAGTAGTATTAACGTATGGGAGAGGGCTGTCACCTCTGTTTTTCTTCTTCTGAGATAATATTCTTTAAGGTGAAGGTTTGCTTGCATCTGTTCAAATGGAACTTTTTGAAGAAAAGAAAGAAAAACCTGCTGCTGTGTAAAAATGTAATCCCAAAGCGTAAGAATTGGTGGAATTTTGTCTGCTGTGAGCTGTACAGAGTTTGCAGGCTGAAGGAGAGGACTACCCTTCATGTTTGGCAATGAAGGAATACAGCATTGTAAAGCTGTACTAATGTCTAAGTTGCCATTATAAAATTATACCCTAAAGCTCGGGGAGGAGGGTATTTTACATGTACAGCATCAGCTAAACCCATGTGCTGATGAGCTTTTGAATATATGGTAAACTTTTACATGGAATGGTAGAATCAGCTTTATTTACACTTTCTAACATCCTGTGTCTCGTAAGTTATAAATAGGATAGTTTATCGAGGCTGATGGTTTAATGCCCTCCTGAGCTTTGTCTTCTAGTTTTCTGGAAGAATTATACAAAGATGTGAAAATGCTCACTAGAGCCCCTTTGCAGTGGCTAGCAGTCATGACCATGCATCCAGCAAAAAGAAGCAACAGGAATGCCAAAGTGGAAGCTTTGGGAGTAAGGGGAGAGCATTTTGGGTCATGGAGATACGCTGGGATGCCATTGTATTATTTCTTACTGATTTGCAGCTCTGTTATGAGCTGGAGCCTCCTGGGCATTCAAATGTTGGAGGTTTTTTGAGGCCCTCATGACTTGCTTCCTTTCCTTTTCTTATTTCACAGGATTTCACAATTCTATTCATTGACAAACATGTGCATCCATTCCGGATGCATTCCCTTTGGGTGTTGGTGCCCTTTGGGTAAACCATTTCTAGAGAAACCTCTAACCAATATGAATAGAGGGGGAAATGTCATGCACTGATTCTTGGGATGGAGAGAAAGCAGGGCATGAAGGGATTCACAGGGTGCTTATTTGTTTTAAGAGTCCTGGGAAACTGCACATTTCACTGTCAACAAAGCCTCTGCCTTTCCCAGTCCCCTGGCCTCTTTTTAGGGTGCCAGCCCTTCAAAAAGCTATCACATTTTTGTATGCTGATAAAGTGTTTATAAATGAAAAATAAAAATAATGCTTTCAGTTTCCTTGCTGAGCAACACCATTATTATATAAAAAGAGGAGAACACTGTGTAAGCATATGCAGTTTTCCTGGTTTCTTCATGCCTCAGGTTTTCACTGAACATCTGCAGCAAGTCGCACAAGTTCCTTCAAAAAAATCGTCCATCTTACAGAAACTTAGTGTAAGAGCTTTGTAAAAAGATTCCTCCAATGTTACAGGTCAATGCTAATATTTGGCTTTCCTTCTTTGTCTGGCCTGTGTTGGTGTTTAAATTTTGATTGCAGTAATACTGATGCAATTTAAAAGGGTATCTGTAATTTGCACTGTCAGGCTGAATTGTTGCAGATTATCTCTTAAAAGCTCTAAAATAGATTGGTGCTACCAGTTATTGAGCTTGAAGCATCACTCTTGAAGCATTAATCGTTTTGTTCAGGTGCTATGTTCGATTGTGTAGGATCAGTCTTAAAATTTACTGAAAGCATAAAATGGAATTGCATTTTAATTCTCACATTTCTTCTGAAGCATTCACAATATTACAAAGCAACCATCAGCTTGAAGTTTGTTTCTGGAAGAGGCTGTACAGTGGGACAGTCATTAAAATGTACAACATGAGAACATGTGTGATTAGTATAAAATCTCAACTGAAAAGAAATCTTAGCTTGGATAAAAATTAGTTTTTGAAAAATTTATTGCAGTTACAATAAGCAAGCATTCACCATCATTTCTAAGGTACTGTATTAAGAGATGAAAGGTTTCACGACCTGTTTAATTTGCTAAACACTGGCGTCTGTTTCCCACCAGGGTTCTGTCGGAGTGCCTGGTGTTCCAGGGAGAGACGGACAAGTGGTGAGTTCACTGACTTTGTCAGCACTGGCATTATTTATGTCGTTGATTAAAGCTACTTAGGGCTTGTTCACATGAGCAATGTGCAACCTTACATCCAGAGCTGTGGTTTCAAATTGGCTTCATGGAAAAGACTGTACAATCTGGTTTGTGCTCTGAAGTAATTTTTTGTAGTTTTACTTGAACAGGCAGCAAATGTAAATTAATTAAGCTGGAAGTCTGATGTTCAGATTTGATGATGACTGATAGGTTCCAGAGAGAAATGCGTATTAGTGGTGTGCAACTTTAGACAGTATATTTACAAACTAAGTTTTTCTGCAGATTTTTTTTTTACTTTTTGTTAACTGAGTCCTATGATACAAACACTTATGTTGATACTGGGTATTTGTACAGTGCCAATACATTGTTAATACAACTATAGAGAATAAAAAGAGAGTGGAAACACAGGTGGACAATAATGTGAAAGTGAAGTTGGTGACAAAAATGCAGAGAAATAAATCAAACAGATATATTCTTGAACACAACCAGGATGAAATGCTAACTCAGGCAAGTCAGTGTCGTCTTTCAGTGCCGTCACCAAGTTAACTCACAGTTCAGAACAGCCCTCCATAAGGAGAGGTCACAGTAAAGTAGCAGGGCTGTTTCACAGCATTGCTAAGGTTTGTTGGCAAATCTGGGTGGTGAAGTTTAAATAATATCCCTCCCTGACTGTAAACAGTATTATCCATCTGTTCTAACAAGCACTAACATTCTTAGTGAACGTCAAAAGCACTTGCAGGGAATACCAAAAGGAAAATGTATGATACAGGTTGTTCACCATGTTTAAGCAGCAATAGATGGTAGTGTATAAGGATCATGTTATAGAATCCCTTCTTCTGCCTCCCTCCCCAAGAGCCCTAGGAATAAAAGCTCTAAAGTGTTTCAAATAATTTAATTTAATTCCTCTTTCCTAACAAAAGAGATGTATTGTTTCTAATAGCATAAAATACAGTATTAGACCTGTGTTTTGACAGTGGTTATAAGAAATGATGTAATAATCAGTTATTTCACTTTAGTGATAATGCTAGGAACCTATTTTTAAAATATTCAGAGTATTATGACTACTGTGGAACAACAAAAGAAAAAATATTTAAAATTAGCTATATATAACAAACAAGAAATTATGAGAAAATATTATGAAACAAATTTGCATTAAGACCTGAGATTTTTTCCTTCATATTTTATAGCTGCATTCAATTGCAACATGAATGGTAGACAGTACTCGCCAACACAGATGCTGTTGCTGTACATAATGCAAGTAATTTTTGTGACCAAAGTATGAGTGAAAAGCCAGTGAAGACACACTTTGTAGCATGATTTTCTTTGGATGTGCAGGAAGACGTAGGAAGACTGGACAGGATGAAGTTGCAAACCACATTGAATAGAATAGAACTGATGGTTCACATTTTATCCAAGAGCTTTACTTTTAATAGCATCATCACACAAACTCTAGCCAGAAATCTTCACTCAGATGAGCACAAAAAAATGGATGTTGATGAAATAAGTCAAATGTGCAAAACTTATCTGATGATTAAAGTGTCATTTTGGGACATGTGGAATTTTTTTAAGCTGTATTGGCAAGGTTGTTGTATGTCTATTTTTTGGAGGCCCATGACTTACCTGCAGTCATGTTTCATGGGGAAGAAAGGACTTATGCAATTGCCTTTGATTAAAGGAAAATGCAAACAGATCTTTAAATGCTGTTTATCAACTTTAAGTTGTGCTTTAAAACCAGCTCCTAGCTTTTTCAATTTATGGTTTTATGTTTATTTGATTTATTTCAATATTTATGACATCTAAAAATTTGAAGACATTCTTAAATTATTACCACTTTAATAAAGACATCAGCATATTTTTAGTGTAGCTGGACTATTTTACTTTTGACTTTTAAGAAAAGAAAAAATTAACTACTAAACTAAAATCTAGATACCAGGACAAAAACCATACAAATAAAAATGAAATGTGGTCACATTCTTTTTTTTGTTTTCACAATCATTGGTTGATATTGACTAGCAAGCACTTCCTTATGTGCAGAAAATATATTATTTTCATGTAATACTAAGCAGATGAGAAGTTGAATATTGATATCTCTTTTAATAAATAGATAACAAATTCTGCTAGCTTGGAAATAATGGCAGAAATAAGTTAAACTGAAGCAGTATTTATTTAAAGTTAGAAAGTACAGTGGTGCGGCCTAGGACTCCCATGCTAATATTTTGCTACCAAATGGTCCATTCTTCCAATTTCTATGAAAAAACAGATTCTCAGTGCAGTGTGACACAGAAGATATTGTTGAATGAAGACCAGAGCAGTAATTTTAAGAGCTGGGCTGTACTATGAGCTGGCTGCTGGCACTCCTGGCTTTACTCATACAGATTCATCTTGATTTGCAGAATAGTTGAACTCGACTTGAATGTGTGATGCAAGTCATCCCCTTTTAGAAGTTACGTAGTTAAAAGGCTTTACAAAAGCCTTACTGTCTTGCTAGCCTTTTAATCAGTGAGCTCGCTCTGTCAAACAGCAGCATGTGCAGTGCACTAAGTTCCAAGTTAATATTTTTTCTTAGTTTAAAAGGCAGTGAGTGTTAAGCACATGCTTAAAATTAAGTGTGTGTGTATGAATGCTTTCCTCATCTGGACAATGAAATATTTTTCAGCCGATGAATGTCAGCAGTGAATTAGCTTCACTCCCTCCTTAAGCAATTGAATAATACAGAGTTAGGTCATCTCCATCTTATTTGTGTCTCTGTAATTTTCCTTTTCCTTTCCCTTCACCTCTTCTTTAATTGAAATAGTGGATTGTGGGAGACGATTGACAAGTCTGACCAATAGGTCTGGGAATGAGATCATAAATTCTGAGTGCACTTAGAACAATTTTCTAATCCCTTAACATATGAACCACTTCTCTTAGACAATCACTAGATATTACAGTAAGTGTAATTTTACATGACCCACATGTTTTTGCAGAACTGCTAACTTGTAGATTTTTCTTGTGTTAAGAGTAGCAGCAAAATCATTGCCATAAAAGCTTCACACATTTTTTTCTTTTAGGCCAAATGCAATGAAGCATTACAGGTAGTCTTGCAAGGGCATTTACATTCTTTGTTTGTTCCTGCATCTGGGAAACTACAGCCACACTCTGCTTAGCTTGTTGAGAACAGTAACTGGAAAGGAGCTGCCTAATAATACCTTTGCAGCTAGAGAGAGTGTTGTCCCTGGGATGGACAGAAACCTTCTGAGATAGCAAGGAGTCTTTCTCAGTGCTCCCTTTCCTTTGCAGACTGTTGTGCAATCCACCTGTAGCAGGTCGCTTCCTAGTAAGATGCTACGGGAGATAACCTTCCCTTTCTCCATCCCTGGCAAGAGGTCCTCAGGCACTCAAACAGTACGAAAAAGGATTATACCTGCATGGAGATATGAGGTTGCAGTGATCTAGGGCTAGCAGATCCCTACAATAATCATGTTGAAATGGCCACAAAGCGGTTCTTAGAAAGTTCAGCTATGCAAGTATGGACTACATATTCTCATATTTGTTAAGTGGTACTGATTTGATAAGGACTCCCAGTGACTGCAGCAACAACACAAGGAGAAAAGGGCAGGTTCCCTAAGTAAGGATTGCATTTGGCCTGAAGGAACCCCCTTTCTGGAGTCTGTGCAACTAAGTCTTTTTGTTTTAAATAAGAGTTTGTCTGGAGTGCATAAACCCCCTCACTCTATACTTCCATGGAATGGTTTTTCTTACGTAGTACTTGTATTTTGGGGTTTCTTTTTTGTAAGGGTGTATTGAGAACAGAATGCGTGGTCAGGACCGTTCCCTTCATTTCACATTGTTTCAGTAGTTTGACAATAACAATTTGATAAACCTCAGAAGAGTTTCCCTTCTTATCGGTAGACTTAGTCTGGGTGTGCACATTTCATATTGCTTTCTTCATGCTTCTTATTACTCTGATTTACATGTTTTCCCCATCAGTGTGTACTGTACTATGTAGGGGACACATTTGGAAAGTAGTATTATCACATTTCTTTAGAGAAATGAGGAAGGGTATGCGTGTATTAACATTTTTTTTCAAATATAGAAGTATGAAGGAAGGAAACATCATTAAATGTAGTTCACAAATTCTCAGACAGATTTGCAGGCCAGCTGAGTCTTGTTGAAGAGTCTTTCCACTTAATTTCAGCTGGTGAGTGGTCCAGGAGAGATTTCCAGTCCTTAAACAAACAATTTTAAGTTACTTTTGAGGGGGGTGAAAAGCAAGTTGAAAGGAGGTAATTCAACGCTGGTTTGAAATGGAAATCACAGTAACATGTCTGAGAAACCACTTTTTCCCCTTCTGTCCTCATTTATGTATTTCAGAGTAAAACTAGACTGGATTAGGTTTGGGGGCCTCTTGTATTTCCTTATCCTTAAAATTGATTACATTCTAGTGACTGAAAAATATAGCAATACTGACAGCCTTTCTTCTCAGGGTGAAGTGGATATCAACCAGCTGGTGTAGGCAGTTATGAATCTCACCAAAACCAAACCTATTTCAGAACAGCAGCCTCCAGGCTGTTTTTCTGTTACAAACAAGAAAAGCTGGGGCCTCCAGCCACATTATTTTTAGCTGATTAATTCTGGATATGAAGGTACATGCCTCCAGGGCACAGAGCACTCCAGTAAGGAGAAGCATGCTTTCAACTGCCTTGACTCCTTTGATATGGACTCAAGTGGGTGATACATTTTCAGACCTGTTCTGAAGTATGTTTTATGAGTTCATATTGACAGATTTTTCTCATATTAGCAGCAGAGCCCCAGCAGTGCTCTACATATTTGAGTGCTCATCAAATTCAGATTCACTTCAGTGTAAGCATTAAGACTGCCACTACCGTGAGAGTATCTGAGGAAATTACTACATCTATTTATTGGGCGGGGTGCTGAAGGATGTTCTTTGCCCAAATATAGGAAAGACAGAAACATTCTATCAATGTTAATACAGTTATACAGTTAATATAGGCTTGAGAGTGCCAGGACTTGAAGCAAGGTGTTCTGGTATGCTGTTCAAAGGAACATCCTTCTGGTTATTCTTTGAGTTACCTGAAACTCCTGAAGTGAATGGCTGGTTAGGTGTATTCTTGGCATGTTAGCATTTTGTTTGCCCTGGTAATTGATATGCATTGGAAGAAAAACCCAAACATTTCTGAGTCCTAGAGCATTTTGTTGAAGCCAGTTCTGGAAATTATCAGAAGGTTTTGAATAGCTAATGGTGATCTTCTACATAACTCATCCAGTCTCAGTCATGCATTGACATTGCAGTTTGCTGATGGAACAGTCTCCTTTCTAATGCATTGCAGTAGTGACAGTAACTTACTTTGTTTAGAGTGCTGCTACTTTTGAGGAAACAAAGCGCCTGTCCTCCCATCAGGGCATTTGGGGTTAACATGTGGAACTTAATTGGTGTTAATGGCAGCTCCCCATCCACAGATTAGCTCCTGTAACATGTTAAAGACTTTCCCATTATTGACAGCAAACACAACATTGCAATGTTATCTGTTTGAAAATGCACCGTCATTATTCCACTGACGGGTACCCTGCAATTTCTCTGTGGCGTTATAAACAACAGCAAAAAAATCCGACTGTGTCTGCAGCATTCTTCTGCGTAAGTGGTCATCAAATAAATTACTGGAACATTTATACTCTCCTGCTGAGTTAAGCTGCTTGATTTGGGGTAAGTGAAAGAACAATAGCACATTTGCTGGAAATTTTTATTTCCACCATTCAGAGACCATTTGTGAATTCAGCAAACTGGATCTGAATAAATTTGGATGCTGGTGGTGAATAACTGGGAACTTAAGTGCTTACAAAGCTTCTAGTGGCAGTGTCCTTTTTTGCAGTATGCCAGAGGCTAGAGAATTACCTTCTAGTACTACATAGTTTTTACATGAAATTTGGGGAAAGGCAGCTTTTCTAGCATTTTCTAGTATTTTATGGTCTATTTGTGTAGTGGGTCATGTCAAGAAAACAGAATCCTTTTGGGGTTGGTCCAGTTACTCAAAGGCAAGAGAAAACAACTTTCTATGAAACAGAAGTTAACTGTTACCTAAAGAGTATTTCTGATGCAATATTTGCAGGTTTACCAGTTTGGGGCATGACATTTGTGCATCCGGTAGTTTTGTTAGTGCTTTTACAAGTACAGCAAAACCTCGGTAGACAGTACATTCAGAAAAGGTGGTGCTAGCACCACAGCATCCCACTAGACTATTTCTCTGTCAATCACAGTGTCAGTTAAGCCCCACATTGCTGAGACAGTATGTGGAAATCATAGCCCATCTCAATGCCAGTAGGGAGAATTTATTTTTGTTATGGTATATCGTGGTTGTCCCACGTGATGTTCATTGCATGGCACAGCTTCTGTGGTGTAGTCTAGCTGAGAATAAGAATGCAGGAGGAGGGCAGAAAGGGCTAGTGACAATTCCTTTAAACTGAGTACTGAGACATTTCACACCTCCCCACACCATCTTTCCCACAGTCCATCCCTTTCAGGGAAAAGTTCCAAGGGGATACTCTGAGGGTGGCTTTGCACAATTTCTCTGGGCCTTGCATCTTTTTCTTGTGTGAGGGTGCAGTGTGGCCCTCATTACAATTTTAACTGGGATCATGGGTTGTGTTTTAACATAGGCACTAGAAAGTTTTAGAATGTGTTGCGTTTTAGTGATTCCAGTCCCTCTGTCTCTGAGTGATGTTTTCTCAGGAGTTCATGACTGCAGAAAGGCAAGCTATGACCTAAAATCAGAAATGCTATAAGACAAAGTTGCTCTTTAAATGGGAAAAAACACAGGTGAGGCCACTCTTGGAGTACTGTGTTCAGTTGTGAGCTCCTCGGTACAAGAGAGACATGGACATACTGGAGAGTCCAACAAAGGGTCTCAAAGATGTTTAAGGGACCGGAGCACCTCTCCTATGAGGAGAGGCTGAGAGAGCTGAGGCTGTTCAGCCTAGAGAAGAGAAGGTTCAGGGGGAATCCCATCAATGTGGTCAAACACCTGAAGGGAAGGTGCAAAGAGGATGCGCCAAGTGCTTTTCAGTGGTGCCCAGTGGCAGGACCAGAGGCAATGGGCACAAACTGAAATGCAGGAGGTTCCTTCTGAACAACGGGAAACACTTTTTTTACTGTGAGCGTGACTGAGCACTGGCACAGGTTGCCCAGGGAGGCTGTACAGGCTCCATCCTTGGAGATATTTAAAAGCTGTCTGGACGTGGTCCTGGGCATGCAGCTCTAGGTGACCCTGCTTGAGCAGGGAGAGTTGGACCAGATGATCTCCAGGGGTGCCTTCCAACCTCAACCATTCTGTGATTCTGTGAAAGAAAAAAAAAAAAAAAATATGCTGTCTCAATTTGAAAGCTAGGTGATGTGCAGAAGACAATTGTTTTTGCAGCCTAACACTTTTGCTGTCAGTGCTATTAAAGAGAGACTGCAATATGAGTCAGGAAAGACACCATGGCCTGGTGAATGTGAAAAATATGGATCTAGTTTTATAGCTTCTTTCATTTTACCAAGTTGAAAAGCAGTCTGATTGAAATTATTGCATCAGATGACGTTGAATATCTAGTTTTCCCTTGCATGCATCATTCTTTGAACAGCAATATAACAGTCTTCAGCCTTTTAACGGACAGCTATACTTTTTGTTCATCTCCAAAAGACAAACCTGTGGCGCTGAAGCATACTCATAGAGTATTTTGCTCTCCAGTTTTAATATATGTTTTGATTAATAAATAAGTAAATAAACTAAATGGAAGGAAAGTAATTAACTATACTTCCTAACAGAAGTATTGTTTATTATTTTCATGCCAAGAATCAAAATTGTCCTTTGGGACCAATATTCCTAAAATAACACAGTATTTTAGTATATAGCAAGGGAAGATCTATCAATCTACTCGCCTTCAAAATGTTAGCTGCTGTTTTGCTTCATAACTACTTTTGGAACTTCCTAACCAATGGGAGGTCTGTGAAGGCTTTGCTCCTTTTTGGGTTTGGTTTGGGGGGTGGTGGTGGGTGTTTTTTTGGTTGGTTGGTTAGGCTTTAATGGACCTGTTAACATATCTGCACATAAAGCCAGACTGTGATGCCTACAGGACATGCAGCGTGAAAAAGGGAGGCTCCCTGGCACAAAGCTTGTTTTGCTGTGCACTGGGAATGTTCACCAGGGGTAGGATATAGAGTAGCTTACATGCACTCTATACATTTTATTTCATCTTATTTTTTATTTTTATTTCATCTTTACATTTTTATTTCATCTTATTACTCCCTGATTCCTTGTATGGACAAGAAAATAGGATTCTAAAATAGGGAAAGGAATATTGTAGGTATGACAGAAAATTATTTTAGCCCCTGTTCTTCTGGCCATTAGAAACAGAAGGATAATCACTTCAAAAGCATAAAGCCACAAGGGCATTTCTGTGCTGTCCTTCTAGGTTTGCCTTCAATCTTTCCCATTCCCAGAGCTAATTTCTGCTGTCACTCTGACTAGTACTTTCATTGCCAGAAGTGTAGTGCTGGCCATAGGAAAGTCGCATATAGGTCAGTAATAAGACTGTTGGTATGAATAGGGATTTACTATGGGTGACAGCCTAAGGTTTTCACTTTTTTCCAGAGGAAATCATATAATTCTTTTGTCCCATTTTTGCAGTCTCCTTTTTGTCACAGCAGTAGCTCTGTGCATTCATAGCACTGATATGTAAACCTGGGAGGAAAGTGCAAGCTTGGGACTTCAACCCTTTGATTAGAGTTTTAAGCCCCTGAAAGTGTCAGCCGACAGCAGCTGTTTTAAAATGAAGGGGAGAGAAACAAACTTGTTTGGGGTGTGGGGATGAGGAGAAACAAGTGCATATTCATTGGTCCCTTCTGCTTCATTTTGTCAACTGGCAGTTTTCTTCAAGTGCCATTAGGTCAATCCTTTAGGACACTTATGCCTAATCTCCCAACAGCTTTAAATCCTGACCACTAATATAGCAAATGCCTGTGCTACTATATCAGCCTTAGAGCTACTGTCGTACAAAGGAGCCTTGGAAAAGGGCCGACTCAAATGGCTATTTAATTCCCTGTGAGTTTAATGGTACCTAACACTTTTTCTCTGGCTTGGAAAATACCTCACTAGAGTTTTGCTAGAACCTCGATGGTTTTGTTTTATGTTTTGAAGTAGTCCAACTCTTGATGAATTTAAAAAGTAATTGATGATCCTGTTACCTAATTTAGAAATAGAATGGACCCTGCTTTCATGGAGAATTGGAGTTTATGTATCTATGATTAAAATATGACTGTGGAAATAAAAAAGAGAAAAGTCCTTTCTTAATGGAAGGCTTTTATGGAGGATTCGAAGATACATGTTGTTGCATTTGGAACAAGCCTTTATCTTAACTCCTCTCTCGCTTTAGAGTAGAGGGTTGGTTCATCATGTCTACCAAGTTTGAATACTGTATGAAAATTTTCCTCTGAGTTTCTGACATGCCAATAATCTAATTTGATTACTATGTTAGCCATTGTATTTAACTTTTACACATTTTTATTCATTTGTATAGCAAAGGCTTTATAGAAGAATGTAGTTGCAGGCTTTTTCAGATCTTTTTTTGGATGTTATTTTAACATGCTTTGCTGCCCCAGAAGTGCAATGCAGTTGTGTACATGAGGGTTACCAAAGAAGATGATAGGTATTTCTTGTAAAGCTGAGACATACTTCCACAGAAGGTTTTACATAATAAACCATCACCCCTGGTTCTTTTACAATAAAGTTTAACCATTGCTTTATCATTTTACCTAAAACAAATAATAACTGTGTTTTTTCCATAAATCTGGGAAATAAACACTAGGAAATGTCTTTAAGGGTTTGTTTCGTATTCTTTCTTGTTTGTTTGTTTGATTGGTTTTTTTGTTCTTAAATTTGAGGGGAAAAAGAAGTTTGTAAATAATTGTTATTTGTTGATTGACTTATGAAAATTATTTATGACTCCTTGAACTGTGGAAGAATATATATACTATCCATTAAACATACCCCAAATTTGGAATATTGATGTAATGCTGAAAATTTTTAAATCTTTTAAATCTGCTTTTCAGCCAGTAGTATAAGAGTATGAAAAATGGACAAGTAAGGTACATTTAAAAAATTCAAAAGCTGTCTGTTCTTCCAAACTCTTCCATTTCTGGAATGAACTCTTGTCATTTTTCTTCATTATCTCGGCCTTCCGTATGAGACCAGAAGCACAAATGTCAAAATCATTTAAGATAAGCCTTTCTCGTAGTATTTCTAAGTTGTAGAGAAGAGGAAAGCATTGGCAGTCTTGCTGGGAAGACTGTGCTCCTAAGGTTAATTGGCCAGCTTTTCAGAATCATAGAATCATAGAATGGTTTGGCTTGGAAGGGTCCTTAAAGATCATCTAGTTCCAACCTCCCTCGCAGTTCTGTTTTCTGTTTAGTTTGACATCTGTGTATTTCTGCTATCTTCAGTAGAATTATTTCTTATCCATACAGGAGTTAATTAGAGTTAATCCACCCTAATTGATGAAATAAGGCATTTTAGTGCCCAACTGTGGAGTACATATCCACGGAGTCTGTTTAAATTTTGTTTATCATTACTTACCCAACATGAGACAGTAGGGGAAATGCTGTTAATATACTTCATCATGTCTTTCTTCACCCCATCTTTTGTTTTCTTTGCCTTTAGGGTGAACCTGGTCTGCCTGGCATAGCAGGAGAGAAGGGAGCAGCAGGGCTTAAGGTTGGTTTTAAAAATGGATTAAAAACAGAAGCACACAGTACGCGAGTGCGTGTATAGATGACAGTCATGCTTTCCAACTTGGGTTTATATTCTGACTGGCTTTTAATGATCTGCTCCCTCCAGTGATCAGTGCTGTAAGAGGCTTTACACATTTCACCATAAAGAAGCATATTCTTCTGCTGTGCATGTATAATTCCAGTCAGTGGCAGTGACGCATATGCATCCACTGCCAAGTGAATGCAATATGCCTGCAAGTGTTTGGGAATTTGGGGACCTTTTTAGAAAGGCTTTGTTTATGCTCCTTACAATGAGTTTCAGGCTTCTTTTCAAGAATTACTGTGGTCAATTCTTTGACAAATATCAGGGTTAAGTCTTGAGGGCCGATCCTGCTATTATGGAAGTTAGCAAAGCACCTCATTAGGAGCACAATTACATAAGAATGTCTCTTTGCACTTATTTTACTGTTAAATAATTTGTTCTGCTGTTTTAATACTGAACAAGTCAAATAGAACATAAAGCTTATGATAACTTCGTTTAAAAGAAAGCTCGCTTTATCCGAGATGATGGGATCTGTAGGCCTCTTGGAACGGGTAATGCTAAATTCTAATCCCATCAGCTGCGAGCGTGCGTCTTTGGTGCACATGTGCTCCTCAGCTGATTCTGTGCATCACGCTGCTGCTGACAGACACGCAAGGCAGGCTCTTTACGTTTACTGACTGGCTGCTTGTCCATCAGGAATGAAAACAACCCATTTGGGAGCATGACCTTTTCTTACTTTGTATACAGAAGAAGCCAAATTATGGCGGTTGATGCTTAATTTGTATTCACAGCTGTAGTCTTTGAGTTGCCTAGCAACTGCCAGCCATCTGAAGGGGCAGAGATGAGCCAGAGTGCAGTTCTGAGCCAGAAATGCAGAGATGAGTTGTCAGGGTCAGGCTGGTGTGCAAAAGTGCATTTGCCATTGAACCAGTTTTTCAAGCAAGTTACAATTTTGAAAAATAATGGATGGCTATAAGCAGCCATCTTTTTGTTACAGAGAATGTAAGGAGCACCAAAGGCTCTTTGCTCTGAATTGGTTATGAGTTAGTTCAAGACACTTAAGGCATTTTGTCTCTCCTGAGGAGCCTTCTAAGCCATTAACAGAATTATGAGACTTTCCCCTCACATTCAGCCTTTGGATTTTTCCTTTGTTCATTCCCAAAATAAGGAGAACCAAATGTAGGAGTCACCTAGGTCCTGGCAGGCCACTTCACAAAGACATATGCCTGTTTGTCAGGGTTTAATCTAGGGGGAAAGTCTTTAAATGCAAATCATTAAGCTTTTAAAATTATGTTGAAGATATATTGTCTGTTGAGTTCTATTAAATTTACACATTTATTCTTTATTGAAGATTTTCTTGTTGGATTTTATCATCTGAGACAATGTCATCAGTAGTGACATAATTGTTAGTAACTGACATACTAATGATTCAGTTAGTATTATTAATGATAGTAATACTAACACTTTGATTTTTGCTTGTGTTAGTAACTTACGACTTCTTTGCTCCAATTGTTTTCATCAGGGTGACCCTGGAGAACGAGGAGAAAA
Organism: Haliaeetus albicilla; assembly: GCF_947461875.1. Lineage (NCBI taxonomy): Eukaryota > Metazoa > Chordata > Aves > Accipitriformes > Accipitridae > Haliaeetus > Haliaeetus albicilla. Next base: position 26,679,666 of record NC_091483.1, read on the forward strand.
GGTGAGACCTGTTTCACTTCCTTTGTGGTGGTTCTGTTTTGGAGAACTGCTTGGAGAATTGCCAATGCACTGATTTGTAGTTTTAAAAGAAATAAATACAGCTACTACCTAAAACTTGAGTGGCATTGTGCAGCCTTTACGAGTGTCAAATAATACCTACTAATGGAAGTTACTGATCTGAGATTACTGCAGTGGGATTAGTCACAGAGAGCAGTGGTCATGTGTTAAAGGCTGCACAGTTGAGCAACTGTGCAACTAATCCTAACTATGATTAGTCTCAGAAAAAGATCAGCCTGTTGGAGTAAATGAGAGATCCACACATTTCTCATAACTTGGTTTCAATGCTCTGTCACCTGTGCAGAGTAAAACAATTAGGTAACAGAGTGATAACTGCACAGACTCTAAATGATTATGGGTAACCAGTTCTCCACATACTAAAAGTGAAGCCCTCCATTCTTGCTTGGATCAGTTTAAGAAAGAGCGAGGGAATCTGCCCTGATGATCTTAGGCTATAGAGTGTCTGGAGAGGTACCAGCAGCACAAATGGTACACTAACAGTGCTCTGACTTGCAATGAGTTAGCGAGGAGTTACTTCTCTGACATTCACAGTTATGCCAAGACAAGATGAGGGGGTGGGACAAGCTCCGTGCTGCAAAACATGGGTGTCGTTCTGCTCATCCAGGGAGAGTGGCCAGTAGGAGCATCTGTGTGAGAGTACACACTGAGTGAGAGTCAAGCTTCTGCATCTGTACAAGGGCAGTTTGAGAAATGGCATAAGCCTTGTTTTGAATAGGAATCTGTACACAGCCTCGTCTTCTGCGAGTACGCTGAGACGTGTTTTTAAAAAGTAAGTTGCTTATATTCAGGTGCAATTTGCTCTTGAGAAATGTTTACCCATGTCTTTGCAGCTGCAGTTGAATTTCACTTCCAGATCTGTGTAAATCCATGTAATAGCAGCTGGAAGCATGCTTTGCAAAGGCAATCCATTTCACATTTTGAAAAGCACATCATAAAAATAATCCAGGGAATTCTTGAAAGTATATACCCCACATGTAGAAGTATGTAACTGGGAATCTCTTTTCATTAAATCATTACTTTGGTTAAAATTATATTTGATGAAAAATTCACTAATCCTTTGTTTGTTTTCAGATACAAGAGGAATAACTATAAATTTTAACATATACTGATTTTCTGTTACTTAAAATCATGATATATAATCATCCTTTTTCCTAAAAAATGTAATTATAAATGCCCTCAGTATGCTTTATCATGTTGAATGAAGTTGGGATGACATTCCTAACAGTTACTGTTTTGTGTTTCCATGTTTCATCCAGCCCTTTAATTAAGTGCTGCTAGATTGTTAGCTAGTTCCCATTGTGTTAGTGACTGTGATATACAAAATGGTCTCTGTTATAAGTCCTCTGAATGGAATTTTACTTCAAGGTTCTCAGAGCAATATGACAGATACTGAATAAATATTGTTATTTGAGTACTACTACCAGTTATCTGACTAAGACCTGCTAGAATGTTTTTTAGCATACTTAGACTCAACAGTTATCAGTATTGTTGGCATTTTAAATATTTCTTACACTTTACATGAACCTGACGTCCCACAGAAATTTTTGGCCTATAGTTTCATATATAAAGAAGACTTTTTGGTGTGGTCTGGACAATTTACATGGCTATGTGACTAAAAATGGAAATTGGGTCTTTTTATAGATAAATCTTTTAAAGTGTTTCTTTACAAAGTTGTTTTTAAAGTAGAAAGTGTCTACCCAGCCACGAAAAAGTGTTATCTGAACATCACTTTTTTAACAATAAACAATGTATAGAATTTATGTAGATATAACAATCATTTTGGTGGCTCCTTGGAGGAGTGGCATTCAGTGAAGTTTTTGTAGTTTGTGAACCGTTCATGAAGGACTTCAGACTCAGAGAGTATATGCCATAAATTACTTGAGAATCCTAATAAAAAGTATTGGAGTTGTGTAACTGTTACCTGAATTTGATTAGATGCATTTATGCGAATGTCTCTGTGTTGGAAAAAAACATATGTACTGGTAATTTAAAATGCTGAATCATCACGAAATTATTCCTTCCTTGCTAAACGACAGTGAACTGGAGAAGTCTGTAGACTATACTGACAGGTAGTTATCTGATAGTTTGTGGGGGTTTTTGAGGGCCTGTGAAAGGGATTACAGTTATAGTGAAGACCGTATAAGACAAAACAGCTATATAAACCATGCTTCCTAACTGTGTCATACAGAGATTAACTATCTTATTAATAAAATTATCTTGCTAATTATGTCGGAATACTGACTCTTCTCTGCATGCCATGTGTTTACATAAACGCATTAAAATATAATATGTATTTTAATTATAGGGTGATGCTGGAGAAAATGGACCGAAGGGTGACACAGGAGAAAAGGTACACTACTTATTAGTAGAGAAGAAAATGTGTGCTTTAGGCATGCTTACAGTATAACCAACTAATGAAAATAATAATTTGATCAAAAGAAAAATGCATTTTCAACTCTTTTATTTTTGTAAAGATGCTGAGTGATTTGATTGAGTTTATTTTTATAAGCAGCAGAAAAAATGTTACTGTTCTATCCAATTAAGCATAAAATTCCTGACTTTATACAGCAGCAGCTTCAGTATAGGATACATCAGCATGTCTCTATTTAGCACTCCTCCTTGATGAAATTTGCATCATACGGAAACTTTGGTCACAACCTGCCAGACAGTTGGAACGAGGTCTGCTGAGTTATAGCTACTTCTGATATATCCTTTTACTTTTCCCCTTCTGTGTTCCCCTCAAAAAGAGGGACCAAACCAATATGGGACAAAAAATATGGTATCATGATAGGTAACTTCTTTCCAAATTGCCAGCTGCACAATTGAGAGTTGAAGATAAAAACTTTGTTTTAAATCTTTTTGCCAGGTGACGTCAGCAATAACCTCACCTAATACCTTGTTGGTTCATTGTTAAAAGTACCGTGTCATAGAAGTCACTAAAGAGTAGACGTCAAAATTTTATTTTACTTAGTTTTGATTTATTTTATGTGATACTCATGCTGCATCACTGCAAAAAAAAAAAAAAAATTGAACTTGAGTTTTTAAATGTGCTTTACTTACACAAGTCATAGTCTTTAGCAGTCAGAGCAAAGCCTGTGTGGCACAGGAAGAAGGGTCAGTCATAATGATCCTTTCTGGACATCACTTTGGAACTCATACGCTTCTTAAAACATTCATTTTAGTGCCTACACTTGGGCAGAATCATAAAAATTTCTTCCTGTACCCCTATATGTGTAATTGCTTAACCAACTCACATCAGTTTAGTGCAAGGAGAAATTTATGATGGATTTATCAAACTAGTAAGGAATGTATGCAAATCTCTCAGGTCCTATCATTTGGACAGAGTAAAGCTATGCTTTCAAGAACACAAGGATTTTATGGGGCATATTCTAAAATCAGCAATTAAAAACAGACATTAGATTTAAGAATAGTCAACTTATTTGATTCCCAGAGTTCATTTAAATAATACTTTATCTGCAGTCATGCTTGTTAACCCAGATGAAAGTCTTAAGAACCTTATTTAGTTCCTTACACAATGTATGCCAGTAACATCATCTTGATCCACTTTTATGTGATTCAAGAATATAATCTCTTAGCAAGTATGAGATTGTTGTTCAGATAGATAGTCCTGCAACAAGTAAATGCAAAGTTTACAATCTCTCTGGGAAGCCTAGTGCAGCTTCACTTGTTGCTTTTCTACTTTATCAACTGTGAGAGCGAGCTTGTATCCACTAGAATGCCCATACTGCACTGTGGTCTGCAGTACGCACATCTCCCTGCTTGGGATCTTGCTTAAGGAAAGAAAAAGTTCTCTCATTCTTTCAGTGGGTAATCCTTTCTCCCCAAGTATAATGTTTTAAATATTTCTGTGTGAGCTTTCAACAGTTTGGCAGTCTAGTTGGGATCAACTTGTGGAAAGTATACATCATCAGGAGACTTCTTATATTGCTATACCTGAAGAAATTTCAATAAACTTGTTGAACTTCATAATACAGAAGTCTCCCATTTCTTCCAGGTTTCACATAAGTTTCAGAGGTGGGGTGGTGACATGGGAATGTATGCTGTTTGTGTGGAGTGCATTGCTTTAAGCATAATAGGCTAGAATCCGCTGCAGGAATTTTTACGTCAGCAGAACTGTGACTTAGTAGACTTTCATTATTTTTCCTCCATTTTTGCTGCCTGCAACACAATCTGCTACCCAGAAAAAAAAAGATCCAGATCTTATAGAAGAGCAGCAGCTTAATGTTTCTGTGAGATAAATACTAAACTTTCGTTTATATGGTGAGAGAGATCAGGTGACAACAGTTTCAGACTTGGTTTAGGAATGGGTTCCTGTTTGTGCCATTAATGTAGCTTTGTTTTTTGAGCTGCTGTACCTAGTGGCTTTTAGAAACACAGACTTGGTAGCCTAATTCTTGACCTGTGACTTAAGAAAGAAACTGTCTTTTCTGAATTGTCTTACTTTGAAGACAGTGTCAATGCCAGACTTGAGTTCTTGCTTCTACTCTTCTACTGTAGCCTCGGTCCCTAGAAATTACCAAGTATCCTCCTCCTGTGTGCATATTCCCCTGCTAAAATTTCTTCATTTCCAAACTGCCTGACTCATCAGAGAACTGAGAACATGCTGTACCATAACTTTTTCTTTAATCACATATTAATTTGCATTCTTGCATGAAGGTGGTTTATAAATATATTGTGTCTTATCTTCCCCATATCTATCATTAGCCTTTAAAATGTTTAACTGGTGAATGTCTCTTACCAGTTGCTTTGCCACTTTATAGCTATAAAAAGTCCTTGAGGCTTTGCAGTTGTACACGCTTGTAAGGGATATCGGCAGTATCACTCATGCACGTCTATCAAAATGAAGCAGCTCAGGTTTCCAAACATGAATCAATCTTTCATAATACTGATTTTTATGTTTTGTTCACACGAGAGCAAACTGCAGTAACTGTGTAGAGGAAATCTATCCCTATTCTTCAGAGCAGTGAGCATGTTATCTGCTACCATTTAATTTTATAAAACTATTACCAAAAAGCCCCCATACCCAAACCAACTTTAAAATTATGGCATTCACAGAACTCTTCCTGCACCTTTGCTGAACCATCAGGAATGGGTATCCCCTATTTGTATGTTACTAAAAAGAATATTAAGCATTTATACTGTGCTTATACATCTTCAAAGTGGATTACAGTTCTGGCTCCTATGATACCTATGTAAATCGCTAGCAGGTTGCTGGGGAGCTTGAAGTTGCTACTGTGTAGGAACCTGTTACTTTCAGTGAACAGTCCAAATTTATTTTGAATAACGAATAATGAGACAGTTCTTCAAATATAAGCACTCTAGCCATCTTCAACAGCATGTAGTTTGACTAGCAAACTTTTCATTAATTTAGTTATTTTCCTTTTTGTTTGGCGTGTCATTTAAGAAAAAAAATGCAGCAGAGTATACAAGAATTTTAAGGATCCTGTGACAGTTGTACAAAACTGGGAGCTAAAAGCTTCCTTGGCCAGGTGTCATGGTTTAAGACCAACCAGTAACAAAGCACCACAAAGCTGCTCACGCGCTCCCAACCCCCAGTCCCAGTGGGATGAGGAGAAAATATAAAGAAAGGCTCGTGGGTCAAGACAAGAACTGGGAGGGATCACTCACCACTTATGGTCATGGGTGAAAGACAGGCTCAACTTAGGGAAGAAACAAAATAAATTTAATTTACTACCAGTCAAATCAAAACAAGGATAATGGGAAGTAAAACCAAGTCTTAAAAACACCTTCCCCCCACCCCTCCCTCCTTCCTGGCTCAACTCCACTCCCCATTTTCTCTACCTCGTCCCCCCAGTGGCACAGGGGGACAGGGAATGGGGGTTGGGGTCAGTTCATCACACCTTGTCTCTGCCGCTCCTTCCTCCTCAGGGGGAGGACTCCTCACTCTTCCTCTGCTCCACCGGGGGGTCCCTCCCACGGGAGACAGTCCTTCACAAACTTCTCCAATGTGAGTCCTTCCCATGGGCTGCAGTCCTGCACGAACTGCTCCAGCGTGGGTCCTTTCCATGGGCTGCAGTCCTTCAGTCACAGACTGCTCCAGCGCGGGCTTTCCCATGGAGTCACGGCCATCTCCGGGGGCATCCCCCTGCTCCGGCGTGGGGTCCTCCCCGGGCTGCAGGTGGGCATCTGCTCCCCCGCTCCCCTCCATGGGCTGGGGACACAGCCTGCCGTCTCACCATGGGCTGCAGGGGCATCCCCTCCTCCGGCGCACCTCCTCCCCTCCTTCTGCACTGACCTCGGGGTCTGCAGAGGGGTTCCTCTCACATTCCAATCCCACTGCTCACTGCAGGTTCCCCTTCTTAAATGTGTTCTCCCGGAGGCGCTACCACCATCACTGTTTGGGTCGGCCTGGGCCAGAGGCGGGTCTGACTTGGAGCCGGGGAAGCTTCGAGCAGCTTCTCACAGGAACCACCCCTGCAGCCCCTCCCCCACTACCAAAAAAACTGTGCCACACAAGCCCAGAACATCAGGTCACTCACGATCCTCTGCCCTTGTGCGTATCACTGCCTATCAAATCCAGTCAACCCAGCAAAACACAGGCAAAACTTTTTGAATGCTATATGCCTCCTTAGAAAAGACCTTTTCTGAATACGTAAATTACTATGGCTCTCCCATCCTGTAAAGTATAACACTTAACTGCATTAAACTGTCAGTTTAAATATGCTGAAGAGCTGTGGAAATAGAGCTGTGACCTGTCCCGATGGGGATAAACACATAGGTCACTGGGCTTTTTTTTCAAGGCAAACCTTCATTAGCACAAAAACCTTTGTCAGTTGAGACCTGATACTTGCCATCTGTAGAATTAGGTCAAAAAGATTGCTCGTATTCTTTGTAAATGGCAATAAATTATTTTTAATGTATATCAGCAATTTAGAGATGTCAAAGCATGTCCCATCTTCTGGCTTTATAAAGTACATTTATACAAAATCTGCAATTATTACATCTACATTATTAGTTGTGAAATTTGAGGTTAACTATTATGCTGTTCGGATGAGTGAAACTAAATCTCTCTGCAAGTTCTTGAAAACAGTACTGTTCTTTTTCTGAATCACACTGATCTAATTTATTGGGTAAACTCCTATGTAGCAGCACAGAGAACAGGTAATCTTGCTATATAGTTATTTTGCTATATAATCTTGCTATACTCTTGCATGTTTTGTTATATCTGTTTCCTGAAAAACCGTATATGTAATAAGTGTGATTATTTCTTGTGGATTTTGTATCAGGGTGACCCTGGTTCTTCTGCTGCAGGAATTAAGGTAATTTAGTTTTAAAGCACTTGTACAGGGAGAATAGGGGTGGCTGGTCTGTGTTACTTTGTAGTGTCGCAGACATTTTGGGTACTGTTAATGTTATGGTTTTCCCCAGCTCTATTTTTAGTTTATTTTGTCAGATCTCATGTCTTTCATCTCTTTTCTTTTAGGGTGAACCTGGTGAATCTGGACGGCCTGGACAAAAGGTATTAGTTGGAAATGTCCAGTTATCCTTTTCTTCTCTGTTGGATTTGTGATAAACGATGTTACACAGATGTTACTACTGGCACTTACCCGTACTAGGATGAGCCCAAGGCAGTACAAATTAACAGCCCAAGGCGTGTACAAATTCGGTGTATGATCATTTTGTATTTTAAAAAAGCACAGGACTGATGATACTAATTAACAGGAAAAGCAATATTAGACTAACCCATCTCCCCTTCTAGCCACGGAATGCTTCTTGCATTGAAAGCTTACCCAGTTGCAGCTGGTGAGACTAACAAAGAATGGCTGTGCTCGCTGAGTAATCACAAGTTAACCCTGCATGTTTGACTGAATATTAACCTTCAGATTATGGTACATTATTACGTCTCAGTAGGAAGAAAATAAATATTGACTAGAATCCCTTTCCCATATACCTGTAAGGGGGATCGAACTGTCAGAGGCACGCGGTATGTTTGGAAGGACGTAGACCAGGTAATGCCGCTCTGTTCTTTCCAGGGGAAGAAATTCCCCTGGGTGCTGTGTAGCTGAGGCTTTTGCAAGTAAAGGTCCAGCAGGAGCTGTAATGACTCTGTGCTGCATAAGGCCCTTTGAAGCTGGGGAATTTCCTCTTTGAATCCATAGTACATTGAACACAGTGAATGCTGTGCCTTCAGCTGCCTTTTATGAGAGTAGGAGGCAGGTCCTGCTGGGAGACCTGGTAAAAGGGCAAAGAGAAGAGACAATGAGGGAACCAGAGCTGTCCACCTGAATATTACTTACATGAAATGAAATGTGATGATATTTCAATGGCTTGTCAAGGCTGTTGTGTGCCATATGTATTGCAGAGGTGATGGAATGACCTGCCCTGCCAACCTAAGCATTATGAGATGGAGTTAGTATACAGCCTTGGTTTCTTTAAAAATCATTCTTCTCATAAATCATACTCAGATTTTTTGCATCAGGAAAGGTCCAGAAAAGAAAATACTATGCATTCATTTACAATACTAATTCTAATGAAGCATTAGCGATTTCATTGTGTTTCGTGATGTTTAATGTATCTTTGAGGCGCGTTTTAATTGTTTTAGATTACTATGACTCTGAATGGGCTTTGCTGGATCCTTTCTGCTTGTTATGTGTGGGTCTATGGTGGTTAGCTCTGTCCCAAGACTAAACAGTGACCTACTGCAGCAATACTAATAGATTATCACTTATAATTATTCAAATGCTGTGCTTAGAAGTGAAATTTAGTGCCTCCACAATTAGATGAGAAAAGGCCACAGTAGTAGTGGGGTATGTATGGCTACTCATATAAGAAACCTGAAGACAAAGGAGTGGGGTTTTCAAGTTAGCATTTTGTCAGGAATGAGTGCAATGGAGGCCTTTTATAGGGTTATCCTTTTGCAAGAATGACAACTCATTTTCTGCTTTAGAAAGTGTTAAGCAACATATCAAGAAATAATAGTATCTATTGAAAATGGTATCCTAGCCTCTATTCTTTCATCTGATTGTATAGTTAATATTTTGAGACTGGAATCTTTCCTGTGCTTTTAGGCAATGTGAACAGTTAAAATTATGGAGTAAATGAAATAGACAAAGCAGCTATTATCAGATCCTTCTATAACATTTAAAAATCACTCCATTTGGTAAAGTGATTTGCAGACCCTCTATTATGTTTTTCAGTTTGTGGCAGAATGTAATTTTGTTATTAGCGCTTCAAATTATTTAATATTACACCCTCAAAGAGGTGTCTTTGGGTACTGTAGTCTGATGAACATCTATATTATGTATACATGTGTTTATGTTTGTGTATGTATACATGTGTATATGTGAGTGTATGAATGTATGTCTGTGTATATACACACATAAAATATTTTAATAGCACAATCTGTATGAATCAGCCCAAACCACAGAGTTGAAATCTGGATTTCTATAAAGCTCTGAAGTGTACAAAATCTGGAATATAGTTCAACTCATTATAAAGGTAAAAGCTGGCTTCAGAGTTCAGACCTGAGCTTCCAGAAGGTTCAGGGAATATTCAGATCCAAGGTGCTGGTTAGAATCCATCTCTGTATTAAAATAAAATCTCCAGCCTTTAAAATAATGTTTTCTTCATGTGTTATTGCTCTTTTTTTTTTGTTCATCATCTTTATTTCCCTAGACAACATCTTTCCATTTAGCTATCTCAAAACGGCCATTTGTGCAAATGTTGTCATTCTTGTTCTAGACTAGTATCAACTTCATTTCAAAATTAATACATTCAGTTTTCAATTCCTGTTACAAAATTACCCCTGCAAATGCAGTACTATAGGTCTTTTCATTGCAATTTTAAATAAGCAAGGCATTTCTGAGTAAAGCAATAGAAGGTTACATTCCTACTATCCTTCATGACAGCATGTATATTCACAGATAAATAGCAAGCACTGAAATGATGCTACGGATAGCTCTATAAAAATGATGGCCCAGTTACAATTAGGCAGTCCTGCCTGAATTGTACAATTTAAACCAAGCTCTTCTGAATTGCTTTGTAGCTAAATCAGACAGCTACACAGCACAATATCTAGCTCAGAGTTGAAAATGGAACAGAATTAAACATCTGTCGTAAGTATGGAACTGAAACGGCAGCGTGTAAAATGAACCAGTGCTGCTTGTTTTCTTCTCTTTTGGTGAAGGCTAACATGAATTCATTTTTGGCTTTCCTGATGTGGATTTTCAGCCTGGGTGTCATCTTTACATCCAAGGTTCCCAGAGCCTTAACAAGACTCTTACTGGTTGTACATTTAAGTCACTCATTTTGAAAATTATCGGTCCTGCTTGAACCGACTAGCAGTCATCTATGCTCTTTTATCTTGCTGCAGAATATACAGGGGTGTTCACTGGATCGTGACCATAACTGAATAATGTCTGTAATATTATGTAATTTTCCTGTATAGGGTGAACCAGGTCTTCCTGGGCTTCCTGGACTCCCTGGGATAAAGGTAAATAAACTGTAGTCTCTGTTGTATTGGGGGGACACCACAAAGAGGGGGAGACTGCAAGAATGTGGCTAAAATGGACTTACTGTACTTGTGCTGTATCTTCTTCTGAGTCTCTGGTATTGAACTGAGGATTGTCACAGAAAGGTTTCACATGGAAACTTCGTTAAAGTGTCTATGAGTAAGCAAACAGTACATCTTACATTAAAATGTGAAGTAGAACATTGCATTCTAGTGCTTTAAAAAATAATCTAATATAGTAGGGTTTTGGTTTTTTGTGGTTTTTTTTTTAATGGAAGAGGCTTGTTTTCAAAGTTTTACTTGGTTTCCACTCTGATGGGTGCTTTCCAGTCGCAATAGTCTACTGAATTTACCATGCCTCCAGCTAGAGAACTGCATTAATTATACACAGGCTGTGGAGAACTGGCTCTGTTGACAAAAATACTCTGTGCTCCATTACACAGCAGTGATTCCACTGACAAGTCAAAATGTTTTAATAAGATTCTATTCAGTATTAGCTACAGTCCCTGACCTAATACCCGGTTTAGTCCCTGGCTTCCGGTTTGTCTGGGATCTTTAGGCACGTTGATACAAAAGACATGTGGTTGGTTTAGTTCTAGCATAAGTGGTTGCATTGGGAGTTGCAGACACTTGCACAGTTTGAGCTGTAACTCTATAATGCTGCACAAAGTGAGTGGCTTCACATATTCTGAGTGCAGATTAGAGTGGTTGCTTCTCCTTCGTGGCAAAGACTGTTCTTTCAGAAAACAAAATCTCTTTGAAATTTTTTCTTTGCGTTCTGGCATGGGCCTATGTATACCTCAGGAGACAGTTTATATCATTTCTCCAATAACAAGGGGGATAAGCCAGAGGCCAAACTCTTGTCCATTTTGGTAGGATTCAGGATTTATCTCGTGGAATGTAACATTTGCAGTGGTTTTATCCAGGGACCTGGGAATAGCCACAGTATTGAAGCATAATGTCCCTTCTGTGTTACTAGTGAATTATGGGAAGAATTGAACATGCATATTAAAGTTTGTATGTTGTAATACCTGAAAATATAGTTCCCAGGGAGGTTGTTCATTTTCTGTGAGAATGAACCCTATATTGACTAGTGAAGATCATGTAGGAGCAGAGTCCTTTGTGTGATGAAACTGTATTTTTTTAAGGACCTTTGACAGCAATCCTTATACTGTTTACTTTAACAGTGAGCAAACAGGTAGCTCAGTTGGAGGTCAGTGCCAGTGTTCTGGGGGCATTTGCCAAAACCAGCTGGAGTTACGGCTGGTCTTTGGGGACTCTGTGTTCATGCAGACCATGCATGTCCATCCATATCATCAGCAAGTAAATAAAAAAGTCTAAATCTGAGTCTCTGCTCTGGGAAAATTATTACTGTTAAGCTTTATTTGTTGGTGGTAAGAACGGCTCAGAAGGGCAGCTTTCCGATTCACCTGAAAGGCAAAATGTGAAGTGAAAAAATGGATGAAGTGTGGCAGTTTTGCCCAGTGAAAATTTGTTTCAGAAGTCAGTGGATACAGTGGAAAAATAGTAGTTGCCTGCAGAATGAAATGGAATAATTTGGTCAAATATTAATCCTTGAGGAGAATGCTAGCTTCTATTAAAAATCTAGGCCAGAGGGAGACTAGTTGTGGTTCAGTGAAGAAACTCCATCTAGTGCAATTCTGCATTGAGGTGGCTAGATGCACCCTAGGGTGGTAACAAGCAAGCTGGCAGAACATGCATAGGAGAGAGCAAAGAAGATGTGGTCACATCAGACTTGCAGGATGGGTGCTGTTTGATTCAAGGCATTTTTAAACTCTGTTTAATTAAGGAGCCTGTAGAAAAAAGCCTAGATTTTCTGTCACAGAGACTATATCTGTGTCATGAGAAGTGGTAGCAGAAACTAGAGAATGGCTTGAGTTAGGAATATGGGCACTCATCAGCAATGAAAAAGCAGTAGTTTAGCCCCTTTTCTCAGCCTCTGTTTTAGCAAAGATTTATGTATCACCATGGTAAAATCATCTCATCAATTCCCAAGAACAACCTTAGTGATATCCCAATTCCAGTGAACTGATGTTGATTGAGAGCTACTTTGAAATAACAGTGACTGCATGAGAAACTTCAGCATGGAGGGAATCCAATTGTCTGGACTTGCAATCTGTTGGTGCTATCATGGTGTTTCCACAGAAAATTGAAAGGAATCTTATTTGGAGCAATGACTTTTTTTTTTTTTCCTCCCTGATTGTTCCTTGTTGTTTGTTACATTTTTTTCAGGGCTTTTGGGGTCTGTTTCCATCAGGACTTTATAAAACTCTCAAAGATATGTCTTTGCTATTCTATCTTAATAGTGATATGCAGCAGTGGCATAATGCAACAGACATAGTACAAACGTCACACAATGTCATTACAACATCTAGGGACTTGTTACAGCTTGTAAGAAGTTTCCATAAGGGAAGTTTTTCCTAAGACTTAAATGGATTACAGAGTTCTCGTGCATTTGCGTGCCAGCACATTAGCTCTCAGCAGGGATTTTGCAGGCTATTCCCAAACTTTGTGAGATGGACATCTGGCAACCCAAGCAAAACGCTAGCAGGGGCATGTAGGAGAAAGTGACAGGGTTCAATACAAGGCAGTAGCTACTTAATCTCTTTCCCAGTAGGAAAAACTAAATATTCTTGTATTGCTGGTATTATGTTGCTACTATTCTTGTTTTCTGCAGTATTTTCCCCTGCAGTTTCTGTTACATTATGCAAGCATGCACATGCACACTCAAAAGTCTTCTACAAAATTTTCTGTTGAGATCCCTTGCAGCTAAAAATCTTTAGGGTTCTCACTGCACTTTTTGATCTTTCTTCAGTCTTGTATAACTGGAATTACAGAACATTCTCCAAATTTGTGTCTTCCTATGATGTTCTAGGAATTAACACATTCTATTTGTTTTTTGGCTTTTGCCCTGAGTTATTGGTAAAACACATTTCTCAAGCAGGTTTGAAAGGTTAGCCCTGGGTGGCAAGTGCATCTGACATGCATTAACTCCTGTAGATGAATGGATATAGCTCAAACTTTTGTTCAGCTGGCCAAGTAGTCAAGGAATGGGGAAAATATATTTTCTGGAAATTAGATAAATAAATAGCAGAAGTTCATATCCATTTGATATACAGCAACTCAAATCACACAGGTGATTTCAAATGAACGGACTAGTTGTCTGAGGGTCATGTTTACAGAGCTTTTATGTTCTAAACATAAATTGGAATTGTCGGATGTTGACGGACTGATATGTACAGGCATCTACAAGACAGGTGAGAAGAAAGAGGCAAGAGAAGGCTCTGTGTTGCCTAATTTTGAAAGAATTTCCTTTAGTATCTTCTAGTACTTCCATGTAAAGAAAAGAAGATCTAGATATAGGGATAGTCTAGACAGAGGAAACTCTTGGATGTAGTTCTGGTCTTAAATATTTACCGTTTGACTATTGTGTAAGGAATTGAAGTCTCTTTTTCTTTAAATCTGTTAGTTGAACTACAAATTTGCTTTCTTGTGAATGAATCTCTCGACAGTGACAGGCTATACTATGAAATGTTTTAGGTAGCTCTGCACATACATAGCACTCTTTACAAATACTAAACCAGCCTGTGAAAACATAAATGCCATGCCAGGCAGTGGACCATATCTTTCCAGCTACATCTCATCTTCTCATGGTTGAAGAAGGTTCCCAAGGCATCCAGTCCAGTATGCTTGAACATGTAGCCAAACTACTTAAAGGATTAATGAATACTAATCACTGGGAAAGTTTCAGCTTCTTATAATGCCATTTCAATTAATTAATCAATGTTCCCAGGAACCTGTTAGAGCTTGGTTGAACGTGATACTGGAGTCTGAATGAAGAGTAATATTGGACAGACATCCAAGTATCATATCTGAATTCAGAGTATGCAGCAGGGTCTTTTATCACTTACTTTTCTAGACCCATTCACTACACACATGCGGATGTTTTGAGAGTTCTTCCTGTTCTTTTTCGTTCTCTCCTCATTGTCAGTTGGTGCCATGGAGGAAACACAAGCGCAGTCAGTTATTTCCAAGACAGTGATGAAGCTGTCTGTGACATGCTGGAGAAACGTTTCTCAAGCACCTGTTGCTGTTTAGGAATGGCTGGAAACTTAATGAGCCCCTGAATGTGTTCCACCATGTCACTTGGGAAGCGAGTAAGGCACCTAAACACAGAATATTAACTCATCGCTCTGATATCCCCCAACTGACACCAAGCAGACGCAGAATACTTTCTGTGAAACACAAACTTCATATATCTGTTTTACCTCATAACTTTCATGGGGTGATACATACAAAGCAGCACTCACTCCCTGTAATGGAAATCATGCATACCCGTATTCGTTGTAATGTCAGACATCTCTCAAATCCATTGTGTTGCATTTCCTGGCATTCAGGCAGTACAGTCCTCAACTTCTTCGCTGCAGTGGGAAGCCTTCACGGAACACAAGCCTCTTCTCAGTAGCAGCACTTTATGCAGGATCTGGCTTTTCTTTAGCATTTCTGGCATTTCTACCTCTGTTTTTAAAATAAATACTGAAACAAAGCTTGTGAGTGCAACTAAGTTTTTATTCTGTGGTGTTCATGAAAACTGCTGTTGAATGATTTGGCACAAGAAAAGAAAGGCTGCTTAGCCCTTCTGCTTTTGGGAGGTAGGGAGAGTTTTTGGCGTTTTCAAATCCAGTGGAACTGGCTGATTCAATAGACTTGCCAGTATACAGCATCTTGTATCTTTTTATACAATTACTTTGGATTCACTTCCCTGGGACTGTGCCTGAGCAAGGTTTCAGAAGAACCTGGATAAGGGTATAGGAATTTGAATAATTGTTTTTTTATGTTCTTTTTCTTTTTATGAAAGCAAAAGCAGTTCTAATTTTCATCTGTTCTCTACTTAAATTTTGTTTTCTGTTCTTAAATCTTTCTTTCTGTTCGTATTCAAAGATCTTATCCTGTGACTTTCCTAATTCCATGTAAAGACTGAAAAACTTGCTGCTCCACAGAACTTATTTTTTTAGCTCTAGAAGAGTTGATACTCTTTTCATCCAGCGAGTTCCGCTACAAAAGAAAACTTTCAGAGAAAATGAGAAGCAGAATTTTCAAGCTGGATACACAGAAGTTAGTCTCCTATTTAAACTCTTTTAGAAAAGAGAGCAACTGTTGTTGAAGCTCATGTGTTTAGAAGTTGCCCTTGTTATCTGGTAACAAAATGAAAGGGAATCTGAAGTAAATGGTAGTTCCAAGCATTTCATTTTGGAGTCAACACCATTCACCACCTACAGAAAAGTTCTTCAAACTCCCCTTTTCCCCCAGGAGTTCTTAGGAAGGCTGAGCACATTTTCCTAATTCATTTTTCCTTTTCCATATTTCCATTCTTCTTCCTGTTTTTCCTCCTTGTTAGTGACTGTTACCAGGAAACCTGCAGGGCCTATATCTCTCTCTTTCCGTTTTTTCCAGGACTCAGATATTCCTGCCCAGGCTTCAGTTCATCTTTATTCTATAGGTCACCATACTCAGAACTCTTTCTAGCCTGAACTCAGGAGCTGGAAGGGACCAGCTGACCTTGTGACAGGCATCTCCGAATCCTGGGTACAGAGATGTGCTGAACATGTTAATTGCAGCAATTGAAAATTGTGGGAACTCAGCTTCAAACCCTGCTTCATAGAAACTTAGGTTTCTCCCTGATATGCACTTGCCTTAGCTGGTATGTATTTTGAAATATTCAAGTGTGAACTAATTTCCAACCTTTCATCACTCACCTATAGTGTTCTTAAGAGTGGGTCATCTGCCTCAGCAAAGGAAAATGTGCAGTGTATTATAGATCAAATACTGAAAAGCAGACTACAAGGATGCATGTTCTGGGTGAGAATGGGAACTGATCTGAAAGAATAGGACTTAGTACCTGCATTTGGAGGGCTAGTTTTCAGAAGTAGCTCTATGCATGGGTAGGCAAAATATAAAATAAAAAAAATTACACAACTGTGCAATTAATTTTCAGTATTCAGTTTTGAGACTGGAACTATCTGTACAAACATATATCTGTGTGTATGTAGTTACATATCTAGCTTTGTTCATTCATGCCTAGCTGTCTGGTTTCCATATGTTATGGCAGTAATCACTTGCACAGGGTAGATGTGTAATTTCCCAGAACTAATTTTGAGAATCAAGGCCAGAAAATGAAATCATCATTAACATTGGATGGTATGCATGTGTCAGGAGTGTTTACTGGGGTGTTCTTTGAGATATATGCAGTTCTTATTAATCTGTCAGAAACTGTATCCTCCAAATGGTGAAAGCTCTCATTTTCTTGCCTGGAAAAGGCTAAAACATAAGTAACTGAAATGCAGGATGTTGTTTCCTCTAAAAGTATTACTAGTTGGAAGACTGAGCTTATAAGGATCTATTTCACAGCATCTGTTTTATAGCATAGTTTAATTTTCCTTTGTAAAAAAAAAATAAATAAAAAAAAATCCAAATCCAAAATTTTGAAAACAGCTGAATTAGCTGAGAGTCCAATATTCTGCTGTATTCAGAAATCAAGTATTTTGTCATCCACAAAGACTTGACATCAGTAATCTGAAAGTATTTCTGTCTCAAGTACACAATTGTAGATGGTCAGAAATCAGTGCATGCAATAAAGTTTTTTATCTTTCAGAGTAGCAACAAAAATTCCTTAGATTTGTCACCTAACTGTTTTCTAAAGGAAAGAATTTGGGGCCAGACTCTTCATAATTTAGCAGTTCAGTCATTGCAAACAATTAAAAATGAGGCACTCATTACAACAAGTGTTTTTATTCTAGTCCTCAAAACGAGGTACCATGCTGACTTGAATTATAATTAGCCTGTAAGTAAGAAGTCCTTGATATGACTAATGCATGCAGAATTAATCAGAATTATTACTGGTTCTGTTAGCACTCTTCCAAAGCAGCATACCTTCTAAGCAGGCAGAACTTAAAAGCAATGAGAAAATTAGGCTCACTAAAAAGCAATAAATGTTGTACAAAGTAGGGCTCATTGTGAAGCTTCAGAGTTTTAACCAGGTTGTAAGGTTTTATTTCTCTAACTCTAAATGAATCATAAAGGTTAAACATGCATTTGGAAATTCTAAACCAGAATTGTTTTTCTAAGTTTAGAGACTGATTAGGGAGTAAAGATATTGTTTCAAATGCGATGAGTGAGCCAGACAACCTGTTTTAACTGGCCATTTCTGGAGCCAGTTCTGAACTGGTATGAAAAGCCTTAAGACCTTATAAAACGGGGTTAGGGTTTTTTTATCAGATTTCCTTTTACCTTGCTCATTTCCTTCGTATGAGCTGAAAACTGTAGTCCTCCCGAGAGCAAAATTCCCATGGACATCAGGCTATATATAAAGTCCCTTTAATGCTCTTCATAGTGAGAAAGTATAAGGTGCCATTCTCTCTGACTTGTATAGTCTGAGGCCAGATGAGTTTCTGAGAAATTGCTTCACTGGAACTGAGTGCCACAGGCGCAGGCAGGGCACGAGCAAGCACGGCTTCACCAATTGCCATGGATTGCTATGTTCCAGACTGCTGAGAATTTTGCCCTCACTCCTCTCAGAGTGGAAAGGTTGCAGTATTCTGGTTAGATGGCAAACTCGGAAACAAAGTCTGAGGGCAGCAAATGGCAACTTCTGGAAAATCAACAGGGGCACCAGTGAACCAAATGTAGTTTATTATAAATTCATAGCTGTTCTCCCAACTGCCTTGCGTCTGGGTTTTGGGGTGGGTTTTTTTTGCAAGCTCTTCTTCTATGTATGTCCACCTTTGCAGGATTCTTTCAGTAGAGTTAGGCAAGGAAAGGACATCATACTGGTTTTGTTTTAAATATGCCTACGAGTGAGTCAGGGTAACATTTAAGACAAGCATACCTTGGTCTCTTGATGTGATTAAAATGAGGACCCTTCCACGTCAGTGCTTGTCAGAAAGGACACTTTGGGCTCTCCCAAGGTCTGTGACTGTTGAGGAGTTTGCAGGCTGCCCCATGCCAGACGCAGGAATTTTTGGAGAACCGCTAGACCTACAGGCAGGAGTTCAGAAGCTCCAGGCCTGCCCCTGAGTTGTGTGTTGGAGCATGTCGGGGTTCTCCTCTAGCCCAGACAGCTAGGTTTTTCCATGTACGGAAACTGCGGGGTGAACCCACATTACCAGAATGTTCCACAGAAATTCTGGATGCTTTGGTGTGGTTTGCCAACCCAGAGGTGTGCACGCGGGAGTCCCGGCCATGGCACGTTCGCACTTGCAAGTCAATGCCAGGGAAAGGTACGTGGAGGCACAGAACTGCCATGGTCCCAGCAGCGGGGCAGATGCTGAATAAAATATTTCAGGACCAATGAACTATGCAATAAAGGTGAGAGTTTGACATTTAACCTTCTCTGGCTAGTTCTGGCGCATAGCACTAGATAAGGATAAGGATTGAAATGACATTGTTCCTTGCAAATTCATGGTCTAAAGGTTGGTTTAGTCTCATTTCTATAGCATAGAGAAAATAATGCAGTAATTTGATGTAGGAGGAACATAGTAAGGTGGTCAGGAGACTTTAAAAAAAAAAAAAATTAAGAGCTCTTGCACAGTTTATATCTGTAAAGGGAATAACTCGCTCGTGTGTTTTATGGCTTTAGCAACAATAAAATATTTTATCAGTGACTTCAGATGTAGGATAGCAATTTCAGAAATGGAAGTGAATTTATTTCATTGTTACAGAAAGTTGATGGTTTGGGCTCTTTTCTGCAACACAGGTTTTCTTTTTCGGCAAACATTGATCTGGATGGGAAAATGTGTGTTATATTCATTAAAAGAATAATTATAGAAGGAAGAGCCTTCTGTGGGAAAACAGTGTATCCAACAACTGCTGTTCTCTACTGGCTGCTTGTTATCAGCATAGACCTGTGTATTTCAGGCACTGGAAGTGGACTGGGCCTGTCTGTGAGAACAAAGTTTCAAATAATTATGTTGTTGTGTGTCTCAGCTGTGCAATGAAGGCTAATTCTAACTGAATATGGTATTACAACTACATTGTTAATAAACTGTTGCCAAATTAGTGGTGTTTAAAACCGCAACTAGCATTGCAAATGGGATTTCAACTGTTGCAGCTTTTTAAGCGAAAGTCCGTGGTTTAGCCAATTACAGGTTCTATAAAAGTTAAAAGAAGACAGTGACAGCAAACAGTGTGTCTTAGGGTTAATCTCTAGTATCAAAGCTAGCCTCTGCCTCAGCCCATAGAAGCTTTGATCATCATGAAAACCAGTTATGAATATGTCTAGATAATAATCCTCATAAAAATTTGACTATCTTCTGAAGTAAATTACAAGGTGGCTTTTCTACTGTTAAATTCTGATGGAGCTCACATTACGCTAGGTGTACAGCATGCCATTATAGGGCCCTTTTCTGTTTCAGACATTTTATGGTAAGAGGTGAAAGTGAACATTAACAAAGTTTGTGAATAGTAGTATATCATTTGCTGTCTGACCAATTAGTATTTCTACAGTTGACAAACACTTGAGGGTGAAAATGAGCACGCATAGAGGTAGTCTCTGAGTCTTTTAAAATATTAACATATCAAGCCATTTAAAATTATTCTTAAAAAGATAACAAATCACTCCTGTAAACTGGAAGCAACGCACAAGCTTGTTGATTTTTTTTTTTTTTTAATACCAAGCTGCCTGTGTTGTATGACTGATACAAATTGCTCCAAGCCCTAACAGCAGATGAAATTCAAATGCTGAAATTCATCCTGTTCACTTCCTGTGCAATGTGGTGGTTTCTAAGCAGTGATTTCATAATTGTACCAAAGGGTTAAACTAAAAGGCACAGAGAGTCCTCACTTGCTGATGGCTTTCTATACAGCTGCCAAACAGTATTTCAATGGGGGAGTTCCTTACTCTTCTTTCAAAACCTACCTGTTTAACTCCTCTTTCCAGATTTTGTGTTCCTGCCCCTGCTTTCACGGGCAAAGAAGCTAGTGGTAGATTCTTATTAGATAAAACTTTGGTTTTATTGTAAGAAGTTGTAGTGAGATGTTTAGAAAAGTATTATAAATCTTGGTTACTCCAATTCCTTGCATTCCTCTCAGCATTTCACAGTAGTTTGGAAAAAATTCTGAGTTCATTTAAGCAGGAGACTTAAGATCAGGAGATGCTTCAGTGAATCTCGGAGCTACAATGTTGTCAAATCAAAGTGCAGTTGCCAACAAGCCTTCACTCTTGCTTTCCTGCAGTGATGTGCCAGCTAAATCACAAATGTCGTGTATTTAAAACAAAAACTAAAACCCTTGGTCCTTAATTTCCTAACCACATTCCTCTATGGCTCTGGCATTGTGTTTGTGTGATGGACTAATCAGAATGGTCTCTTCCTTGCCTTTGCATAACAGACATCAGCATGTCTTACTGAGAGAAAACTTTTCTTTACATTTCACACATCATTGGCAGTGCTAATTTTGATAGATTCTCATTCTTTTTTTGATATCTGAGTGGCATATAGGATAACATAAAGTTGGAAGCCAGCAATTTTTGCAGAATATAATTGCAGGATACAGTAGGTACAAGGAATGGGCATTGCTTCTCATGTAAAAGTTTCTCTTCTGAGTAACTGAGACAGAAATGCCAGAGACAAACCTGATACAGTTGCTACCTCCACTAACTTTGAATGGTGCAGAAGTATACCCAATGAGCATTTTAGTTAATGCCTTATGCTGTGGTTACACTCAGGAAATTTGAAATATTACAGAGGACATGACTTAGTTTCAAATCATCCAAACATGTTGTCTTTTTACTTAGAAGCTTAGTTCAGATGGCAAATCAGATCTGTCTTTTAATCTACTTAGCCTCACTAGCTCTACATAGAGGGAGAGTTGCATGTTTTTCTTAATGTAGCCAGGTCTTAACTACTGCATTTTTTTTCATGTGTGGTAAGAAATACACTGTTGGATCATGTTCAGCTTGGCATCCACCATAACCGCCACGTCTTTCTCAGCAGAGCTGCTACTGAGCCAGTCAGTTCCTAGTCTCTACTGACACACAACTTCTTCCACTCCACATTTGATAATGTTTTAAAGCTCTGTGTCATTTAAGAGCTGTTTGCTACTTGTGCTAATTAAGTCACCAGCTTCTTCCTTTATCAATTCCACTAGCTATGGCAAAGCACCTTTTTCCCATCTGTTCAGAAATTTGGGGGGAAGGTGGGACTTCTTTTTGGACTTTGGCCAGAAGTTTTCTTGTGGTATGCAGCTGGTATAATCCTGAGCAAAGTGTGAGAATTTGACTCAAAAGCTGTGCATCAACCTCTGAATGACACTTCTAAGCCTTACCACAGAAAAGATTGAATCACGTAGTCACTGCATGTTTCTTCTACCTGAAGTCATAATTAGCTGGCCAAGAAATTAGCCCTGGTAAAGCCAGTATTAAAACAATCTGGGGCTATCGAGTCCCTTCTCATTCTAAAATAAATGATTGAAGCTGCATTGTTCTTAATTTACTGACATTAAAGTGCTTCCATCTGCAATGACAACCTTATGTTACTCTTGCTGGTATGCACTAATACAAAAACTTATATAAACTGTGAGGTTATTTTCCTATGACAGCAAGAAACTGATGCTTCTCTGTGACACGTTTGTCTTAGTTTATTCCTTTGTTATCACATTTTGAACCGTGACCAGCTGGAACTTCCTGCGAGAAAACTCATTATTTAATTGTATTTTTTGATAATCTAAATTAAGGTCACTGAGAGCTTGCTATGGCCCTCAATACAGCCACAGGAAAGGTATCTCTGGTTATAGGTTTGCCAGAGACCTGCTTTGCTTTGAACTGTTAATGATGGATTGCTGATGAGAGTGCAGACGAATGTGCAAGAATATTTCCTTATTTGCTCGCCCCGTGCAGCATACCTGTATTTCTATGGAGGCCAAGAGGTGAAGAGAAACATTATCCAACTGCTTATATTCACTGTCTCTATATGTTGTCAGTAATTATAGCAATACAGGATAATGACACATCTGTCTTTTAGCTATTTAAAGAGGCATTTGATGGGTAATTTTTGGTCATTAAGTTCAGGGATATTGTTAAAAGGCTAATAAATATATCTTGATTAATTGGGTGACACTACTGATTTTAAAATTTACAATAGCTTATGGGTGTATCTTCTTGATTCAAATTTTTGTGAAAAAAAGTAAGATTAAATAGCAGGAAACCTTGTTCAGGGGAGTTTGTGAAGGAAAACATGTGGCTTATTAATCTTCCATTATCCGCCTTCAGGCATGGAGATAGGTAATAAAATATGTCCTTACTCCTCTGCTTAATGCTGCTTCTGCTGCAGCTCAGCTTGATTCCTGCTATATGTCTGTTACGTTTGTACAAATGAATGGGTAGGAAAGGGGCAGAACAGAGAGGGAATGAGGAGAGCTGTGGCTCTTTCCCAGCTGTTCACAGCCAGAGAAGTTGTCCGGGTGCAGAGAACTGAAGTATTTTACTGTCAGTATGAGAGGGAGAGTACCATGGTGCTGGGAGTCTCTGACTTGAAAGGAGATTGCTTTTGATCTCCTTTTGGGGGATGATGCAGCTAAGTACCTCCCTTGAAAACACATTGAAACAGTACCACCTGGCCTCTCCATTTGTCATTGCTTTGTCATACCCTTACCCTGTCTGCCATCTATTCACATGCTGCAATAGAAAACTACCTCGTAACACATGACTGAAATGAACTGTCCCTTTTTAAATCTAGGAGTCACTCAGAACTCCCCTCGTGCCTTCAGACTGCTTTGATATTAGTTTGGTATCTTATGTTATAGACCAGGCTGCATATTAACAGTCCTTAACCTCATAAAAACTATGTTTGACACCTTCTGCTTCATTTGCATTTCATGTGCTGTGTGATGGCTTGCTACAAGAATTTATGCTGATAAAAGTTACCCATGATGAAAAGTATGTCTATATAACTGTTGCATCACAGCTGGAGAGCTGTAAGCAATACAGGGAAAATACTATCCAAAAGAAATTTGTGTTACTGTAATTACATACTGCTAAATAAATAATCTAACATTCCTCTCATACTGTATTTTTGAAGGGTGAACCAGGTTTCATTGGTCCGCAAGGAGAACCGGGGTTGCCAGGGCTGCCAGGAACAAAGGTAAACATAATTGTCCAACACTCTGGTGAGAAGCCCTTAGAGCCAATGTCAAATTCAACTTCCTCAGAACTGTACTAATGGAGGAAAATGTGGAAAGTCATAGTTCATGGACTAGTGCTATGATATATGTGTCTTTGTACTGATGCCCTCAAACAATGTGAAGGCAGATGTTATATCCATTCATACCTTAAGTTCATCTATTGCCTTTGTTCATGTTAGCATCCCAAAACTTACTTGTTCAAGAGGTAGAATATGCATGACTGAAGAAACTATATTTTCATAAATGTTTCTTTAGAAAAAAAGATTAAAAGTCTGTGCAGGTATTAGAACTTTGATACTATACACCAGACTGAAAATGCAGATCCACTAAACCTGTATTTTTTTCTTTCTTCCTATGGGGTTTTTTTAGCCACTGTATGGCAGTTAGAATATTATGAATCCTACAGTCTCACAGTTTAGGAATCCTTTATTCCAGTCCTTTTTCAGAATAGGGAAGAAAATACCTTACAAATCCCATTTCCATTTTGAAGCTGCCTTCTTTTGCTTTCAAGACTGTATTTACTCGAGGGAGAGTTCCTCAACCCATTACATGTCACAGATGAACTTGGAAAAGTTTTCTTCTGATGGTTTGGTTTCTTTGGTTGTGCTGAGTTGGCGGTGTGCTGAAGACTGCCCAGTATTTTGTGATATATGTGTATCTGTTGCAATAGGGTGACAGAGGAGAGGCAGGCCCTGTTGGGAAGGGTGAGCGAGGTGAACCTGGAGTCCCTGGACCAAAGGTCAGTCTGATTTTACATTGGAAATGTTTTGTTAGTTTTACACCTATGAACACATCTTTTCCTGCTGAAAAAAATAGAACAAAAACTTGGTGAGTGGGCTTTTAAATGAAAATGCTGTCAAATACTTCAGCTCAGTCCAGAAGACAATGGCAGTTTTGTGTTCACAGCTGTGGATCTGCAGTCTGAATGGACTCTTATTTAGCCTACAAAGTAAAGACTCTACCTACATACACTGTCATGGAGTTGGCCTAATTCATTCCAGCTAAAGTCCTGACCTCCAGGTCCCTAACTTTCAGCATCAGTGTTTGAACTCTTTGACCAGTGTAGCTGTTGAATGCAGAGAAAAATCCATTTTGCATGCTGTTTTTTAACTCTGTTAGAAAGAGATCTTTCTAACTACATTTTAGCATTGTCTTAATATTTTCCACTGCATCAAAACCATCAAGTTTTCTTTTCCTAATATATCTTGAAAATAATAAGGCAGATTCTGTGCTCCTTGGCCAGTTAGCTTGTATTCACCTGAACCGTTGGGAAAAGAAACTGTGGTAACACTTTATTATAATCTCCTTATTTTAGGATGTTTAACTATCTTCTCTATCTCTTAGCTGTCATTTTTCAGGAGCTATAGAATGACATAGGTCATTCCTGCAAACCAATGTTAATGATGTCTACTCTTTACTAATGCCAATACTACTTTTCCTCTGGAACGATAGAATCTGTGGCCTTTGCATGCTGGTGTTAAAGAATATATTACTCCAGGTGCTATTAAATTCAGTGCCTTTACAGATTCATTATCTTGGTCATATAAAATGAAGTATTTCTGCTGTTCCATACTGTAGTTAGTCATTACTAATTTCTTTTTCTCTGCACTCCCATTTCTCTATCATTTTTCTCCTGTCTATCTTCCTTCAAACAGGGGAAAACAGGTGAACCTGGATCTAGAGGCCCAAAAGGGTCAAAGGTTAGTAGTAAAGAAACCGTCTTTAGTGGAGTAATTAATACAATGATTTTTAGGATAAATTATTTGTAACATTTCACAGAAACTTCACTTATAACTTATCTCTTTAAAAGAACCTGTAACAGTCTGCGGTGTTCTTTATAAGTGAAACCTTCTGACTTTCAGCTTTAGATATTAGAGTCAAATCCTATGTGTTTTAAACACTGTGATTCTAGTTCTTTTCCTGTTATAACATCTATTCCACTCTGCTCTGGTTTTCACTGTGCAACTTGGTTTTTCTCTGTGTAACTGATGTGGGTTAGTCCTCCCACATGCCAGGAACCAACACCTGACTATGCCTGTGGAGATTTATTTATTTTCACAATAATTTTGTGGAGCTACATTTTGGTGAGTTAGGAATCAGCGGTATTCCACATACTGCAGGCTGACATATGATGGCCAGAAGTCCTACAAAGGCAAGACTTGTAGGTTACATTACTGTTTTACCTACTTTAAAAAAACTACTTTGATTACATCAACCTATCCATCCATCTTTATATAGATAGAGTTGGTTCACATATATGTAGAGAGAGATAAAATATATGCTTTTCTATTATTTCATCCACTGTGCAAATACTGTGCTCACTGGACTCCTTTGTGTTATATTATGGAGTCAAAGCAAAATGAAAATAGATTTGTTTAGGCGGTTATTGAGTCTACTGTCAGAATAAAGATGCAAGACAACACAGGCTGGTACTGTTTGCAGTACTTGTAAGGTCCTTGAAGAGCGGCCCACTCACAGTGCTTAAGGATATGATTAAATAAGTGCCACTTAACCTCATTCATTCTCATCAGAAAGAAACGTTGGAAAGTGAGGGAGCTGATGAAGGGATTAAAGCATCAGAGTGAGTAGAAGAGTACATAAGCCTCTCATTTGCCTACAGTACCTGGGCACCTCCCAAATGCACCAAAAAGATAAAAGATACCCCCTTTAATTTCCTTTTTATCAAAAAAGGATACACAATTTTCATTTTATCTGCATACCTGTCTTGAAAATATGGCCCACAGAAGTCAATCTAGTGGTTGAGAACTTAATTTTTTAACAATTCCAGTGACACATTCACTAGCTGCTGCCAAGGCAACACTGAAAGGAAAGGCAGATGGCAGAACCTTGATTATGTCCTGCCGCCAGCCTGCTCTCTGTATTCCTTCATTAGCCCCATGAAAGTTTTCTGTTTTCTGTATTTTCTATTACCACTGGTGAATTAATCATTCTTCCCTGACTTGTGCCAAAGTTTTATAGATTTCAACAGGAGCAAAAGTTGCAGTTCTTACCCAAATTAATTTTGAGTAATATAAAAATATAAGATCTTGCTATGAAAGTGACTGTAGAATGAAATGAATTGTAGTCACTGGATGTTGGGTTATGAATGCATACATGTTTGAAAGTCCCTCCATCGCTTAAAACATATTACTAATAGCCAGGCAGAAAAAGCTGCGTGCAAGATAGTAAAGATCTTAAGCGTGTTGCAGTAAGGGAGTGAAGGAACTCTAATGCTGACAGTAATGTTGTGTTTGTAGGGGAGGCAACGACTCAGAGCAGGGAAGTTCAGAAAGTTATTGGAGTCATGATCGCAGAAAGAAAAATTTATACTTTGAAACACACCTTTAAAGAAGTTGTTGAGTGTTTTCAGACTGAGTGAGTGATTTCATTTCTCTAGGTTTCTCTCGAAGCTTTTGATGAAAATACCATTAAGAATAGGGAAGTTACACAAATTAGTTAATTGGTAATCTGTCTTTTATTGGTTCTTTGGGATTTCTTATTCCAAATCAATACAGCACTCTAACAATTCACACAGAGCCAAATGCATCATCAACCCTGCCACTACGCAGATTTTGAAGGAATTTTTCCTTTAATTAATTAAGATCCACATTCTGTTTGTGATGAGAGGCCTTTTAAACTGGTTCATTTAAGGTAAACATATTTAAAAGGGAAGAACTACATGATATATTGTCAAATGGCATATCAGTTTTCAAATATCATTTTTACATAGGGTGATACCGGTGATAGAGGTGACACGGGATCTGCAGGTCCACGGGTAAGTCTACTTCTTATTTCAGCTGTTTGTTTTGTACTCTTAGATTCAGTCCACACTATGAATTAAAATTGTAGCAGCAACTCCAGTTAAACTGGTGAAATTGGGCACTTGACTCTGGTGGAAGGTATGTTGCTAACTGGCCTTTAATATGAATAACAGCCCTTGCTACTATTTGAAGTAGTCTCCTGTTCACAGTTCATGGGCAAGATGTTACATGCCAGATGTTCTGACATTGTTCACAGCCAATACAGAATTAGAGTATAGGAACTGCTTAAATATTTGACCTCAGAGGTTTCATATATTCACTTTCCCACTGCAGCACAAGACACTGTGTACTGATTTGCTTGTTTATATTTATCTTTTTTTAAAAATTGTTTTCCTTTAAAAACAATCTTTAGTTTAATGCTAACTTTTGTGGTTTGTAGTAATATATTTTAAGTACAACAAGATTCCAACACCGCACAATCAAGTCAAAGCATGTGTCAGTAGTTAAGTGTCTAGAATAGTCTTTGGCAGGTGTTTCAAAATTTTTGTGGAAAATATATTACAGGGACCACCTGGGCAGAAGGGTGACCAAGGTGCAACAGAGATAATTGATTATAATGGCAATATCCATGAAGCTCTGCAGGTATGCAAACATTAACAAGGCTGGAGTGGCTTAGTCTGGTCTGGGAAAAAGCAGTTTGACAGCATTGTATTTCTCTTTTGTGTAGACCTTGAAAACATTTTGTGTGCAAAGATTTGCTGAGCTTATTAATCAGGAATCTCTTTCTACACTTGGAAACCAGGTTTTCTGTTTGGTGTTAGACAAACAGTTTCCTTGATAAAATTTAGCTGAGTGAGTTAATTTCATTTCCCCTGGAGAGTATTGACATCATCTAATGAGGATAAAGCTGATTCGTTGCTGGCTCTGGTGCTTAGTGCTGAATTCATGTAATAAACCACATACATAAGTTCAACAGAAGCGTCTGCTTTTCAGTTCACATAGTATAATATTGACATTTCTTTTTTTCTTCCTTTTCCTCCTCCTCTTCCTATAAAATACAAAGAGCAGAATATTTGAGATTTGGAAACCTTGTAACATGGTTCCATTAGCAAGCTGTGGATTCAATCAGCAACTTGAGTATGTTAAATAGACCAAGCACCAGTCTTTCCACTTACTCATTTCCAGAAAACTTATTTTGACTGGTGTGCAGAAAAGTGTAGAGGATTAAAGTGGGGTTACAAAAAGAATGAATGAGTGTTTGCATAAAAGCAAAGTACCAAGTTGACATATGTCATTGCAGTCAAGGTGATTTACATTGCAGTATACTCAGATGCAAATTCTGTGCAGTATAACTCCACCAAAGTGAATGGCTTGCTTATGTGCAACTGAAGACTGAATTTGGCTCATTGTGCATCTGATCATTTTCTCACTGAAGCTGCTGAACTCTTTTTCTTGCATTTACTCTGTGGGAGTGGATAGATGTCTGGCCAGTCATTTGGTTTTCAAGACTCTTTTGAAAAATAAAAAATCTCACTGCCTTTACTAAAATCTAAAAGCCTGTATGTCGTTAAGGCTAAGTCCACTCTCATTGTGAATGGTGTCTATGGGGAAGTCCACATAGGTATGTTGTGAGGCTCTGCACTATATCTGTCTCATTTGGTTTACTTTTAAGGGAATTCAAACACACAACTTTCAGTCTTTCAAATCACTCTCCAAGTTAGATGCCTAAAGTAGCCTGAAATTAATGTTGCATATTACCAGACACAGATTGACTGGGGGCTTTAGCTCCTTATCTCCTGCATTCTGTCTTTGTATCTTAACTCTGGCATCAATGTTACTTTCAAGCTTCCTCAGAAAAGCTGCAGCGCATAGAGTCTTAAAAAGAGACTAAAGCCTATTGCAGTGGTTGAAACATATTAGGAGGCCCTTATCCCATTGTAAATCTTTTCAAATGTCATCACCTTCTCATCCAGGGCAACAAATAATTGATATTAATGGGAATGGCTGTGCAAGGATGGTATAATTGAGATTATATAGGATCAGTCAAAAATATCCTTGCCAAATCCAGCTCAGTCCTTTCAGATGGCAAGCACCCGTTCCTAAGTCTCCTGGTGCCAAATTCTTAGGGGCTCTGAGATTTCCAGGTCTCCCATAGAAGTAAATAAGAACTTTCAGTGCTCAGCACTGAGTTGTGAACTTGTGCAGAATTTGGCCTGCTGGTTTAAGAAGTTGACAAGAGTTTGCAAGATCTGGGCTGCCTGTCTGGTTTTTTTTAGAATTTAGTAATAAATCATCAAGCAGCCTAGAAGCTTCAGAACAATTTAGTTACTTTGCCTTGTGCCTCCTACTCAATCTCATGTGTCAGTGGAGAATAAGATGTCTTAATCCATCAGTGCTGAAAACTGCGATCTTAAAATTATCATCATAGTTCGAGCAAGACCCCTGCTGAGTGTAAGTGGCTTTCACTTGGAGGACCAGATACAAAATTCATGTCTCTATCGAAATTGCTCTTCAGACCTATTTTGCGGAATTTCCTAAGGGAAAAGGCAGTAGCTGCAAAAGTTTAACCTTTGTAGGAACTTTTAGTCATCATTTATTTGATCTCTTAAATTGTACGAGAACCTGCAGTCTTCACCTATGTAAAATCCTGATTCTCATAGAAGCCAAGCAGCTAGTACAACAATGGGAGTTCAAAATAACCTGCTTTTTACTCTTATTTTTTGGAGGCATGGTGTCTCCCAGATGCAGCATAGGTTTTGTAGAGATGATAATAGTAGAAGCAGAATAATTTATATATTTGTTCAATTCTGGTAACGGTGTCTCTTGTTAATACATTTTGCCAACAGAGGATTGCCACCCTGACTGTCACGGTAATTCCTATTGCATGACTTACTGTGTGTTGTAGAGCTTCCTTGTGTTGAAGCATGTTCATAGTTCTGCTAGTTCAGGACATGCCTTCGTTGGATGTCGACCTGGTTCATCATCAGATGTATTTATTTATTTGCTTGGTGTTCCCATAACAGAGAACCCATTGTTGAAATCCATTCAACAATGGAACCAGTTCTGCTCCTGCTGAATTAATGGCAAAACTTCAGTTCACTTAAGTAAGACACCAGGAAAATACAGATCTCAATATTTCTGTAGGTACACAGATAGCTGCTTTGGAATTTTTGGTATATGTTCCCCTCTGTGTGTGTCTACATGGGAGTCAAGCAAAAACATGAAGCAGGATTTGAGTACCAAACAATTTTCTATTATCAACCTTATTTTCAGGGCAGAAATTCAGTTCTTTCAAATTGGCTTGTGAAGAAACTTCATTTGGGAGTTTTCAGACTGGATGCAAATTAATTATTTTCTGAAAAAAAGGCCTGTTTCAGTTAACTATAAATAAGTAAAGCTAAGTACAAAGCCTAAGTATGAGGAATTTTCTTGTCCCATCATATCAGATCTCAGAAATAAAGATAAATTTTCCAGCACCTGTCCCCAAAATATGTGGATGACTGAACACTCCAGTGCTCTTACTCCAGCCAATTTCTGTGGGAGGTTTAGCCACATCAGGTCAGACACCATTTCTGAGAGCACTGACACGAGCTAGGAGATGCTTACAGTATTGCAGGTTCAGCCTTTCCTTAAAGCTGCAGACTTGGTATAAACAAATAATTTACTCTTCTTTTTGTTGCAAGTTCTTCTCTGCAAGATTGCTGTTAGTCCTGTTTTCTGTACAAGTGCTGCCTTTATATTAATGGAAGGGATTTGTAAATGTTGTTGGTTTTTTTAAAAGCATCCCCACTGTGCACCATCGAGACAAATATTTGATATGTGACACTGTGTTCACAGCCTGAGGTAGAAATGAAAGAAATAGTTCCAACTTATTCCATGGCAATTTCACGAAGCACAGCATATTCCCAAATGCACTTAGCATCTTTTAGCAGAATGGTCTTTGCAATCAGTTGGAGATTTCTCCCGACCTTGGGTTGTTTTGGATCAGGATGTGAGGGCCGGCAAATGTGGCAGAGGTGAGTTTTGGTGTCCCTGCCGTTAAGAGGAGCTTTGCCATTTCATCAATAGGAGCAGCAGGACTTCATTATAAAATATGAGCTGTACTGTTATTTTAACATTGGTTTTTGTGGTACCCTTCTGGTCATTGAGAGTTGTCATAAATTAACAACTTGTCCATAACTGGTCTTGGTTCCCCTTGTGTTAAAAATCTAACTCATTTTGTTACGGTAGCTATATTAACATTCAGCCTGTGTTTACATGGCAAGTCCTGCAAGAATTTATTTAAAAGCTGAGGGGTTTGTATTTTTCTGTTTAGGGGCCACCAGGACCACCAGGACCCCAAGGGCTGCAAGGGCCAAAGGTGATCTTCCTTATTTTACCCATTGTATCTTAGGGGTGGAGCTGTTTTCTGGTTTTTTACTAATGTGTGCATACAAGTACATGGAGTTCTCCTGTACAGCATATTTAACTGTAATTTTACCAAATATGGCATGTTTCAAACTTCATCCTAGCCTTTTGAAATGTAGCTTTCCAGAACAGGTGCTTTGTTTAGTTGGCACACACGGATGCTCAGCTGAGAACCAGCAAAACTAATTAGTACTGAAACAGGGCAGAAGCATCTCCCCCATGGATCTGCACTGAGGCTGTTCCCCAGGACTTTGCAAAGTAGCAGCACAACCAGACAGTGGCTCCTATGCATCACTTCTGGCTGGGTGGGAATGAGGTAGGCAAAACTGTGTGCCAGGCACCACTGGCCACAGTGTGAGTGCATGTGAATGCAGCTTTTATATTACGGTGGTGCCCACCCAAATAAGCACAGTATTTTCTGATGTCAGTAAAAATTAAAACATGCACACGTGGGTAGGAGCCTGGCTGCAAACCCAAGCCTGCTAATCCCACCTGGCTGGTGCTATGTGCAGTACCAGAACTGTTAGTGAGCAGCCCACACAGAGACAATGAATACCATATGCTGCACTGTTCTATAAAATTTAAATAATAAATTTGCCTATACTTAAAAAAAAAAAAAAGTGTCGCAGTTAGTGGATCCTCCTTAAATTGGTTTTAAATTAGTTGAGATAAATCTCCTATTTCTTAAATACTAGATATATCGTATCTTCTATTAGTGACTCTAAGCTCTTCCAAGAGTAAATACCTGTTGCTTCAATAACAATACTAGAGACTTCAATTTTAGGCTTCATCCAAGGGATCATATGGAAATACATCACATTATACATGTTAATAGTTTTGAGAAATTGTGAGAAACCAGAATGGAATACACAGTTAAGTGTGCAGAAATGGCTTTCTGCGTTAGGATCTACCCAGCATTTCTGCAGCCTGGAGTATGTTGGAAAACACAAAGGAGTTGGAGTGTGGAAGAGGTTGTGTTCCCTCGTATGGGTGAGCATTCTCATTCGAAATTAATGACATAAAGCAGAATTCAACCTTACAGGAGTTTGTTTCCAGTATCAGAGTCTCTACCCATCAATATAACTTGCTCCCTTGGAGAATGCTGTTCAGGAACCGGTCATAGGGCAATGTTGTGAACGTG
Organism: Haliaeetus albicilla; assembly: GCF_947461875.1. Classification (NCBI taxonomy): domain Eukaryota; kingdom Metazoa; phylum Chordata; class Aves; order Accipitriformes; family Accipitridae; genus Haliaeetus; species Haliaeetus albicilla. The sequence continues at coordinate 26,712,739 of NC_091483.1, forward strand.
AACTCCTTCACTGGGTGATTTATATTAGCCAGGGAAAGAAAACATTAAGTTTCTGTCTAACCTACATATGTAGAGAACCATGATTCCGCATTTATTCCAATAACTGACAAGGTTTCCATTAGATTGGGGTCTTTTAACCAGGATTCTGAGGTTTCTTCTTTTTCCTTTCTTTTTTATGCACTTGTCTGGCCTTTATACAACCCAAAGTTTGTGTAATGGCCTAATCAGCAGGGCTATTTATTCAATATGTTGCATATAGGTATTATACATATATGCTGTTCTTTTTGACAGAATATTCTCTGGTGGTAGTGGTGGTGTTAATTATGGCAATTTCTCTGGCTCTTTCCTCTAACATCTGGGACAACTGGGATAATCCAGTTCCATCTTATCTTTTGCAGGGTGAACCAGGATCCCCAGGAACTCCAGGTGTTGATGGGGAGCAGGTACATTATGCATAAATCATGTAGTGAAGATCATGTGAGCAACCATAGGTTATTTCAGGAGATTATTTCTGTGATCCCACGTTGTAGCTTAGATTTCATAATCTAAATAATAATGATAGTAATTAATAAAGATCATTATTATGTAGCCGCATACTCTGCGGTCTAATAATGGCTGCATTTCTACATATTAATAACAAAGGTCAAGCCATAGAATGACTTACTCTGCTTATTAGGATCAAAGCTAGAATTCTGTTGGTGTGTCTGGGTTTTTTACACATGACTTGCTGAATAAGTACATATTTTAGGGTCCTAAAGGCTCAAAAGGAGATACAGGTGATCCTGGAATGCCTGGAGAAAAGGGAGGAATTGGACTGCCTGGCCTGCCAGTGAGTATGAAAAATAAATTAATTTTAGCCAAAATACTTGTATTTTTTTCTCTCTTCCACTATCAGGAGTTTCCAACAGTGCTGATAAATTGCAAATGGGACAGAAAGCACTGGGGAGGAAAATTCTGAGATTGTTCTGCAGCTAATCTAGGACGAGGTGTAAGATTGTCGGAACTTTTCATTGCTCTTACAGTCAAACAGAATATCGCTTTGGGAAGAGAGAGTTTAGTCGGCATGCTGATCAGATTTGTACCTCTCTTGAAATGTATAGCACAACTTGGGCAAGTGTAGCTTGTAGGAGAAAGGAGCTATGTTTTGAACACTTGTCAGCAATTTCAGATGACTTGGAGGAGGGAGAGAAAATGCATCAATATTTATGGGATGCATTCTTCCTATATACATATATATGTACAAATGAAATTTCTCAGTAAAAATAGAAACAATTCCAAAAATGTATCCATAGTACAATATATCATGAATGGAGTGCCAGCTTAAGGACTTGTCGTAAATATCATGCCACAATTCATAGCTGACAATATAAAAGCATACCTTTACAGTTGTTAACAGTTATTAATAAAGTAACGCCAAAATTAAAAAAAAAAAAGGAATTCCATTATGTGTGCTGTATTATTCTTTTTAAAAAAAATATAATTATTTGCAAATAAATATTATCATTTCTAGATTGATTGCTAATAAGAGTAAAGCTGTTGATAAACGCTGTTTTGTAATGATTTTGTAGGGAGCCAATGGTATGAAAGGCGAAAAAGGAGATGTTGGTTTGCCTGGTGCCCAAGGTCCTTCAGTAAGTCTCAGTGTGGTGTTGCAGTGAACACAGTAGTCCAGTAATGGTTCTCCAGCTTTTGATTCTGAACAATACTTAATATTCATGACTGATCTTTCCTGACATCCTTCATGGTTCCTACACTTGAACTTTAAAAACATTTTTCTTCTTTGAATAATTTGCCCTTTTGAGAATGAACAGACTTCTGGTCATAGAACTAAATACTGTTTAAGAAATTCTAAAGATATAATCCTGTTCTGTTCTATTCTCTCACTATGAACAACAGTCCTGCTCACTTCAGTGAAAGCCTTCTGGCTCTCTAATGGATCAAAAGCTAAATGCTTTGCAAGATAAAATAGAGAGATAAAACTGATTTAAAAAAAACACCAACAAAACCAGATCTCTCTCAACACCTTGTATTCTGGGGATCTCAGAAAGTCCAGTGAGAACCAGAGTAGACCAACTTCAGCAATGTCAGGAATAGGGACATGTGACCCAAGATAGAGACTAGTTTTACGAGACCAGACATTATCTTGATTTTTCAAAGCATTGTAAAGGCATTACAAAAAAAAAACCAAACCCAAACCAAAACACCTCCCCACGCAACACCTTTATGATATGGGTCATTAACATTATCAGGGCACAGTAAGTTAGGAACCCTCAGAGCAGAAGTTAACTACCACTACCTTGTCAGTGGTGACATGCCCTGGGTATTTGGAGCCATAGCTCTGAGGAGTCAAAAGACGTTACCCTCTGCCATCGCAGGACACGCTGGGCACCCTGTATCTCTGAGTCTCTTTCTCTAAATGAAGATTAACTTGTTACAAATTAATTCACTAACTCATTCATCTTGTTCTGATTGTTTTTCCTTGAAACAAGGCTTTCAAGTTTTCAGGAGATTTCACAGATGGTGGAATCTCTGTCTTACATTTCAAACCTCATTTTGTTACCACTATTGCCATCACCAACAGCTAGCGTAGCAGAGGGAATGCGCATAAGTCTGGAGACCTGATTTAGCATCCCTGTTGCCACCTTGCAGGTTACAATAACAGCCCTTTGGGATTAAACCCAGGAAGAGAGGTGATATTAAACTGTAAATATCATCATGAAATTCTCTTTCATGGATTTGTTAGGAACACAGAAAACCAGCACAGAATATGCATGCACTAAATGCTGAGCAACCTGATTACCTATTTTAATGACTTTAGGAAATTCTTGGTACAAGTGGGTTAAATGAAATAAAAGGAGAGACAAAAGGCAATTTTGAAAATATGCCAAACCCTAGCTTGAATTTAGTATCTTTTCCATTCATCAGTATTGGGGAGGAAATAAAATCATACATCATCTTCTGTTTCTGTAGATTATGTAGTACAGAGACAACTAAGGAGCACATACCATAAAATATTAAAAGTTCAAGCATCCCTGCTCAGTACTGTTTGTCTTAGATCTTTTTTTCCCCATAGTGTCTTAAAGTGTATCTTAGGCCCTAGGAATAAGAGTCAGGAGACAGGCACGCTGCCATACGGCACAGGCAAATCTAAACTTCAGGTACCCTGTCTTTTGAATCAAAATAACTCCCATTCCTAAACCCCTTTCTAGATATGCTGTCAATGTGCACCGTTGCATTGCTATGTTTGTGAGTGCTTACCAACAGAAGAAGGGGCAGTCTGACTTCTGGTATTTGTGAGGGAGTTCTTTACTCTGCATGATTTAATGCTGTTGTTTTTTATCTGTAGATGATAGGACCACCAGGACCACCAGGGCCACATGGTCCTCCAGGCCCTATGGTAAGCTTGGGAGGAAGAGCGGGGCTAGAAAGGCCTTAAGCCCTCTTGTAATTTTAACGCCTGCTTAATAGAAGTGATATGAGAGTATGTGGTACCATTAGAGAGGGAGCTAATTTTAGGACCTTTTCTGCATGTCTTAAAATTCATAGGAAGTAGAGAAACAAATTGCACCTGCAAATGTTAGTGTTAACATGCTAGTGGTCTGGTTCCTTCTCTGAATCAGGTGTTTACAGTTGCTTTACTGGCAGCTGCATTTCATCTGTGAGGACAAAAATACAGGTGCAACTTGCACCCCTACAAAGCAAGAAACTATTAAAAACTTGTGGCATATTTTTGTAATGAAAAATGTTATCTTTATTTTCAGGGACCTCATGGACTGCCTGGCCCAAAGGTAAATTAATGGCTGTCTTGAATAGTCATGCTTTTGATGTCTGCAAAGTCTTGATGTCATGCTTTGTTCTTTAATGCATGCAGCTATGTTTTGTCTTATGTCTCATTTAATAAATGTTTCTGATATTCTTAAACCTTAAAGCAGATTTTAATATTAATAGATAGCTTAAAAGCTTTTTAAATTTTCTGGATTGTTTCTGAGTAGTATTTCTCCTGAACATTGGCTGAATCCATTTTTTTGTATTAATATTTGTGGTGTGGCACTAAATTATTTAGTTTCATATTTATAGGCAAGTTGCTCACCATTGCAATTGCAATTGGAATTGCTTTTGAACACAGAAGCGTGTGATATGCTCAGGAAATGGAGTCAGATAACTCTTCTTCATTTATGCTCTCTTGCATCTCCTACTTCTTCCAGTATGAATGGCCTTTCACCTTCTCAAGTGCCATGTAGTTTGCTGACCAGTTCCTTCACACATTATGCAAGTTCCCCATCACAAACTCATGTGTGTATTTTCATGTTTTCCAACCTGGAATCCCTGATCAGGCAGGTCTGCAATACTATTTGAACATTTTCCACAGCATAGTACATGAAGATACACTGTAGGGACTCTCTAAGCCCCTGAAAACAGCTCAGAAGGAAGTTTTGGCAGAGTTGGAATATTTTAATTTGTGCTTTAATTCAGTAATCACCAGTAAACTAAAATTCATTGTGACATTACAGCATAGTATTCATTAGGGCCAGCAGTGTTGTCAGGCATGATCATTTTAATCACTATGGCTCCCTAATCACATGCATCTTTCTCAAAAAATAAGTAAGAGGAGGGAGGGGGGGATTATTTAGTTTTTGGATTTTGTTTTGGTTTTTTTAAGGTATGAGACAGAAAATTACAGGTTTGACTCATTATGAGACTGTTTGTGTTACCTTGGCACAAGAAGCCTGAGTCATAAATCATTTTTTTAAGTCAAGTCTGTTCCATCAGCACCAGCCCTGCCTTACCTCAGGCTTTTGGCCTGAGACTCAGGCTTTTGTGAGATTTCTCAGGTCTGTTTCCAAAACTTCAGCGTTTTCAGTGCTACTGCTCTGACAGTCACATTGAGTCAAATAGAAGAAGAATGAAGAAATGGCTACTTAGGCAGGGTGCAAAGCAGGCAGATGATGTCTGGAGTTACTTAAAGCAGTAGACTAGATTCTGTTGAGATTTTTTTTTTTTAAATGAATATGATATAAGGTAACATAATACATCAAAGGGAAACCTAGGAGCAAGGCCATGAGGAGCAGCCTGGATGAAATACCCACATATTTCTGTTTCCCAAAAGAGGCAGGTGTGGTCAGTACTCTTTTTGACTGGGCAGCCCTCATGCTGAGGTAGTTTTTCATGACATGAGAATGATTTATTGGCAACTCCAAGCCCAACATTATATGCTTAGTGATGTTTAATGTAATAGCCTATGCATAATTTAACAATCACAACGAGACAAGTGCCATTTCTTACGTTGTTTAAACTTCTCTGTATGAACACAGAAACTATGGAGCTCCCAAATAGCTTGGCATTGTATAACCTATACTGCTTCTTTTAATTTGTTACTGTTTAATTATGTATGCTTAAAGGTTTAAAATATCTTTATGTAAGATTTTGCTGCAAATTCCAGTTTGCCATAAGAAAAAATATTGCTTCCTTAAAAAACGTACTTTTCAGGAGATCCCACTGTAGAAACCTGCAGTTCTGAGGCTTATTTTTCTGAAAGTTTTCCTTCAGTTTGAATTATCTGCGTGGGATGGTTTATGGGATTTGAGGAAATTCCAAAAACCCCTCAAACTCATGCTTAATTCAAACCATCTAACTATAGTGATAATTATTAGGAAAAGATTCAAAAGAACCTGTTACTCATAAGTTTCCTTTAGTTTTTTTCACATAGATTTTAAATCTCCAGCAGACACCTCCCAGGTGCTTTTGCCCACTACTTTATCCATATGTAAATTGCCAGGAAGCTGAGAAGGTTGAATTTGTGTCCTTGTTTCAAACTGGAATTTGCAGCCATTTCTGAGACTGGCTTCTTCTATCCCAGCTTAAACACCCATTATAGCACCAAAAATTTGGCATTTATACTTTTACGTTTAGGGTGAACCAGGGTTAAATGGTCTTAAAGGATTGAAGGGTGAACCAGGTCAAAAGGGTGACAGAGGGCCCCTTGGTCTTCCAGTAAGTAAAAAAACCCAACTATTCAATCTCAGTGCAAATCACAAACTTCTCTTTCTACTCCTGATGAACAACTCTGGTTTACTCAACAGCATACACAGAATATACTAGGTTAGAGCAGAGCATCAGTCTTGGTTTTTTTACCCCAAATCTGTGCTATTGTCCAAAGTAACATCCTGTAACAACCAGTGCTGTCAGGTTTTTTTTGTTATGTGTCAGTTGAAAGTGTTCAGTGTCACAAGGATGCCATCAGCCCCATTACATTAGTCATATTGTTATTTAAGTGTTGTATGGTGTTTGCGTTAAAAAAGGAATCTTCCCTTTTCCCCCCATGTCTTCAGTTATTCTTCCCCTGTTTTCACTTCTGCAGTTAAAATGCAGAGGTCTAACTGAGGAAAGTTAAAAATTGGTTTAGGGAATTTTATTTTTTTTTCTCATTCATTAAGGATGGTGGGTTGTTTCTTTTACCTTGTTCTTTAGAAGATTTCCATTCTGAGTGTTTGGCATAAGTTTTGTCTTAGAAAGAAATGAAGGACCTTAAAAATAAATTTTCATGTGGAAACAATATGGTTCTTAAAATTTAGGTTGACAAAAGAGCAAATACTTTGTGTGCTTACTTTGTGTGCATGAAAGCACTCTGACAAGTTAGTTTTATTTTTTCCTCACAAAAAGAGCTTGGTTTTCCCTTTTTTTTTTTTCTTCATGTGAGGATTACTCCATGTGATTACATTGTTAATAGTAAAATGGAGGAAAAAGGCTTAGTTGACCCAAAGGAACCCAACCCCCTCTGATTAATATTTTCAAGAATTATGTGCAGGGCCTCTGGACAAGGTCAGCTTCACTGAGAATTTTAATTTATTTTGGAAAAAAAAAAAAAAAGATAATTTTCAAGTTGACAGTTACAGCTATGTAGAGAGGGAGCTTTGGAGGTCTGAGCCAACCCCCTGAAAATGGCTAAAAGGAAGAAGAAAGTTTTGTATCTGCCAGAAATGTTTGTTCCAACCCAGAGCAAAATATGCCATTAGTTTTTCAACTGTATATAGATCTTGTCTTGCTCCTGCTTACTACTTTTTCTAAATGTCATTTTCAGGAGCAAAGTCTACGTATTTGACTTTCTAAAAATGGCTCATTTTCACCGTTAATGAGGTTTTTTTGGGGGGGTGGGTTTGGATTGGGGTTTTTTTGGCCCAGATTATTCCCTATGTCCCAAATAGTTTTGGTTCCCCTAGCCCCAGCATTACTGCCAGCAGTGTTGGGATAGTCGAGCAGATCCTTCGGTGCTGCTCTGTTATTCGCATAAAATCCACCAGAGGTCAGCCCGTCCCCAAGGATGCTGAAGCAAATAGCCCGAAGTGCCGGGTGCTACCCACTTCCAGCCCTTGACTGTGCTCTGAACTGGGAGTATATTGGGAAAACAGGAAACGTGATTGTCTCCCGGGCTCTTGGAAATGAATGAAGCCATTGTAGTCAGGATCCAGATTTTGTTGGCTGCATAACGCAGTATTCTTGCACTTAAATACTTCCTATCACGCTTAACATACATTTTTCTTTCTTTGTGTAGTATAGTATTCACTATTGTCATTATTTACAAATTAGAAAGCATGCAAGTAAATTACAAAGTAAATATTTGCGTGTTAAGGCTCAAAAAAACCCTGACATCTGGTGTTTGTAGCACTCCTGTAGCTTGACGTTATTCTGGTCTAATATAACTGTGATGTGAAGGCAGGGGCGGGTCAGGGATGTTACACTAATGTGAGAATGGAATCAGGCTCTTGATGTTTTATGTGAATTTTTAACTAACATGCTGTAGTAATGTGATACCCATTCCAGAACCCTGTCACAACTTGTACTGTACGTTTGAATTATGTTTATTCATCAGCACCACTTACTAATCTCACGTTCTTGTCATTCGTGTTGTACCCATCATCCATGCTTCCACCTAACCACACAGGGAGCATCTGGCTTAGACGGAAAGCCAGGACCCCGGGTGAGTCCCTCGTCTTTCTGTGTTGCTCTTCGTTCCCGAGTCCGTGTGCTTTCCAGCGGCTCCGCCGGCCACGCTCACACACTGCACAGAGGAAGGAAGGTCAAACGCCGCAGGCATTTTCCATGCTGTATAAGAGGGGGCTTCGAGCAGACTCTTAGGGCAATGTGTGTGGGAAGGAGAATGTCATTCTCTGTAGAAGGAGCTCTGAATCTTAAAGAGGCAGTTTGGTTTTGATTTTTGGTTGGACAACTGCCTTGGTTGGGGTGCTTACTTTCCTGAGTAAGGTTAGGGATTTAGTTTACACATGAAAACATACTTGTTCAATGCTAATATGGAATCAGTGAAATGGGTGCAGACGTGTGCCGCAGGCATTCTCATATTAAACATAAATGTTAAGTCATTTGCTTCTGATAATGATAAAGAAATTTATAAATGAAAGAGGAGTGGAGTTATGTATTTGAAGGCTTCTGTAAGATTGCCGTTGATCACTACAACAGGTAAGTCCACCTGTAAGGACATTGCAATTTAAATAATAATCAATGTTTTAAAAAAAAAAACAACTTTGACCCTTCCATTTTTCCTGGCAAAATTTCCTTCAATACATTTAAAGTCTTTGTACATCTGATGGCTTCCATGAATAAAGTAAAATCCAACTGAAAGACAGATGGGTTACCTCAGAACAGGAGAGCTTATAGGTGGAGTTTTGAAAGCCAAATGGATTTGTTTGGCCAGGTCCCATCACAATTAAGTCTGAATTTTCAACCATTGAAGACTGATTCCATGTTAGTTCTTGGCTAGAAGACAGCTATTAAAACTAAAGACTTGTAAGAACAAGACCTCTCTCTTACCCTCTTTGTTTCCTTTCATAGGGTGTAGATGGCCCAGTTGGTCCCCATGGCCCTGCAGGTCCTAAAGGAGACAGAGTAAGTATATGCTCTCTGTGCTTCTCTTTACAAAGCGACTGCTGCAATGGCAAAATGTCATATGGCTACTTATAGTGTGCCTAGATGTTACTAAACATAACAGTATCTCCTCTGTGTAAGGATCAGCACAGAAACTGTATATGCGTTCTAGTTAAACACACATTTATCTGTTTAAGGGTTGATTTTGTAACTTATTAACTTCAGAGGAGCTGGTATTTTGTAATGACTAATCAGTAAGAAACTTACAGGATGTTCAAGTTCACGGTGCTACACAGAACATAATTTTGGTTGGTCTCATTATTTTGTCTAAATGGATTGAGAGAACAAACTGGGACAAAAGAAGATAGTGTGATCTGATTATATACGTATGCAATGGCAAAAAAATGAGTATTTCTTACCTGTTTGCACTTAAGTGTTTTTATCTTGAAAAAAATCTCTAATCTCTACGAAATGTAAACTCTTCTTCCGTTTTGGGTTTTTTTTTTAGCTTAGAAGATAGGAGCCCTCCTATTTAATCTGAAATATTCACAGTAAATTTTCTCCAATGGAAATAGGACAGGGACCTTAACCTTTAACTGTGAACCTGTCATCTTTCACAATACAGCCATCAACTTGTACAACAAAACAAAAGATGATACCTTATACTAACTAAACCCTCCAAGGAGTTGCCAGCCTGGAATTTTGTCTCTTTGAATTTCTCACCTTAACAAAACAGCTGTGCTAAAAAGACTTCAGACTTGCTCTATTAGAGATGCAGCCATATGGCACAGGTCCAGTTAGCTTTAGGAGCAGTACATCTGAGAAAGGTATGCATGACTTGATGATTCATTTTTACAGAGCTGTGTGTTGAGAAATAAATAAAAGACATGCACTGTAGTCCAAAATAGGAACAGTAGACTGTAGTTACTACTCAGGCTAGTTAACTGTCTGAAGGACTTGGGTATTTTTCCTTTTTTCCTAGGGGATTACAGATTCAAGTCTTTTTTTCAACTAGGACATAACTTTTTTTTCTATCAACTCTGTGAAGATAGTTGAACATCATCTTCTGAACTTCAGGAAATAATTTAGATGAGATATACATGCAGAAGCATATATAAATACTGTACATTTCATTCTTGCATTATGAACCTTTATCTTGAAGGATCTGCCTATGTACTACCAGTTGAAATTTATTTCAAAAACCATGTGATATAATGCAAACTATTCTTCTAATGTATGGAAGATAACTATAATTGGTTTTTATTATGAAATTATCTGAGGTCATAATAAGTCATACAGCTGGTTCTAGAATCAGGCCTACCACGGCTGTTGACAAGTAGTAGTTACAAAGGGGACAGGAACTTCTGTGATGTAAATTGGTTCAATAATTGCATGAGCACAGAGGGATAGATTTGAAAAAAAATAGAAACTAAGGTGTACAAGAAATTCCTGCACACCCGCCATTTTCTGTGTAGCTAAATGAATGGGAGGAAGTTCACAAGAAAGATGGAAGGTTTTTTCCCAAGCAATCAACTAGCAAGATTATTGCTGTAATTGTTCATTTAATTATTCAATACTGTTTGGCAGAAGTTGTTTGTAGCATAGTTATCTTAACAGGTGTCTGGCATTAATATATGTCTCATTATCTAAATAACAAATCACGTGGTTTTAATGCAGATTTACAGCTTGCATTTGCAACTGATGAACTTGTTATGTGAAAGCAGGAGGAAAACTTTTTTGCCTGCAGACTTCATACTTTGCCTTTTAATTAAAAATGGTGCACAGTGCCACTGCTCACTATCACTGGACAGGATCACATTTTTTCCATACTGATATGAAAAACCTTGGGCCAATATTAACCTAGACAGGCACTAGGGATTCCTAACATGAAACATAACCACGTTCTTAAATCCACATTATTTAAAATTTGGAAAGACAATCTCACTTTAAGAGAATAAACGTAAAAAGCTGGTCAGTATATATTTATGTCTCCTTAAAAGTTAAGGAAAGCAAGTATAATCAAACCGAAGCCTAGTGATTTCTCATATAGAAATCATGGATTCATTTTTGCATAGACTGCATTTGAGGCAATGCTGAATTACTTCTTAGGTAGGACAGACTGTTGTGCAAATTACAGTTGGTTAGTTTGTTTCCAATTTAGCTATTTAATTAAAATAGAAAATATCACAGTCCTTATACAAAACTTATTTAGATGGCAAGAAAGTAGACTAGGAAAACAGTGCATGTCACTAGAAAATAGGAAAACATTAATTTTAGAACAAATGCGCTATTAACTCACTGTGTGAGCTTAACCGTGTAATTTTCTCTCTAAACTTTAAACTGTTCATTGATTATTAAAAGCTAACACAGGATTTAACACTTCCTGAAGTATGATACTGGTGAACATTCCAATACTGTGGTTTTGTGCATTTCTTTTGGTAGAAACAGAAATTGTAATTAACAGTGTGAATTAATACCATTTATTAGGCTGGTGTTTTACAGTCGTTAATAAATTCTTTGGCTATTGAAAATACCATTTTGCTAGGTGCTTAGAGAGCTTTTACTGAGACCATCTTCATTAACTGGAGGAGTTGATCATAACAAGCCTCTGAATCTGGCTGTGTACCTATTAATCTCTCTAATATATTGTCTTGAGAGAAAATAGAGAACATTGGTAAACAGATAAACATCTTAAACTACTACTAGTGAAAGGGGACATGTAAACCTGAAGGGTAACGACAGGCATAATGTGTATCCAACTTGTCCATCTAAAAGAAGCTGAAAGACAAAATTAATGAAATGCTAATTTCCTGAAACTCTTGTCTTGATGGCAAAGACCGGGTTTTGAGCTTGGTTTTGGCTCTCAGATGTGTAGCCCGTGCAACACTGTCATCACTACACATGTTCTGTACTGGGAGGGAAAGTGCATTCTCTTTAATTTGGTTAAAACGTTTGTCACCATGGCAGTGTTATGAAATCTCCATATCAGTCTTACTGGGGACACCATTTATGCAGCGTTATTTGTGCAAATGGTAGTCCATATTCACCCATGATTCAGGAGACTGAATGACATAGGAGGCAAAAACAAAGGCTATGGTTTCTGTGCTTTGGGCACTGATGAATTGTCTTGCAAAAAGATATTAAAAACCTTCTTCAGGTTTGCGAATGTCTGTTTCCCTGAAGGAAATGCTTTATCGTGATGGCTGAGGGCAGTATGCCCGTGACAGTCCATCAATCTTATATAATCCATAAACATTCAGGACCTCATCTGATATTCCAAACACATTTCAGCATGTGCTTTGTATTGGAGGCAAAAAAATTATGAGATACGTTTCTCTAAATATATTCTTACATAACAGATGAGATTATTTCCTAAACTGATACATTGAGTACCTTTATGTCTACCATATGTTTAGCAACGTTATAGGCCTATCTTTAGAGGACTTTTGTACAGTCGTCTTTGCTGTTGAAGATTTAAGAAAAAGATACTTCAATACTTGAAATATGTCAAGACTAGTTATCAAACAGTTATATACATAGGTCAGCACATTAGTTTCTTCTCTTGCAGAAAGTTTTAAAGCTGCAAGGGATTTACTGTTTTGAAAATCAGCTGTTACTTCCCAATACCTCCTATTGTTCTGCAAGGGCATCCAGCCTAAGAGCTGCTCAGAAATGGCTGGACATTAACAGAATCCAGAAAGATCACACATTACACATCTAATCACCACTAGACTGAAGTGAGTACAGACAGTGTCCACCTATGTAAAAATATGAAATATCTAAAATAAATCAACTGTCAATTACTCTGACAAACTCCTTACTGCTGTGATTATTCACCAACAGGATCAGACTCAGTTTATTCTGCTGCCTGCTTTTTTGTATTATCCAGTCAACAAAATTGAGACTTGGCAGCCCATTTTCAGAGCTGTGCTAAGGGACTTGGCTGTGCTGATGATCACCACTATTAATTAAGCACACATCTACATTTCTGTCTTGTGCTTTTAATAATAGAGTAATCAATTAACAATGAGTAGTAAATAACCCAGGTTTTTAGAGGATCTCGTACACAGAATTGTCTCAAGAGCTTAAGTGCAGCAATTGCTAGGATGAAACACAGCATTTCTGTGTGCCAGAAGCCTTGCACAAAGCCTTGCATTAGGCTATGTTAAGGAAAGGAGGCGAAGAAGGGATCCAAATAACCCTACGTAACAAATCCAAAGTAGGAGCTCTGAAAACTGGAGGTGGTCAGGACTTTTTTTTTAATCTCATCAACACTCTGAGCAGTTTAGTTCTCTCAAGAGAGAGTATGGCTTTTCTGCTGAACTGTATTCAGAAGAAACAGCACCACAGTCTGAAACAAGACTGCTGCCCGCACCTGCTTACTAGCCCTGCCTCACTAACAAGCTGACAGAGGGCTGTGCTCGCAGTTACAGGGGCTAATGTTGGCTGACTTGGGAAGTTTAACTCCATATCAATCTTGATGAAGAACAATTGGAGAGCAAAGATGATTGCTGCTGTCAGCCTGAAATCTGTCACCTTGAAATTTCATTTCATTTGGGAAAGTTTTCTCTATATTAAACTTGCAAAATGATTTTGGTAGCATCCCTCTGGAAACTGGTAATTTTTCCCTAGATTTTAGTGCAGCATGACATCAAACTTCTGGAGTAATCTCTGTACTTGTTTGTCTTGCACATTAATACAGTTGTGATTTAATAAACCAGGGTATTTATGTCACTAATCTAGAATCCAATAGAGCAGTTAGCAACACAGTAAAGTGCATGGGATAATCTTCACAATGTCACTGTTAATAGCATTGCCTGCATAAATACAAGCTTTGATTGACACATTTTTGCTTGTCACTGTGTTGCATCTCAGCTGCTGTGCTGGAGCTTGATGCTCTATATCCTCAGTTGTCATTACAACACTGGATTTTTACTGAGTGTGATGTTGTAGCTGTTACAAGCTTAAAATTTAAATTGGTGCAACTTCAGTTTGAAAAAATATTTTCAGTTACTGATGGATTTAAAAACAAATGTAGTATCATATATCCGAAAGCTCATTTTGCCTAGAAACTAATACACACCTTCTCTTCGCCCCCTGAATCATTTGATAAAAATAAACAAGCTTGGATATTTTTCACTCAAAAGATTTAGGAATGCATAACTTTAACCTAAAGCACTTGGTAGAGATTATTTCTATCTAAGATAGACAATGGTTTTGTTTGCTTGTTCTGTAATCTTTTCTTAGGGTGAAAAGGGAACTGTAGGTGACCCTGGACCCAGAGGACCATACGGCTTGCCTGTAAGTTGCACGTAGTTTGTACACATCGTGCTTTTCATCACGCCTTGATTAAACGTTGTGTGCTTTATGACTGCTTTTCACCTAGCAATACAATTATTTGGAAAAGGCAAAGATAGATAATAATCCCTGACAGCGGAAGGTCACTGGTCTGTACTGCAGACTTAGATTCCTACCCGAGCACATGGTCATGCAAAAGTAATGAAACAGACCAGACATGAACCAGCAAGAGAGAGGAAATCCAGAATGCGGGTGCTCCTGTTTCTGCAGCCTGTGGCCATCAGCTGTCTGGGGACCATGCAAGAGTGGCAGGAGGTCAGGATGAACAGTGGAAAGGTGTGATTTTCTTAATGTCAGTAAACTGCTTGGATTTCCGTGCTGCAAGGCTACTTCACCATTATATCTTTGTTTGACACTTCAGAGACCAGTTTTGTTTTAATTTCTGTGGTGTGTGCTCAGAAGCAATTTCAGAAGTTCATTGTTGATCATTCATAGGTGGAGATGGTATGCTTTAAATCAACCATTTAAATGATATCATCTGTTTCTAAAATATGAGTGAGAACTTCCTTTGGCCTAACAAGGATAGCCCCAATAAAATCAGCTGACTTACTCTGTTTACTTTGCTGATAACTGGGTCAGGTGTGTACACATACATGTCTGTTCCATACTTTGACACAAGAAAAGCCATGTAAATGTGCTTGGCCAAGCACAACCAGCCTTTGCAAGAGACTTGCGCTGTTTCCATACCCTCTCTAGTCTAATCTGTTTGATTAATTAATTTAAGCTGGAATACAGACTCGTGGTTTAATTGGATCCATTTAATTGGATCAGGAGTCAATGACTAGAGACAGTTTTCAGGCTCTGTGGAGTGTTAAATTAGCTTGCAGTGCATGTTTATCTGAGGGTCACTTTTGTGAGTTAAATTAAAAAAAAAAATCCAATTTCTGTTTCCCCTTCCTGTGAACTAAAAATGAAAAATGATAGGCTTTCTGTATTTTTAGCTTGCTCCTGGAATCTGCGTACAAATGTAATTTTACAGTCAAGCAAAATTTTACAGTCAAGTTATCAGTTCCTGGAAATGTTAAACACTGACAGAAATGTCCTTCACTAACAGCAATGCTGTGTGTACAGCCTTAGCAACATGGGGTACCACAGTATAGAGGGATCGCAGAAGTCGGGCATCCAGGCGGCCGATGGTATCACAGCTTAGGGACACTAATGTAGTTTATATGGTTCTTTGGCAGGGCAAAGATGGCGAGCCTGGCCTTGATGTAAGTAATATGTATGACCAATACACTCTTAATGGTAGGTAAGCGTCTTTCTAGAAATAGCTTACTGAGTGTTATACCTTTGTTTCCATTTAGTGTGCATGCAGTACATACAGAGAGTGAAATGCTGCATTTGCTCTCTCTCTATGATAAAGAGGACAAAGATTATGCAATATATGGCCCTTATCAACAGACCCCAACAGATATAGTGCTTAGTAATACAAGTAGCTGGTTCTTTGGAACTCAATAGGCTGAAAAACTGTGCTTGGTAAGAAAATATTCAGACTTGTGACTCAGCTGTAGAAGCACAAGGAGTCACTAACATCTGGTTAAGTAAATTTATCCTAATTAAAGAGAATAATTCCATAACCTGTAAGGGATAAATTTCAAAACATAGGCTCTTTCTTCAGCATACTAAAAAGACTTACTGAAAGCCTTTTCCTCTAGTCCTACACTGAAACCTCTAACTTGGAGGAGTCTTTTCCAGAATGTACATATGCTACATAGCATGGACTATTGCCATTTTGAGTGATATGATTTCTTTCCATTGCTGGCAAAATGACTCTACCAAACACTATGACTTGTCTCACAGGCTCTTGTGTGCATGCGTGTGTGCACACATAACACACATATACATACAAAGCATGTAGTGAAATCATCTTTTTTTATGTTTTCCAAGAGTATTTGAAAGCTTAACCTGCATGTGACTAAAAGTCGACCTATCTTTGTCCATTTTGTTTTTATAGGGTTTCCCTGGTCCTCGAGGAGAAAAGGGTGATATAGGAGAAAAGGGAGAAAAGGTGACCACAGTGTTATTAACTGTTGCTTGATTCCTCAGCCTAGTCAGTTCTGCTGTCTTTATGCTATAAATTGTCCCATTAAAACTTATCTTTGTTTCTACTGTGTGCCAAAAGGCAGGTCACAGATACATGCTAAGCAAAATCATGAAAACCCACAAAAATTTAGGCACAGAACTAGTAATATCAACATGTCCTAAAGCACAGCTTGTTTTTAGGCTCATTTTCTCCAATCCATCCTACACTTGCTGAAAATCCTCGTCAGCCTGAAATTTTTAATGGAGACATCACTGAAATGTGTCATTGTGGTAGTAATTTTATACTGAAGACCCCAGCTCTGTTCCTTGGCAGTATTTGCAGTATAACTGTTGATTCTAGTGTACCATGCCTGTACACACTACCTGTCCCACACCAAATGGATAAGGACAGGAACTGTTTCAATTTTTATTTTTGGCAATGTGTCTTACTTACAATTAAGTGGATTTAAATTGAATCATATATTCAACCGTTCTGGTAAACCAGCTAGACAGTGAAGTTAACAGAAACAGCCTAACTTCATTTTCACTGTCCAGACACAGTGACTTGGAAATATGTTTAGTAAAAAGCAATTTAGGACTAAATGCATGCAGACAAAGCTCATGAGCAAATCTATCCTATTTCTAATCAACACAGAACACAGTTACTAAAACTGCTGAATTAGCACTCACAGCAAGCCACTTTATATCAAAGTCCATACACATAGCAGGTCATTTTTCTAGTTCAGATTTTTGCCTAGCTAACATGTACAGGATTATACCAGGTCCGCGTCCCATCACGGTTTCTTAAACAAGAAGCAGGGTTAAAAAGTCACCATGGCTGTTTGAATTCACCTCCTTTTCTCGATACTGTCAGGCAAAACAGTTCCCAATGCATTGGTAAGGGTACTATGAAATGTATCCTTCCCTTCTGTCCCTTGTTATACTGCTTATTTTGAGCTCAGAGATCACTGGTAAGGCACTGATTTGGCAGAACAACTGTTGCTTAAGCAGGTGCTCTATGAATATTATAAAGGCAGGGTCTGACCTGGCAGAGTAATCACAATGAATGGCAAGCTCATGCTTGCTGTGAAAGACTACAGGTCTGTCTGTCACAAGAGAACAGCTTTTCTTTTTGAGAGCAGTTATCAGTAGAAAGGTGTAACTGATAACTGCCAGCTCTGATAGATGACTGGCAAAATGGCCAGCCTGTGCTAAGCAGGAGTTACAGTAGATGCCAAATGGAATGAGCTTAACAGTATGTTCTCATACTGGGAGGCATTAGAAGGGTTGCGTCCAGAAGATTAAAATAAGTTATTACCCCTCTTTAATCAATTCTGGTGAGGTTGCTTGAATACTGCAGATGGTATTTTGATCCTCCCAGTTCACGAAAAAACTGAGAAATTTGAGAGGAAGAAGGCTACCAAGCTGGCAGAGGCCTGGGGCATACGCAACCAATAGAAGAGGTTAAAGGAGGTGGACTGGCTTAGTCTGACAAAGAGGAGGCCAAACTACTTGAAGGGGAGATACAAAGATGATGGAGCAAAACTATTCTAGGTAACGGTAAATGGGAAAAGACAGGACCACAAGCTGCTCCTGGGGCGTTCAGAGTGGCTATTAGGACAACCTTGTTCGCTAGAAGGGCAGCACGGCACTGGGACAGTTTACCCAAAGAGGTAGCTGAACCCATGGAGGACTGCAGGACCTGGTCTGGTCTGACCTGATCTAGGGTCAGGAATCGTCCTGCTCAGGCTGGGAGCTTAGACTAGGCGACCTCCAGAAGTCTTTTCCAGCCAGACCTTCTGAGTCTGTGTTTCCATGTACAGCTAGAGATAGGCAGACAAAATACAGGAAGAAAAGCTGGAAAGCTGGTAAAACAGTTGACTTCTCTAAATATGATATCATGTGAAAATGGAACAGCTGAGATTCTTGCCCTCAGGATGTAAAAATATTTTAATGTCCCAGAGTCCAGCATGCTGCTTTGGGGTATTAGTTCATTACTCCCAGAGACTGACTAAATAGCTCAAACACAGGACCTCCAGTTGCAAGAGGGCGAGGGAATTCTGTGTGGCCACAAGGCACGGTCAGGCCCTTTTTGGAGTTCAGTTGCGATTCAAGCTTCCTGTGGAGCCTTGTTCTCTTGGGCTGCAGGACAGGCAGTCTAGTCCTTCATCCCCCTAAAAATTCAGCAACAGGCGAAACCTGTTTCTTGAGGAGAATGCATGGGATAAAGTACTTAGCAAGTCTGACAGATATTTCATAAACCATGTTATCGTACGGGCTTTCAGATTAAGAGGATTGCCAGGAAGTCTGTAGAGTAAAAACGAAGATGGAATCTCTGCCTTAAAAATTCTCAGAATATTCAAAGAAAATTAGAAGGCAAAGGAAGGTCTTTCTTGGTGAAAAATCAGGGAAGATATAGTTAAGAACTCCATGAAACAGACTTCTGTTGCACAGTTTTGACACATTTTTTCCAGAAATGAGGGAGTACTTGTATCTTGCAAGTAAACTGGTTTCACCAAAACCACCTTAGCTGCATCAATAGTTCCTTTTCCGAATGGAAGGCTGACTCTCAAAAGACACAATGTAATGCAATTAATAGAAGCTTTCATTATAACAAATTTTCTCTGCTCTGATGTTTTTCCTTAAGTAAATTACTAATTATCTATGACCAAATTGGTGTAACAGCACCCATTTCAAAAGAGAGAAAGCAGTTTACAAGTTGAGCATCCAGCTCGTGATTTCTTGGGGTTTAAATATTCCCTACAGTATTGGCTGTTAGACTGACATCGCAGAAGTTGAGAATAGCAAGTTTCTAGTTAAGAAACTTAATTCAAATTGCACTGCAAAAATATATATCATTACAAACATTCTATTGAGAACCAGTGACGCTTGTTTTTTTTCACAGACATGCTACAATAGGCTGGGAATAAATCTTTACTTCTTCAGTTTGAGATGAGTCCTAGACTGATGATCTTTATTTTAGCCTGTCACTAGTTCTGCTACAGTGAAAGCAAGTCAGTGTTTGCATTATAATGTCTGCTTAACTTGGCTGTAAAAATATTTTTTAAAACTGTTCTAGCTGTAATTACTCATATAAAATTATAGTCCAGGAGCACTTAGCACAAAAAAATAGGAATAACCTTTAACAAAAGGTAGAGATTGTGTTGTGGGGAGAGGGAGGGAAGGGGGGCCCTGATCCCAAATGTGCAGTTGTGTCTCTTGTTATAAATACTGACAGAGGAGTATGATGTATCACAACAGTGGCCGGAAAGGCCACTGGTTTTCCGCCTGGGGGAAAAAGGCCCATCCTTTTCCCCCTACACTCTGCATTGATGAAAAGCTGTGCATGTGAGGATTGGAGATTGTTCCAACCATAACAGTGTTACAGAAGTGCCACAACTTTGTATTTCTCTAGGCACTGAGGAAGGGCAGGAAGGAATTTTTTTTTAATCCTCATCAGCTGTAGATTCTCCGTATCTTCTGTGGATCTCTATAGTTCAGACTAAGGAGGTGAAGATTAAGAGACAAGAACTCAGTCTGTGGAAAAAGTAGTAAAGTACTCAGGAAATCCAGACTATTCTCTACTCAGATGACTGCTGCATTGGTTTGAATAAGATCATGGGTTTGCCCTGCAAAACTGGAAGTTTAAATAGTTATCTTATGACTTGTAACACAACAAGTTAAAGAAATAGGAGTCCTAAAGATATAGAAAAGAGTCAGAAACCAAACTGTTCTGTCCATTTTCAGAATAATTTTTGGAGTATGTCCATGCTCTGTGCTTGCATACACTCACAGCAAATATATTGGTGTTACATTGAGCACAAATAACATGAGATTTGACCCTGACACTGTTGGGCTTCTGTGCTACTCTGTCATGTTTGTAGGTTTCAGATGAAAACTTAGCCAATTCACAGTTCCTGACTCGTGGGGATTGTTTTACATCACAATCTTATAATTTGGTAAAGAAGGGTAACGTTTGGGTTGCTGTTTTCCTAATATTGTCCTGCGACTTTTTGGCACACAGAAAAGATAGACAAGAAACTTTGTTCCAATCGTGTCATGAATGCAGTATGTTTTGTTCATGGAAAAGATATTTTCATTTGAAAGTGTCAAGTATGCTATGATATTAAATGAATAATGTGCTTTCCTTCCTTTTTAAAATATGATATAACTAATTATTTTTTAATTGTGTAAAAATGGTTTTTCTCTCTTGTTAATGGATTAAGTCTTTCTGTACTGGTGTGGAACTAGTTAAATGTCTATTTACTATGCTTCACCAAAATCCATCTGTCTTTCCAAAGGGGCATTCCTTCCTTCTCCTTCTACCTTCATTCCTTACAATTCCTCTGTCTTTTTTACCCTTTTCCTCACAAATTAAATCCTCCCAATAGCCACAACCTCGCTTGCTGGTTCTCCAATGTCATACTAATTTTCCTATGACTATTTTTCCCATTTCTTTGTGATACTCCTGATTTACTCATCCTTCCTATCCCATTTTTTACAATCCTAGTCCAATTTGTTTCATTTTTTTAACAGAACCTTTTTTGATTTTTGTGAAATTGAGAGCAAACCTGAAACTCATTTACCATTGTGATCAACTGGTGTGAAATCAATTATAAAATGAACGCTCTAAAGATCTTATACTGCTTGAAGGTGAGGTCATCTTTGCAGGTAGCTTTGTTGAGGGGAGTCAACTCATTTCCATGAGTAATGAAAGCATTGGAAGTTTTACATTTAAAAAGAAAACTCTGTGAAATCAAAGGACTGAATTTCAGTAAAATAAGAAGATGAAACATTGCCTGCAGTAGAGAGAACATTTAAATGTTGGAATATTTAAATAAAGAATCTAATTATCATTTCTGACTACTTTATGATACCAAGACATTATGAAATCATTGAAAGTGTTACAGCACCTCTCCATCAAGCAGTTCGAATGTTTTGATTCCTGTAACAGGGTTTGAAATGGTCGTGTTGTATTTGGAGTGACAGGAGTGCACCCTCAGTGATGTCTGTGGGTGTCTGTGGACACCACTGAGAATAGGATTTGTCCCAAACTCTTAGCAGAGTGCAAAGGGTCACTTCAGCAAAGGATGCTCCAGGCCAAGTTCACCCTTGACGTGACATCATGGAGGTCAATAGAATTTAGCTAGAGACCAGCTGTCCCTGCGAAGCATCCGTGCCACAGGTCTTTTTTAGAGAGACTATGCCGATGTACTCTGCTCTTGCAAAGTTACTTCGGACTAGTGACAAATCTTCTAGGGAAGCTGATAAATTCAGCTTAGTGTGCATGTGCACTTCAGTACTATCACCTGGAACAAATAGGAGACCTCTTATTTTGGACTGTGGGTTGGGGGGATTTGCAGATTTGCCTCTCTCTCAAGAAATCAATGATTTCAAGCTGTGTTCTAGGATTCAAAACTTTCATAATATTGATATGAAATACCAACACAAACTAATACCGACTGATTGCAGTTCTTGCTTGTGATCATATAATTTATTTTTCCACATAATGCACCATCCAAACCAGAACACAGTGGTAAGTGTCCTTTCAGCTCTCCATTGGCTTAAAAAGAAAAACCCAAACTTTTAAACCAATCTTTCTTTAATTTTTTTTCCAAAAGAATGAAACTTGTTTTATCCAAACCATTGTATCCACAGGGGGAAAAGGGAAAGAAAGGCAAAAAGGGGCCTAAAGGGGAGAAAGGAGAACAGGGTGCTCCTGGATTAGATGCACCTTGCCCATTGGTACGTCTCACTTGTGTATTGGACAATCGATCGTCCTGCTGTAGACTGATGGAATAAGAAATGAGGGGAGAGGAACAAGCACCAGCTACTCTGTCACCTGTTACCCTTTATTAATGCAGCCTTATCTCAAGTTCTGGCAAATTCTGGAGCAGACTTTGTCAACCTCCTAATTTGGTTTACAGCACCAGACTTAGGACCTTCAGGCTAAATTTGTGGGGTTTGTTGGTGTTTGTTTTAATTAATTTCTGCCAAACATGTTGGAAAGGAACCAAATTTGGGATGTGCAGAGTCAGTGCCCCACAGGTTAAAATCACACCACAGCTGTCAGCTTGCTCCTCTTTCCTCTCTGTTGTTATTTGTTCGCTCCAGCTAAGTCAATACTGAAGGCATTTCCTTGACAGTAACATTGCAAGTTAATCTTTACAAACAGGGATTCCGTGGAATTAAGGGGGAAAAAGGGGAGCCAGGCCAGCCTGGCCTGGATGGGCTGGATGCCCCTTGCCAATTGGTACAGTATTTCTCTTTCCTACCAACCCTGCATGCGGTTCCTTTGTTTGTAGTCAGCCATTCTCAATGTAAAGTAATGTTTTTCTGAGCTGACTTTACATTATTCACATAACACATGCATGTGCATGAATGAACCAGCTGCTTCACTGATCATAACCGCAATGAGAGAACACACATTTTTGTTGACACCTCAAACCTAACTCTCAGCAGTTTGTTCCCACATCACATGGCAATTTATAAGTTTGTGTCCTTCCTACATTTTCCCTGAGAATCGTCGGTTTGTTATTTTCCTCACAAAATACCCATTGCCTTACTCACCCTGAACGCAAGTCTTTCTAGAAATCCAGCACTATGTCCACTTCTAATCAAGTCTGATGACTTTTGCCTGCACTGGCTCAGTTCTTCACCCTAGCCTGTCCCAGAGCTACTCTGCACCCTGGACTTCCTTTCAAATCCATGCAGTCTTAGGTGCATGTTTTCAGGATTTGGCCAAAATGAGAGTCATGTGCAGAATGATGTAAATATTATTTCTAAAAATCAAGTCATAGGTTTCCAGTAAGCCAAGCTGGAGCCTAATCTCCCAGACCTTACACAAGTAATATTTTTGGTGTCTGGCCTGTTCATCAAATAGTATTCAAACAGATCTGAAAATTAAAAGCTTACCTGAGGTTTGTAAGAAGATAACGGTCTGCAGCCCAAACCCTCACTGTCTTTGTTATTTAACGTCTTCAATTTAATGGTCTTACCCTTGGAACTTACCTTCCTGGAATACACACAACACTCCCCACCCTATGTTAGCATGAATTCAAGTTCCCACCTATACTAAAATGCTACTTGTTGACCCTCTCCCTTGTACCAATCTGGCAACAGTTATTTTTATTTAACGGCAAAGTAAGTTTAAATTCTTTTCCATTTACAAAAAGAAAAAAAAAAAAGAACAGTACATACACATTTCCTCTTAAAGATACAAGGAAGATTTTCTTTTTAATTGTTCGCAGAAAAATTTGATCTGCATGTTCTGATATTGTTTGGTGGTTAAGCACGGTTCTCTAAGATGAATGTTAAATTAAGTAGATTTTATTTCAACTGTAGCGCTTCTAATTTGAAGTCAATGGATTTTAATCTTAAATACGTAGTCCATTAAGATTATTCCATAGTCCATTTTGTTTGCTTCCAATTAATGGTAACCATATCTCATATTTTGTTGGGGATAATCAAGCATGCTTTTGTAATTTAAAAATGTTTCTCTGTTTCTGTATTATCATTTATATCTGGAGATTCACTAACAAACAATGGATGAAAAATATTCTGTTTATAGGTAATTACTAGAATAAGCTGCTAAGCAAACAGCACTTTCTTGCTTTAGGCAGCAAGCCGTTCCCATCAGATTACATGCAAGCACATTCAAAAATTCTAATTAACCACTATCTTCACATGTAAATTCGCATAATAAGTGTTGTTATTCTATATTCTAACAAATGTCAAGACCTGATCTTTTTTTCTGCTCATTTATAGTCTAGTTACATGATACATGTTCCTAATTCTGAGCATGTAACTCTCTGGATAAGCCCTGTATAGCCATGTAAGTTAGAATTAGTTCCATGAAAACCAGTATGACTGTGGTCAAAAGTTGGCTCTGATCTTAGTGGATGCATGGAGATATATGAAAGTAGGGTGATGACAGAAAAGAAACGAAGTGACTTTCACTAACGTAAGAAGAAATTAGATGGCCATATTGTCTAAGCGATAAAATAATCAGTGCTGCTGTACTGCCCTGTTCCCACCACTGATGTTTTCTTCCACTGTGTCACTTGAGGTATGTTCAGGCCTTAAGATTTTGCTGCTTCATTCAAAAGCTAAGAATGAAAGTGAACAGAAAAGATCCTATTCAAATATGAGTCTTGCTACCTTATCATTGGGTTAACTTTGTACTAGGGGCCAATACCCTCCAGATAAAAGTGATAATACTTTTTTGCTCATTGAACTTGTACATTCAGCTACAGATTGTTGTGAATAACAGATTATATTTAAAATATATGCAGCCTGAGCTCTAACAGCAATAAGAAACTGATGAAGATGTTCTAATGATTTAGGGAAAACCAAATCTTTATGGCAGAGAGGTGCACGTATGTATTTACAGTGTAAACCTTCTCTCCTTTGGCTTTTCCTTCACCTTGAGAACAAGAGAGGAAATAAGTTAGGAACTGGTAGCTACTTATTAGATAAAAAGTCAGAGCTGCTTCAGCTGTTCTAACAGATATTGACGGAATATCTATCCTATCAACTTAACAGTGTTCTTTTTTTTTTTTTTTTTTTTTTTCCTTCCCCCCTCCTCTCGAAACAGGGTCCCGATGGATTACCAATGCCTGGCTGTTGGCAAAAGGTAGGATGGGCAGAGCTTTTTCTTTTCAGGGGCAGTACGTCCTTGGCACACAGAAAAGCCTGACACAGTCATACCGAACAGTATCAGGATATACTTCAGAGCCTCTTAGACAGATGTATGCAGCAATGCAATATAAGACCTCTGCATGGCAGTAGTGGGTGTGACGAGGTTGTAATACGTGTAGAAGTAATAACTCAATTGAGGCAGTATTGTAGGAACAGTTGGCATTAGACTTCTGGAAAGTCCAAGACTTTTCTCTTTCATATGAAGATTCACACATCCTTTGGTTTCTGCACATGATCACTGCTTCCCATTCTTTATAAAAGCTCATGGATATGGCATTTCTATCAAATATTTATATTGATCTATTATGATATTATTTTTCTGGGATACCTATAAGAATAGTGCATCCTGCCTTCCTCTTTGCCTTACCTTTCTATTCCTCAATACATTCTCCTGGTTGTTATGTTGTATGCTAATGTTAACTAGCAACATTATTTTAGCAAAGATTTAACCTACACAGTGCTAGATTTTAAAACACAGCATTCAAAATAATGTAGGTGGAGGGATACTGGCATATAATACATTAGAAAACATAAAGCATAAGAGAAATGCTGGGTGCATTTATCTCTGAAGAATAGCTGGTGCTGAGGAATAACTATCCGCATTTGCAACTCTGCCATATCTATGTATTTGGAATAGAAATCTGAAATACTGATTTACTAATTTGATTAATCTGTATCTCTTTTTGTCTCTGCAGTGATGAATCTAACCTTACAAGCATGAAGTTGTGTATATAGTGCTCCACTTTTTGTATTTATAGCTGAAAACTGAAAATTCGATTTTACAAGTCTGAGATATGTTTACATGTAGCTGCTTCTACTTGTTTGCAATAGTCCATTTGTACATCTTTTTTTCACTTACACCTGCAGTTAGATGATATATAACTGCAGGGTAAACCTGCAAAGATTCTCTCTCTAATGAGAGAGAGATCTCAATACAACGATCAAAAATAGAAATCTGATTATTTCTGTAAATTCTTATATTTTGGCTTGTGGACCTGCATGGACAATGAGTGCCATGAACTAGTTTACAAGAAATTGTGACCAAATAAGAGCAAAATGCTATCAAATGTACTGTACCAGTTGCTGTTGGAGTTTACTGACTTGGCTTCCATGTCTATCTTAAACACTTCACTGATTCATGCCACCATATCTGCTTGTACGGACTAAAAGCATGAGTTTGTGTGCCAAACCTGCTTGTTGTGTGATCATGTCACGTGCTAAATGGCTGCTCGTGGTGACCTTTGATTCCAGCTTCTGAATCATTTCCTTTTGTCATCTCAAGGGAGTCACACCATGGCTTATTGCTAAAAAGAGATAAACCAGAGGAGGATAGAAAGAGGCCTTGAATTTTTGGGGAATAGAGTTCCAGCTGCAGGTGGATGGCTTCCAGTCTTGCGGGTCACCTGGCCCCTTTGATCAAAGAGGGTCCCGCCTCTTAATCAGCATCGGTTTGCCTTGCACTGCTCACGGTCGTGAAGACATTCACGATAGGCCCTGTCGAGTCCTTAATCAAGAAGGAAAGAAGTTTGAAGAAGAAACCAGACTTCTCTGTGGGTTGTTTGAAGAGGTTACAGAGGTGCTGCAGGGATCATTTGATGGCAGACACCGCCTGAGACCAGAAGCTTCTCAACCTTACTCAAGGATGGACAGAGTATGTGCTCTGCGTATTTTATTTTGGGACTGCTGGAGAAAAAAAGCATTCTTGAGGCGGGGATGAATCGGAACATCCTCTGGAGGAGGAGGATAATGGAACTGACCAGAGACATATGTACCATGGTGTGGTTTTCAGGTGATTCAGTTTAAATTACACAAAACTAGCTGAACTTCGCTGCAGAATTTTGGAAGCTATGGTTGTTTCCTTTTCCCGTAACTGTTGCCATAAAGGATGCATTTCAATAATCTATTCAACATTTGTGATGATGGCATTGAAGAAAATGCTTCAAGCCATGTGTTCATCTTGTTTCAATATTAACAGTTTTTATTTCAGAGTCTTTGAAGCCTTTAAGTCTAAAAAAGAGTTATTTTTGTGTTTCACAGACTGATTTATTCATCTTGTTCTTTTTCTGCTGTTACAGTGACCTTAGTGGACATTATTACTCAAAAAACATTGGAGAGAAACAAGTCTGTGTGATTACCACTGCATACTTGTCATCACACTACACTGTTAAAGGTGTCGATATTTCTCCATTTCTGTTCAGATGACTAGCTTTCTAGAGAAAGATTGGCAAAGTTTTGCTTCTCCACTTTTTTTATTGCTATAAATACTTAATTTGTGCACATTTGTAGTTTTTGCCACAAGGTATTTTTTCCAGTTTTGAGTCTTCATATGGTGCACTGTAGTTAGTTTGAGAGACTAGTTTATGAGAAATGGTGCCATATTTGGCAGATGGAAATTCTTTTTATATCACTTCCGTTCCTAGTGTATAGCAAGAGGATCAAAAACTTTTTTAGTTACTTTTCTGAGTTGTCTTTCATATGTAGACCAAAACTAACGTTGAGGAAGGCAGCCTGTCTCCATCCATGTGCGGGCACCTTGCCCTTCTTGGAATGCACATTCTTCCTTGCTCCATCATTTCTAAATTGCGTGAAGATGGGGACCTGCTGTGGTTGCACTTTTCATATTGCTTCACAATCTCAGATCAATGAAAATGCCACTATAATGCAATCTTTCACTTTGCTAAATCTTTGTTGTCATTTTGGTATATCAGAGACAAAAACAGCTTTGCACTGGGGAAAATCTTCCACAGATTTTTTTAAACTAAAAATTAATTTAGTGGCGTCCATCTAGTAGTACCTTACAAATAAAAACAAAATTCCAACACTATATAGATACATATACTGAATATACATATTCTTACTGCTCAGTTCCATCTTTTCAATAGTAAGAAATAAATAAGTATTCAGAGATTTGAGGAAAAAAGTTTTTCTGTGCTTAAATTTTCAGAGATGCAAGTATTAACCTCTTTGAATAATCATGATTACAGTAGTAAAAGCCTTCACATTGAATAGGCTGAATAGAAAGTGTTAATAATCAGAATGCTATAGCAGTAATGTGAATGAGGGACTTCCCAGAAAGGGGACAAGAGCAACACCATGTAAGCCCTCTGTCTTGCCAGTTTTAGTCTGCTTGTTTAAGAAGCACTATCTCAAAAAACAACAGGCTGAGGAGCAAGCTGCCCACCTAACAGAAGAGTCTTTTATGCCTATGTCCTGACTTGGTACATTTGGCTAGGTATATTATAGATGTGAAGACTGGAAGTTGAGTGTTTTTATAAAATATAAAATACTGGCAATCGCACAGTAAGACGAAATATTTTTTAAATCTCCCTCAGAGTATTCAAAGGCAAAATCAAGTAGAATGTTTACTGTCTGGCTAGATGTTTTAGCAATTCCATATTGAGAGTGTCCACAAACAACTCATTTAAGAAATAGCAACAAGTTAAAGAGCTATTAAATGCATGCTGTCATTAGCACTTTCATATTTTTTAGATTTGTATATCTATATTTTTAAACTGTCCTCACAGCATCCATTTCTGTCCTCATATGCATCAATAAAGCTAGCAGAACCTTGGTTCATGATTTCTTCATTCAGGAAATAATTATAGACACTACTGTTAAGCGTTAGTCAATTCTCCTTTAACTCCCTGACACTGAGACCCTGCTGAAGAAACACTTAAACACCTTTATTCACTTTCTTTTCTGTCTTGTAAAGTAATTTCTTTATTTAACTCCCACCAGGTAGGAATACTTTTTTTTTCCCAAATAATCTTACTTAACTTTCTTAAGCTTCTCTTTTGTTCAATATCATGAAAGGTTCATTCCCTTTCAATAACCACGGGTGAACAGCAGATAAACAATTTAATTTGACAGGCTAAACTACATTTATAGATTTGACTTTAATATTTGCATCTCAAAGATTGACTTGAAATGAAAACTAACAGTATCTAGAAAAGTTGCATGTTCAGTACAAGAAAAAAAGAATTGTGTTTAATATTTCATCAAGAAAAGCACCCTGTGAAGACTTGCAACATGTTTATTTTGTTTAAAAAGCAACTATTTTTGGTGCTAGTATATCTTTTTTCTTTTGATGGCAAAGCTACAGTTTGAACCACCTGCGTGTTGTTGTATCTTTTAGTAGCATTCCTCAAAATAGATATGATTTGTTTTGTTTAGTTTGTGACAGGAACAGTAGTTCCTCTACCAGTCTTTTCAGTTGTAGAAATGTGTAGTGGTATTAGTCTACACAGTTTCTATATCCCTGACTTTTTCAGGTATGATTAATTCTTGTTTCTTTGAGAGTTTTCAGTATTTGTTTCATACCAAGTTTTGTAATCATCTGTTACTCCAGTGTATTATAACCACACTGTGCAGAAGTCCTGCTACAGAAGCAGCAAGTCTTTTAAGCACTGTATGGAATGTGTCTGACGTACATGGTCCTTGTCTTCATATTCATAGATTAGCTATGGAGAATCTTTCTTTCAGGATGCTTTGGACACCTTTTTATTTTTTCCTGAGGTAAAGCATGAAATGTTAATTCATGGAACAATGATACAATGTATTTTTTTGATTTATATTTTTATTTATTGCTGATTTTGATGTCACGTTCTGATAGTGTAGCAAGGCAGAATGACACTCTTCATCCAGCTGCTTATATATTCTTCTAGTCTACCATGTAAGTAGTATGAATGAGTTTCAGAATGATCAAATCCATATACGTCCACATGTGTAAAGTACAGTTTAAAAAGGGATAATTCTTAAGATTCATGTACAGTGTGGAAAGTCAGCATTG